>NW_018397254.1:11929036-12119887 GCF_002168275.2 Theobroma umbraticum | reverse complement strand
AAAGTCTATTCTATCTTCCTAACATTATGAACTTAAAAGAATTGTTTATTTGTTTGGATAGCTAATAATATGTGTCATGCTATAGATTCTGCACTTTTCTTGCAGAATGGTTATAAATTGTTTCTTCAGTCTGCTGCAGCTATTTTCTGTCAAGTACATAATAAAGGACTACATTTCTCACCTGGCAGGATAATGACAGATTCCTCCTTAGCCAGCTTAACACAAAAGTCCATATCATCATCAATTCCTTCTAGTAGTGACAAGTCCAGTTTAACCTGCAATGAACACGCTAAGTTTATATTTGACTTGTTTTACTTTGAAAGAGAAAACTGCATCAGCTTTATGATCATTCTCACCATTATAAACACTGATCCTTTGGGTTCTTGAGGACCAGTAATCCATGGAATCTCCTTAATTCTATCACAAATAATGTCTGAAGTTTGTTTTAGTATGTTGATGTATTTCGAGAAGAAATCTTTATTAGTTTCCTCAAGGTTTTGAGGAAGAGCCCCCTGCTAGAAAGACCACTTGCATCATTATAATTTTGACATCAGTTGAAGAAAAAATATGAGCGATAAAGTTGAAGAATTATCAGCACACTAAGATATGCAGGAAAACAAAAAGGAACAGTCCAACCTGAATGAAGGTTACAGGATCCGAGCCTATGTTGAGACAGGCTTTTATCTGCTCAGCAATCTGATGATATAAAAGCAAAATAGTTGAATGTATCAGTTCTAAGAAATTTGGCAGCAATTTTCTGAAAAATCATCCTTATTCATGTATATAAATTCCAAGCTGAAGAAGTTATGCGACTTTGTCTTCACAAATGATCAGTATCATTTCAGAAAACAGTAACATTTTCTGCTTCTTGCAATAATATCGTTGTTGGGTTCCGTCTACATGCGTTGTTTTCTTTTCTTTTTTTTTTGCAAGTTCAACTGTATTCATAACAGAGGGAACAAACATTCACCTCTGGTCAATACAAGATGATTTTGCTTTGATATTCTTAGATTACAGAAAATCATAATAAAATCCTCCCCAAAGGAGAAAAACCTAAACTCTATACAACTGATACAACCCCCAACTGCAGAAACACCTCAGGCCCTGAACATCATAATCACAACACGCTCTGCACATTCATAAAATCGTCCTAGCATCTTAAACCCGGGGCAACAACCCCAAAAAAACCAGGCAGCATCCTTGTTCAAAACGCTGGACCAACACAAACAATTTTGATCCCAAAAACAAAAATGGACCTGACAAAAAGAAAAACATGACCTGTTCAATGCTCAAACACAATGCACCTGTACATTCAGCAGCTCAACAAAAATCATCCAACAAACTCAAGCTCAAAGCACATAAAAACCATTACAACATCACAAGATCTGAAGAGTCAGCCTTTCCCAACCAACATCTGAAAACAGAAAAACATCCCCCTGCAAAACAATAGCATCATAACCAAAAAGTTTACTCAAAGACCTTAAACAGCTCACCTTGCCTTTGCACACCAACTTTACCGAGGCTGTCAGCCAGTTGGTCACTTACTCTAAAAATGTGTTTAATCTCCTATCTCTTCATTTCCTTCTTCAGTCTTTCAATGTGCAAAAAAATTTCTAAGTCTCCAAGAGGCTTCCGATGAATAATTAGTCCATTTGACTGTGTTTTGTGAGTTACTTTCAATTTTTTTTTTGCTCAATCAGATAAAATATTCAATTAATCATCCCAGAAGGGAGAACCTGGAAAAATCCAGGAAGAACAAAAGGACAAAGAAGGATCAGCATTTGTCCATAAGTACAGAACATAAGACATCTTGACATCATGAACAAAATGCAAACTGACAGCACAAACCTTGACAGTCGGACATAAAGACACAAATTAAAGGATAGCTACTCCAAACAATCAGAATCCTGAGCACAAAACACAGTTCAACCTAGAACCTCTATGACGTTCAGTGAGGGAGCAAGAAAAAAAACAGAAAGTCCAAACCAGCTTCATGTGAGGAGAAGGATAGGCCATAAAAGCAACAGAAGAAAATAAAGGCAAACTACCACCAGGCAGAGAACATAGACTCTTTATCAACTCCATATTTCGCAAGAGAATCAGCAAAAGAGTTTCCTTCTCTAAGAATGTGTTGGAAAGAGACTTCCTTGAGCTGCAAAATAAGAGAATCAATATCATTAAAAAGCATCCATTTATCCCAAGGTCTCTTGCAAGGATGGAGAATCCAAGAAAGGGCGATTTTTGAATCGGACTCAATGAGAAGCTTGTTTGTGGTTGCAAAAGGGGAAATGGAAAAGAAGTGGAGAGCATGCTTGATTGCCATGATCTCAGCAAAATTAGAGTCCTGAACTCCAAGAGGGCCAAAGAGCACCCCAACGAGAAATCCCTCTGAGTTTCGAAAAACCTCTCCACATCCTGCCAGCCCCGGTTTTCCTCTAGCAGAACCGTCAACATTAAATTTCAAAGTCCCTTCTGGCGGTGGGCACCATTGAATGTCAAGGCGGCGGTGTAGAGGGGTGCGATGAACCCCTACCTCCCATGGTTCAGTCCACCATCCGATTTCATCCACCGATTGCATACCGTCACATGCTCGTAACCAGAAAGCAGATCTCATACGAATAAGGAAGAAAATTTCCTTGCTGTCCCAAACTTTTCTGTTAAAACAGAATCATTCCTAGCCAACCAAAGGGACCATAAAGTTGCCCCACAAACAACCATCCAACGTTTCAAGACTGAGTTCCAGTGATAGCATTGAGACTAGCTTTGAATGTGTGAGGCTAAGGAACAAGGGGCAGCCCATGAAAGATTCTACGATTGGAGAATATGGCACCAAACAGACCAACTAAAAGAACAACTTAATAGAACGTGAGAACAAGATTCCTCCTCGACACCGCACCAGGCACACTTACACTGTTCCTCTTCAAAGTGAACTTCTCTTTTACTAAGGAAAGTTTTTGTTGGGACAGAATCAAGAATAGCTAACCAGAGAAAGCATTGGACCTTTGGAGGAATAGAAAGTTTCCACAAAGATGAGAACCAAACCTGCTGTTCCTTAGGAAAAAAATCAAGAATGGAGCTGAAAGACTTGACTGAGAAAATACCTTTAGGGTCATGATGCCACACAAGTTTGTCTTCTTTATTCGGAATGAGGGTCACAGGTGCAAGCATTCCAAGAAGCTCAAAATATGTATCTTGTTCCCAAGAAAAAGTGGTTCAACGAAATGGCACATTCCATGAGCCTCGGCTCCACAAGTCAAAAATCTTGGCATCCTTGTTGACACATAAAGAAAAAAGTCTAGGGAAGACACATTTAAGAGGAGAGCTGAAAAAAAGCCAGCGATCATGCCAAAAAAGAACGTTTGAGCCACTGCCCACTATCCAACGACATGCATCAAATCCCACAAGGTTATGTACCCCTTCAATGGATGGGAGGTTGACAATACATCTCCATATCGCTGACATTCTCCTAGGATTTACTTTCAATTGCTTTGATGTCAGCCACGCTTGAGTCAATCCACCCCTGTTGATTTGGAAAAAACAATTTTTACGCATCCATCTTTGTTCCTCATAACCCCCCATCCTTGCTTCAGCACATTGAACTTCATAACGCCACATGGTGGAGTACACCATTCCTCGACTTTTCTGCTTGTCTTGTTTTCCCTCAAACCCGCATCCATGGCTGGAAACCTATATGTGTCAAGAACCTAGACATACCCTCGGGGCCATTTAGTTTTTGCCCATGTCACAACTCGTAATTTGACCAGCTCGAAAACTTGATCAGCCTTCGATTCCATGCCTCTAAACACTATATCATTTCGATAAAGCCATATTGACCATATTCCATCATAGAAACCATTTTCCAGATAGATTTGTTCCCCTTTCCAATTTCCATTCCATTTCTTGAGTGGAAGGCACTAATCAAATCAGCAGGGACAACTCATTCGACTCCCCATTCCTTCCCCCACCACTGCCGCATTTTCCATACTTCCTGGCAATGAATGAGAAGATGTTGCACTGTATCTGATCCCTGTTACACAGTACACATGTCATAGCCTCCCAACTTATCAAGCTTCTTCTAGCAAGCTCATACTTGACAACCACCTTTTCGTGGAGAGCCTGCCAACAAAACACTTCAATCTGGTGTGGCACAAGATTGGTCCATATGTTCCTCCAAACATTTTCCTTAGAAGATTCTCTTTTAAGCACTTGCTTGCAAAAGGATTTAATCGTGTAAGAACCTAAAGTAGACCTTTTCCATGCGTCCGAATCTGACAGCTCTTTGCACAAGTGAAATTCACCAATTGTGTGATTAAGTTGTTGCCACTAGTTTTGCTCCCATCCGAATGATTGTCTTCTCAACTCAACATTCCAAGTCCATACATTTCCGTTCCATATTTCTTGTTCATTAATGAACCTCTCTTCGTTCCGTGAAAGGGCAAACATCCTTGGGAAGAGTTCCCATAGCGTAACTTCTCCAACACACAGGTCTAACCAAAACCTAATCCTACTCCCATCGCCCACCATGTGTGTTGTTACGAAAGAATTTGGCATCATTTGCTATCTTTTAATGTTAAAAATGTTAAATGTTTCTAGAAATAACTTATATGTATAGAGAATCATTTACTTGCTTTGCACTTATGTTAGTTTTGCATTTGAACTAATATATGAAACTTGGAAATGTTATGAGGCCGTTGATGATATCTACCATTTGGATTGAATTATATAAATCATAGGCGTTACATAAGCTTTTCTCTTTTCGATGACGATATAGCATATGCAGAATCCATCTTTTTAGCATTTCATCAATATTCATTCAATCTCCACAATTAGTCAATCGACTTTTTTAGTTTGGAATATAGAGCCAAGTAGCTTTACCGAAGGTCTTAACAAGAAGATATCTGTGTGTGTGTGAGAGAGAGAAGAAAAGAACCTTAGAATTTTTAAAGATGCCATCAGGATTGTTCGTAACTAGCTAACCAAGTCGCCAACCAAGAACAACCCATTTCTTTGATATAAAATTGAGAGTGACAACAGGAACCATTGATCCAATTACACCCATAGGAACAAATGGATTGCTTCCAAAAGTGAGATGTTCATAAACTTCGTTAGTAATGACCAAGATCCCTATCTTTCTTGCCTTTTTTGCTACCTAAAATCAACAATGTTAAATAAATGTTGGATGTTAGTGGTATTTGATCTATATCAATTTATAATGTTTTAGCAACAGGTAAGGATGCACCAGTATCAGTATGAAGGAAGAATTTTCAGTAGTCAACAGAGCATTCTTAGCAACTGTCATTTAAGCTTTATTTTAGTGTCGTTTTTAGACTATTCCCTTTATGTTTTTATTGCTTTTACTTTATTGTGCTATTTCATTTCCTAGTGTGAAGAGTCTATTGTATTTATTTGATACTATGTCGTTTTTGGAGTATGAGTAGAAGGTTGTTGCACAAATCCCTGTGAAATTCCTTTTTGATGTTTGTAATACCAGGTGTCTGTAGTTGTTGGCTCTTTTTTTTTGTTATTCTCTTTCCTCTAACAATGTATACAGAGTCGTTGGTTATTAATGAAAAGTTTGTCTGGCTGTTGTCCTTAGCCATCCATCATTGTTCTTCCTTATACCTTTCAATATTCTCTATTTTTGGAAATCTGCTTTAATCATTTTTCTTTTCTTTTCTCTTTAAATCAATATGGTATCAGAGTTGATATAAGGATCTTAAAGGATTGTTGGTGCTATTACTTGTTAATCTACCTTGCCTTGTTTGTTATTCATCCGATTATGATAGTTTCTTCATGGCCACAGCTGGGTTCAGCACATCAGCTTCATCGGTCTTTTCAGGGGAGAGCCATGTCTTTTGGTAAGACAAAATTAAGTCCTACCTGAAGGCTTTCAACATTTAGGAAGCTATGCATGCTAGGGCTGAGCTAGTGTTAAGACATGCTAACCTAACCATTTCTCAAAAGAAGCAACATGAAGAGGACATTGCTAAGAGGTATAAAGCTCTATCTTGTTTGCAATCTGCTGTGTTTGATGATATTTTTGCTAGGATGATGTATTTAGAGAATCCTATATTCATCAACCAGGAGACTTTTGCTCAAGGCACGAGGCATGACACTATCTTCTTGATGTGAAATCAGCTTTTTTGAATGGCTATCTTACTGAAGATATCTATATTCATCAACCAGAAAGGTTCATCAAACCAAGGACAGAGGATAAAGTCTACAAATTAATGAAAGTATTGTATGAATTAAAACAAGCTTCAAGGTCCTGGTATGATAGAATTGACTCATTTCTCATTGCTAAAGGTTTTCAAAAGAGTCCAAATGAGGGTACATTGTATGTGTGCAGTCCTACAGATTCTATCAAGGTAATCATCTCCCTGTATGTTGATGATTTATTGCTTACTAGTTTAGATGTTAGTTTCTTAATTGATTTTAAGAACAAGTTGATTAAAGAATTTGAAATGATTGACTTGGGAAAGATGCATTATTTTTTGAGGTTGCAATTCATTCAAAATTCAGATTATATCTGCATACATCAAAGCCAATATCCAAATGAAATTCTGAAGAAGTTATATATGGAGAAGTGAAAAGCTATGGATACTCCTTTAGCTTCAAATTGCAAATTAACCAAGGATGATGGTACCCAAAGTTCAGTAAGATCAACTTACAGAACCATCATTGGAAGTCTACTTTATTTAACTATTTCAAGACTGGATATCATGTTCTCTGTTAGTTTAGTGTCTCGATTTAAGCAAAGTCCTTCACAAACTCACTTTGCAGCAGCCAAGATAGTATTGAGATACATTAAAGGAATTGCAAATCTTGGTCTCAAGTTTGAGAAAAAGAAAAGTTCTGTTCTTATGGGATATTGTGATAGTGATTTGGTAGGAAGTCTTGATGATTCTAAAAGCACCTTTGGTTATTGTTTTTCACTTGGCAATGTAGTTTTTAGTTGGAATTCTAAAAAACATGAAGTGGTGGGTCAATCTTTTGCAAAAGTAGAGTATATTGCTGCTGCTGTTGCTTCAAATCATGTATTTTAGCTAAGAAAGGTTTTCCATGATCTGGGGTATAACTAAGAGAAGGGTATAACTAAGAGATACATTGAGAACAAATCTGTTATTTCAATTGGCAAAAATCCTGTTCAGTATGGCAAAACAAAACACATTAAAGTGAAGTTTCATGCAATCTGAAAGGCTGTGAAAGATGAAGAAGTTGATATTCAGCATTAGCGCACTACACTGCAGTTAGCATATATCTTTACTAAAAGTCTAAGTAAGGATCAATTTACATTTCTAAGATTTGAAATAGGGGTTGTGTAGCTTAAACACCAAGGAGATGTGTTGGATGTTAGTGATATTTGATCTATATCAAGTTATAATGTTTCAGCAGCAGGTAAAGATGCACTAATATCAATATGAAGGAAGAATTTTCAGCAGTCAACAGAGCATTCTTAGCAATTGTCGTTTAAACTTTATTTTAGTGTCGTTTTTAGACTATTCCATTTATGTTTTTATTGTTTTTACTTTATTGTGTTACTTCATTTCCTACTGTGAAGAGTCTATAGTATTTATTTGATACTATGTCATTTTTGGAGTGTAAGCGGAAGATTGTTGGACAAATCAATGTGAAATTCCTTCTTGATGTTAGTAATACCAAATGTTTGTAGTTGGTTGGCTTTTGTTTTTTTGTTATTCTCTTTCCTCTATCAATGTATATATAGTCGTTGGTTATTAATGAAAAGTTTGTGTGGCTATTGTTCTTAGCCATCCATCATTGTTCGTCCTTATACCTTTCAATATTCTCTGTTTCTGGAAATCTACTTCAATAATTTTTCCTTTCTTTTCTCTTTAAATTGATAATAAAGAACTCCTTTAACTCTTCACATTCATAAAATTGATATAGTTTACTGGTCATCCTATTGCGAGTGTCATTATAGTTGTAAAGGATGTGATTATGTTGTTAATTCACTACTACCAACTAGGAAATAGAAATTTAATCATGAATAAGAAAAGGAGAAAGGGGTTAAAAGTGTTATATCTTTTTCAAATGTTCATAGGAGAACACATTCCTACAAGGGTTTCTAGGGTTGATAATAACTATGCCAACAGTATTCTCATCTATAAGAGCTTTAACAACATCAAGACCCACCTCCCAACCTTTCTCATCGAGAATATCGTAATGACGACCTTCAATATTGCTAAATGCACAACGAGCTTCATAGTTTGGAAAACCTAGTTTAAGAAGCAGAATGTTCGCACCAGCACTAGCAAGGACTATCAATATGGTTTCCATTGTTTAAAAGCGGCCTAGTGTGATGTAAACATCATAATGAGGTAAATGGTATGGGAGGTCTTGTGAGAGATATTTGGCAACAGCCCTATAATTCATCAGTAAATATGAGAAAATTGCTCAACAGGACAAGAATTCATAATAGAAACATTCGAGAAAAATACCTCATAGCAGCAATTAGCAGGAAGAATACCAATAAATGGAAAGTAGCAATTAGCAGGAAGAATACCAATAAATGGAAAGTAGCAATTAAAATTAGCAAACTGAAAAGCATCAACCACAACTTGTTCAGCTATAAGACAAGGGAAGGCGTTTGGATCACCATGGCTCAATAGAATGGTAGGTCTTTGACCTTTTTTATTGATGTTTTCATTTAACTTGGCCAGATTTCCTCTGACAGTCACATCAATGGGTGTGCTTAGCTACTTATTCCTTCTAAATCTCCATTTCTTTCATACATCTTCCATGTTCTTTCTACTTGTTCATGTTCCTCTTAAAATTTCCTTGCACTGTTTTTGTTACTAGAAGTGAAACAAGAAGCCGTGCACTTGGAATTTGTGAAGTAAATGATGCTAAATTAACTTATGTGAACATAGTTCGTGCCAAGGTCGAACTAGTTTACTATGGAGAAAAGTTGAGTTTCTAATACGTACCCTTTTCCAAGCCATTCTTTTTCTTTTGATCTTTTCCTTATTTCTGCAAATGCCTTTTTTTTTTCTACAGGGACTTTGTCTAAAAACATCCAAAACTATCTGAATATCAACCCTTTATATGGTTGGTAGTTAAGATAAGTACCCTTCTTTTGTCTTTTAATGTGCAAAGGAGATAGCCCCATCATTTACCCCATTACTATGTTTGTTGCTTCACCACATCTGGTAAGATGAAAGACATTTATTCCTCAAAGAAAAGAAGAAAAAATTTTACATGTAGTCAAAGGATAGAAAGAATTCTGCAAGTTTGACAAAACTGAAGAATCAAATTCTAATGCATTCAAAAAAAATTTTAACAATTGAAAAAATGAAGTGGATCGACCAAAAAGGTTCTTGACAATTTATACAATTTAGCTTAAAATGGAGTTAAATATTTAGCTACTTTTTTTTATCAAAGACTAAACGTTTCAATTGTAACAATGAAGAGCCAAACGTTTTCGATTCTTTATAATTAAGGGCTAAGTTATCTTTCAGAAAAAAAAAAATTAAGAGCTAAGTTGACAGGTAGATGGAACGTATATCACATAAAACAAAAAATTACGTGACCTAATGACATGACAGTTTCAAAAAAATGGAGTATTATACGTCATGTTCAAAAATATAATTATTACACATCATGTTGAAAATGTAGTTATTATACGTCAAGTTGAAAATTTAGTTGTTACACGTCACATTGAAAAATGCAATTGTTATACGTCATGTTGAAGATTTAGTTATTACATGTCATATTGAAGATTTAATTGTTACACGCTATGTTAAAAAATATAGTTGTTATATGTCATATTGAAAATTTAGTTGTTACACATCGTATTGAAAATTTTAATTGTTATACATTATGATGAAAAAGTTGTTACACGCCACACCATAATTTGAACTATTTTAACTTAACAGAAATGACTTTTTGAAAAAACTATTTAACTATTTCTGGTTTAGCAAACAATGACGAAAACCGCCAAACAGGTGATGCCTGATAAGTTAACAGCGACAAATACCCAACTGGACGGTGAGACAATGGAGATGGAAAATGATTGAATATGAGAGGTGGATTGGAGAGGATAGGAGGCAAAGTGTGGGTAATTTGGGTCAATGATGAGAAAACTAAAATAGTGAAAGAACGAAATAGTGAGAAATTTTAACTAGTAGGAGTAATCAAATAGGAGAAAACAAAGTCGTTTTTGCATGGACAAACAACGTCGTGTGCCAAAAATCCGATTCAACTACTATGTCAGAGGAAAAAATCTAAGTCATTGTCCATGTCATTCATGTGTCTTACACGCGTCAGACACGTTTTATTTTAACCCTTAATTATGAGAAACAAAAAATATTTTATCTTTAATTATTTCAATTAAAACGTTTAACCCTAAATTAACAAAAACTCAAAAATTTTGATCCCAAAAAGAGTATTTAATGGTGCAATTTAGTGTTGCATAGAAAATAGAAATATCAGATTAAAAACTATTGATTTATATGCATGAACTATATGCATTTATAGTCCCAAAATCCTTTGACAGATCTTAATTCTTTTATGTTGACAAAATACTTGAAGAAAATCAACAGAAAAGAAAATTTTGAAAAACTTGATACTTTTCTTACTTCATTTGAAGATTGAAATGTAAATTTAGAAGGTGAATGATAAAACTTATCCTCCAAGATTAGTGAAAAGAAGCATGGAATTTTTTTTTTTCATTTTCCTCTGATCTTAATTCTTTCAACTAATCCCCAAAAGACACGTAGTCAACAAGAAACACTTTAAAAGATTGGAAGTCAAAGTAGGATATATTTATTTGCCCGATGGATTATTGTTGTGCTTACAAAATACTTTGATGACTTGATATCCTTGTTGGCCGAGAATTGTTAATGATTATTTGCACTATATTTTACTCTTTCAAAAAGACCTGTTTGTACACTGAAACTTGGAAAAGATCACTTATTTGGAGTTATTGACCATATATCCTGGTGTTCAAATATTTTATTTCTCAAACTCTTGTATGTTATTTTCTATGAGGGCTCAATGGCTCATAATGGGGTCTGGCCCCATGCCACTTGCTTATTGGTTAGTAAGTTTATTTGTTTCATGAGTTTTTTTTTTTTTTTGAAAAAGAAGAAGAAGATAAAAAACTAAAGTAACAATTACAGAAAAAGAAAAAAGTAGATTTAATTTTTAGATTTTTTTATTGTAGCTTGCCAGAAGAATACCTGCTCTTAGGGCATAACCATTGAGCTTCTTTAATTTAATGGTATCAACAATGGCATCTCCAGCAATAGAAGCAGTCTGAAAGCATGGATATGAAGAGGGATCCCCAGACCAGAGCCCAGAAAAATGACGGGGCGATGATCTCTTTCATCAAGATTTTGCCTTAGCAAGTTCACAACACTTCTGATGCTTTGTTGGTGATGACGCAGTCTTGAGCCCCATGGTCTTTTGGGAACCCCATTTTTTTAACTTGTTCTTCAGGTCTCACTTCGTTTTTAATCTTAGTAGAGGGGGCTGGTCGAAACTGGAATGGAGAGGAAACGAAAACAGCTAGATGTTTGCTGAGTTTATCTTCCAAATTTAACAGATAGCAGCAACACAGAGACAGGGGAGGGAGAGGTATACATGGCAGTAAAATATATATGTTCTTTGTTTTTTTTTCCTTTTTGATTAGCTCTGTTCGCTGGTTAGTAACTAAGTTTTTCACTAAAATAAGATGATGGCATGTGAAACTAGAAATAAAGTGCTGGGTGAATAAGCATATGAATAATACTGCAGAAAAAGGAATCTGATAAGGAGGTATAGATCACCAAAGTCCAATCTTGTGTCTTTATGACTTAATAATAGCAGAAATCAAACGCTTTTATTCCTGAACAATGAAAGTGAAGTTTTCCCCTAGGAAAACAAACACATATATATTAGTGGCTATATAAACTGAAGTGTGAGATCCAACACGTAGTTGTTGATCACCATCAGTCATTACTATGGTGTGGATTATAAGCAAATTTATTGCTGTTTCATGTGCCTATTGTAGAAGGTTTTGATCCTTCCAAGACCTTCCTCAAGAGTGGATGGTTCAACAGCAAATGTTACGCGCAGCCAATTTTTGAGCCCAACTGCAACCCCTGCAAGGATTATTGCCATCATGAATGAGAAGTTGAGCAAGCTATCACAGGTCAACCAGCAATCCAGTACATAATTGTGTTTTTTCTTTCACCAGTTTAGATTGATACATTATGAATTTAACATGGCCATTCACCTGGAAGAACAATCACAGATTCCTCTCTAGCCAACTTGAGACAGAAATCGATATCATCATCAATGTCTTCAAGTAGTGACACGTTTAGTTTTACCTGTAATGAAAAGTTATCACTAAGATTATCCATGTTGATTCTTAAAGAAAACTAAAAATATCACAGATCTCGTTAGTTCCATGTCCTTACCATTACAAACATTGAACCCTCCGGTTTGTGTGGACAAGTTATGCAGGGAATCTCCTTAAGTCTGTCATAACATATGTCTGCAGCTTGGCTACAGATTTTAATGATTTTGACAAAGAAATCATCCTTTGTTTTTTCAAGTATTTGAGGAATTGCCCCCTAAAACATCACCATATTATTGAACTATAAAATCATCGGGAAAGGAATTCAAACAGTGAACAACACCAGTGTGCAGATAAAGCCAAGAGTATTAAGCAAAATTTATGTTTTATAGAATGATGGATACGTTACTTTAACAGGAACGCTTTATTCATACTAAACTTGCAGCCATTAGAGTACTGCTCAGCCTACAGTCAGACAGGCAAGCGCATTAAAAGGACACATATTTCTTGTGAAGCATAAAACAAAAGAGAGAAGAAAAGCTATTTTATTATTCTGATTTTCATAACATTTCCATTAGTGACGTACCTGGATGAGTGTCGGTGGGTCAGCAGAGATGTTGAGATATCTCCTAATGCTTTCTGCAATCTAATATTAAAAGACAACAAATGCGCAATTCAGTTTTCAGAAGATGGCCGGTACGATGTAAAAGTGGGCAAGTCACCTCGAAAGGACATGTATTGCAAGAGTAAAATGTATTTATGAACAGGGAAAAAGTTATCTTAAAGAATCACAATCCACTGTGATGTTCTATTCTAGTTTTATTTGTCAATCAGTGAATTGGTACAATTAAAGACGGCAGCTATTAAGTTCAGGCCACAGCACCATTCCATAAAGATTTACTACAATAAATTTCAGCGAACTTATCGTGAAATCTAAGAAACTTTTTAACATAAAGGAGATATAGGTCTTCCCGTTGCTAAGTAGGAAGGAAAGATCAGGATCCAGCAGTTGACAGGTAACTAAGTCTAGGATGCATCAAAATCAAGTTGATTTTTTCAGCATCTTCATGTTCATGTTCATGCATGTTAGTAAGGCATGAACTCTCTTTCCTTCCCTTATTCTATTCTTTCGATGAATAATGTGGTGTTCGAGAAATTAAGCAAAAGTTACAGGTAAGCTGAGCTGTAATATAAATTAGTATTACCTTAAAAGCTTATCAAAAGAAAAAAAAAGGTATTACCTTACAGGGGAAATAAGAATTTCATAATTTAGCAATATTAATTATACCAAAGCAGAGAGATTCAATACATACCCGAGATTTCTTAAGACTGCCAGTTGGATCACATGTCACTATCCAACCAAGACGCCAACCAGGAACAATCCATCTCTTTGATATAGACCCGAGTGTAAGAACAGGCACAATAGATCCAAACTTCCCCATAGGTACAAATGGGTTGCTCCCAAAAGTTAGATGGTCATAAACCTCATCAGCAATGACAAATATTCCAAGCTTTTTTGCTGTTTCAGCAACCTAAGCACCACCAAACAAATAAATTATTAGCAATTCTAGATTCTAATATGTTGTTTGGTCCACCTTTATATTCTATGATGGCCAAAAATCTTATTATTCATTTTCAGAGTAAGGACTTTGATTATATCTGAACAGCTTGGAGACATGTTAACAAAACAGAACTGTAATTGGAAAAGCAATGCTGGCAAAGAAATGTTATATTGTGGCCTACTTAAGCCCAAAAATGTATTTTTTAAATTAGGCTAAAGGCTACCTTTTTCAAGTGTTGATAGGTAAAGACACTTCCACAAGGATTGCCAGGGTTAACAATAACCATGGCTACCGTGTTCTCATCTGCAAGAGCTTCAACAGAATCAAGATCAACTTGCCACCCTTTCTCTGGAACAAGATCAAAATGCCGTACTTCAAGGTTGCTAAAAGCAGCACGAGATTCATACATTGGGTACCCTGGCCTGGGAAGAAGAATATTCGCACTAGGACTAGCAAGGACAGAAATTATGACCTCAATTGAGTTATTGCAACCAACTGTGAGATAAACATCATCCGGAGATAATTGGTATGAAATATCTTGAGACAGATATGCAGCTATAGCCCTGTCATGACAAAATGGAAGTACAATTATCATTGAATTAATTAATGGTATGATATTATGACAGGGTTGTCTTTCAAATTAAGAGGGGAAAGCAGAACAAGTAAATTAGTTTCTTCTTGCTATCCTACTTTCCGTTTTTCGATTAAGAAGGAATGGACAAAATGTTGTCCACTTTAAATGTTTTTGCTGCACACTTTCTGTCACTGAACAACAGTTTCATGCCAACATAATTGTATACAGTCATCTCAAACAATGACTGAATAAACTCTTGAAATATAGAGTGAAGATATAAAGGTTGAACTAAACAAGCAATGCCACTGCTGAATCGCATCCCTCCACGAAACAAAGGCCTCACGCAGAACACAATTCCTAAACAGATGATAATTGGAACTCTTGAAAAGAAAATGAAGAGAGATATGAAAATGAAACAATAGTTCAAAAATACACTAAACAATGGATGTGATGTGACCAATGCACAAGGTGGGCGGCCGCAGCTACAAAAGTCCACCTTTGACTGATGAAAAATGAAAAAAAAAAACACACAAAAGAGTTATATGCTGTTCATAAACAATATGCTTGTTAGTAATTTGATTGCTATTGGAGCAGAGCATTTCAAATAAAAAATGCAGGTGTTTGTCTTTCTTTTTTTTTTTTCTTTTTCCTTTTAATAAAGTATCGTTTTCTTTTTCCCCAAGATTCCACCTTTCAAAGGGAAAGACAACTCAAAGTGTTACTCTTCAAAGTGAATTAATCATTCAAAAACGAAAGATGTTGATGCTTCTGATGATGTTGACTTCTAATTGCCCTGTTGCAAATCTCTTACCCTTGATCTACCTTTGGGAAGGACCAAGGAAACAACCCTAAAACATTCTTGCAAGGATTTTAATTTCTTCTACAATGGCAAGAAAGGCTCAGTAAAAGCAATTTCTTATTCCCCCCAATCGCTTGCTGAGGTCTGAAAGCCACATGTATATTTCCATAACGTTAACATAGTTTCTAGCAATGAAACCGCAGAAATATTGGCATCTACACCTTCAAAATTTGAAAGAAAAGTCATTCGCCATAGTCAGTAAAAACTTTATGCCTCTATGCAAGGAAAACTGGCAGAAAAACTACTAACTACTCCTCATCTCCTTGGAGAACCACTCATGTCGCTATGTCAGTATCAAATCCCATGTACAATAACTCCATCTCTCACAATGAACCAAATAGGTAGTTATCGGGAAAGAAAAAACAAAAAAATTGGTATCTAAGAGATGGTGCAGTCAAAGTTTTTATAGTTAAGAGTGATATACCGCCTTGCTGGAAGAATACCGATGGGTGGAGAATAGCAGTTGAACTCAGCTGATCGGACAGCGTCAACAATGGCATCTTCCGCTATAGCAGTGGTTCGAAAACACGGAAACACGGAGGGATCACCGTGGCCGAGAGGGATGGAAGGCTTGTTATCATCTCCACTTAGATTATCATTTAACATGTTGAGAACCCCTCGAATGGAGATGGCATCCGCTGCTTCCAGTGCCTTGTTTCCTTTAAAAACCGATTTCTTTAATCCATTCTCCATTTCTAAATAACCCAACTCCCAGTATGAAGCAAGTTCGGTCGAGGGTGGGGTTCGTTAAAAGGCTTTCGAGAGTTGGAATGTGGAGAAGGAAGAGGCGGAGAGTGCGGAGAATGAATAGAAAGCAAAGTGCATGGTGAGTGCGTGCAGAGTCTGAACAGATAAATAGCAAGTTATTCATTTCCAAATAGTTATTATTATTAATTTTTTTTTTTGAGAATGACAAGCTGCTATGTGAAAGTATTCTGCTGTGATTAGATGTTTCAAGTTGTAACAATTGGTCCAAATAAGTTATCCTTAGAGGTTTCGTATAATAACAGGTTTCATTTCATTAATTGGACTGAATTAGTTGCAGTGAAAATTAACATACTTTTGTATATGAGCATTTAACTCATTAATTAATAATTAAAATATGATTCATTTTCCTCAAATTCGAAAAAAATCAGAACACCTTTTAACTACTTATAAAATCATAGGCAGAATACTAATCCCAAGACAGCAAAGGTATTCAGCAATCCTAATTGGTTGCAACATATGAAATTGCCTGCTACCATGGCTTCCGCTATCCTTACTTTTATAAAATTACTAATTAATTTATTAATCTATTAACTTTTAAAACATGGTTATTTTAATACTTCATACTAAATGGTAGTTTGATTTTTTCATAATTAATATTTAAATTTAACTTTTTGTATCAAAATTCTTCAAATTCGACTGCTTTTTTCCATTTATCATTATTAATTCTATTTGGAAGAACTATTCTTTCAAAACTATGAATAAAGTCCTTTTCAAATATACCATTTTTAAAATTTAATTTAATCATATATTTCAAAGTTGAAAAACTTTGACTAAAAAGAGTTCATATTAATAGAACAAAAGGGTATCAAACATGAAGAGCTGTGATACATTGGAGAAAAGAAAATCACAAAAATGATGGCATGAACATAGTAATAAGATCCTCATCATGGATCCCAAATACTAGCATAGGGAACATATAATTTAGTAGTAATATTCAAGGAAACCTAGCTAGTGGAACGATCTGAATGAAGTATGAAATACACTATGCATGTTATTTCATGTGACATTCCATCGATCTCTTTGACTCCAAATAAATTTTATTGTTTCTTAGCATGCCTTTGGTAAAAGGCTTTTATCCTTCCAAGCCCTTCTTCAAGAGTTGAGATTTCACAAGCAAAAGTTATGCGAATCCAATTCTTCATTCCAAAAGCTATCCCTGTATAATTTGG
Organism: Theobroma umbraticum; assembly: GCF_002168275.2. Lineage (NCBI taxonomy): Eukaryota > Viridiplantae > Streptophyta > Magnoliopsida > Malvales > Malvaceae > Theobroma > Theobroma umbraticum. The sequence goes on along the minus strand of NW_018397254.1, from coordinate 12,102,654 downwards.
TGTCAAAAGATGACACAGCAAGCAAGCACAAGAACATGATCACTCAATTCAATTACAGCCTCAATTTACACTATTACTCTACATATATAAATGTAATTAGAAACATAAACTCTTGTTCAAGAAACTAGTTGAGGCATTTTTCATATCTTACCAGCTGGGACAATAATGACTGACTCCTCTTTAGCTAGCTTCTTGCAAAAATCCATGTCATCGTTAATGTCTTCCAACAGGGAAATGTTCAGCTTCACCTGCAACATATGTTATTGGAAGATCTTTTATTTCCATTCTCATACACACAATAATAGGGATTATCTTCTATGTAATCTTTCTTTATTAACTTTTACTTTACTTGTACTCCAAAAAAATTTAAAATCAGAATACTTTCTTTTAGGATATTTACTTTGCTTTCACTCCAAGTAAACCTTATATATATGTCTTCATCTTCTTAATGAAAAGTAGGGTTTTCTGATTCTATTCATTTGAGATATTTTATTTTTCATGATATCAGAGTAGATTACGAAACTTTGATTTTTTTAATGGTTGGAGATGATGCAAACAATGACAAAGACAAGAGTAGTGAAGAATTGGTGGCAAATACGAGTGCTAATCAAAGCAAAGCCATTGATACCACTTCTCCATACTACTTGCATTCATCTGATCATCACAGTCTAATTTTTGTGACGCACCCTCTTCTTGAAAGTGAAGATAATTATTTTACATGAAGACGTAGCTTTATGAATGCACTTTATTCCAAAAACAAAGCAAGTTTTGTAGATGGAACGATAAACAATAAAATGTTGATTCCTTGAATTTACAGTCATGGATATAGTTTAATGCAGTAGTTCTTTCACGGCTTACAAATGCACTTGCTAAAAAGCTTTAAGACAGTGCTACTCATGTTGAAACTATGAGAGAAATATGGAAAGATTTGAAGAAAGATTTATTCAAAGAGTAACCTCGAGAGTCTACGAGTTGAAGCGCACCATAACCTTTTTACAATAAGAGAAATCTTTGATCTTGTGTTATTATAGTAAATTAAAAACCATTTGGGGTGAGTTACAAGGTCTCAATGCTGTCCCATCATGTAAATGTGGATGTACCTATGGTGGGGAGAAAAGAATGCAATCCACGCATGAAGAAGAAAAGGTTTTTGATTTCTTGATGAAGAATATTCAACTATACGATCACAAATATTGAGTGTTGATCCATTACCAAATCTTGAAAGAGCTTACGCCATTGTAACACAAGAAGAGAAGCAACGTTCAGTCACTACAACTCATGCACCCATCCTTGAAGCTACTACCTTGTTAACTAAGGAAAATGAATTACAACAAAAGAAGAACGATGATGGGAGCCATGGTCAATTTCCATCATGCATCCACTATGGGAGGTAAAACCATAATAAAGAGAATTGTTACAAGGTGATTGGTTATCCATCAAATTGGCACAAATTTGGAAAGAAGAGAGGTAACAAATTAGTGGTGATTAATCGCGTGCCCATGGAAATCAATGGGATGGCGGCGCTGCAACAAACATGTCTTCTAAAGTTGCTTTTGCCGTCACCGTGGATGAAGTTGGATAGCCAATCCCAGGTTTAACTTCTGCTTAGCATCAATAGTTACTAGCTCTACTAGGTAATCATGGAATATCAACATGTAACCCATTCGCAAATATGGCAACCTCTAGTTTTTTTGGTAAGAAAAACAATGAATGGGTCGTTGATACAAGAGCCACAAATCATATAACCCATAATTTAACCCTTTTATCAAATGTGAAATCAACCCACTATACCACTAATACAAATCCCTAATGGTGAAACAATAGAGATTCATGCATTGGGCCAAGTCGCTTTTAAAAAAAGATTAATCCTTGAGTGAGTCCTTGGGTTCTTGATTCTTACCTTAATGTATTGTCTATTAGTAAATTGACACGTGATTTACATTGTACAGTAACTTTTTAGTCAGATTTTTTTGTAATTCAAGACTTACCCTCGAGGAAGCCGATTAAAGTGGGTAGAGAATAGAATGGTCTTTATTACTTGGAGCCGATGAGAGGGGAGAAGGCATTGATAACCAACAATTCCATTAATGCAAGCTTATGGCATCGATGCCTAAGGCATTACTAGTAAATCGTATTCCTTTAGTTCCTATTTTATCTATTTCTTTTGATTGCAATAAGCCTTTATTTTGTGATGTTTGTTGTAAGGCAAAACAATGGTGATTATCTTTTCCCATCAATACAAATAAAAATATGCATGCTTTTGACTTAGTACATTGTGATATTTGGGGCCCGTACAAAACAAAATCATTCTCTGGATCTCACTATTTCCTAACTATAATGGATAATTTCAGTCGAGCAACATGGGTCTTCTTCATGAAATACAAGTCAGAAACCAAAGTGTACCTAATTACAATTTTTCAATTGAGTTTATACATAATTTAAATTGCGAGTTAAAATTCTATGGACAGACAATGGCTTAAAGTTTACTCATGATGATTTAATGACTCATTATTATGATCAAGGGATGGAACGTCAATCTAGCTGTGCAGACACACCACAATAAAATGGAATTGTTGAGCGAAAGCATAGGCATCTTTTAAAAGTTGCACGAACATTGCGATTTCAAACACATTTTCCTATTTCATTTTAGGGTGACTGTGTTCTTACTTTCGCATACTTGATCAACTGTATGCCGCTCTTTGTTTTACAAAATAAAACTCTATATGAGGTTTTACTAGAAAAGAGTCTAACATATGATCATTTGAAAAGCTTTGGATGTCTTTGTTATAGGCATAAAAATAAAAAAACACGTGACAAGTTTGCCCCATATGTTAAACTGGGTGTTTTTGCTAGGTATCCTAATGGGCAAAAGAGATACAGAATTTATGATCTTAAAAGTAAAAAGATTTATGTTTTGCGAAATGTTCATTTTTTGGAAGAAATATTTCCATTTGCAAATTCCTTAGCAACAAAAATTGTATAGCCACTTAATTTGGGTCAAACTACCACATTGGATAATTCATTCAGCCATGTGGTGCCCAATGTCACTGAACTTGGGCTTAATGAGTCATCTACAGGCATCAACCCATTTACTAGTCTAATAGGCTCTATGTCTCATAACAATACACTTGTAATAGACAAACCCACATCGCCAACAGTTACACATGGGTCTACTATGATTGGGTCCACTTCCTTCACCGATACACATGAATCCTTTTCACCTGTTAGTGTTGAGTTTGAGTCAGTCAGATCCGAGTTGTCAACCACAGTAGCCTCCTCATCTAACCCAATTGATTCTAGCTTGGTCAATGAGTTAGAAAATATTATTTTAGAAACTTTCATTATTTTCGACAAGTAGCAAGTTTCATGCTCTTTGTCTGGTTATAATTATGATTTACCCCCCTCTCTCACTCTTCCAAGTATCACGCTGCTTTCATCTATTCCTTCGACCAACTCAACAGTACGTCCTCTTTCACAATTTATTTTTTATTCTAAATTTTCTCCCAATCACACTACCTTTTTAGCAGCCATCTCATCCACTGATGAGTCAAAATCATTTTTTAAGTAGTCAAACATGCGCATTAAAAGGAACCATGACAAAGGAAATTTCTGTTTTGGAAGCAAATAATACTTGGACTTTGCAACCTTTACTCCCTAGTAAATGATTTATCAATTCAAAATGGGTTTACAAAGTTAAATATCAACCAAAAGAAGTATTAAGCACTACAAGGCACGTCTTGTTGCTAAAAGTTACACTCAAATTGAGGATGTTGATTTTCATGAGACATTTTCTCTCGTTGCCAAATTAGTCACCGTATGTTGTTTCCTAGCACTTGCTTCGATTAAGCATTGGGAATTACATCAACTAGACGTGAACAATGCCTTTTTACATGGCAACTTGGAAGAAGAAGTGTATATGAAGATTTTACAAGGGTTTGCTAAACAAGGGGAGTAATGGGTTTGTCGTTTACAAAAATCTATATATGAACTTTGTCAAGCATCTCAAAATTAGTATCACAAATTTACCACTTCTCTTCTTGCCATCGATTTTCAACAATCAAACACAGATCACTCTTTGGTCATCTTCTCTCGTAGTGAAGGATCTTTTATTGCAGTTCTCATATATGTTGATGATGTTATCATCATAGAAACAGATTTTGATCACATTTATAAGCTAAAACATTATTTGGATGCAAAATTTCACATTAAGAATCTTGGCCAACTTAAGTACTTTCTTGGAATTGAAGTGGTACATTCTCCAATAGGTATTGCATTAAGCCAATGCAAGTATGTACTTAATATCTTATCCAAGAGAGGTCTCACAAGCTACAAGCCAACCAACTTTCCCATAAAGCAATAGCACAAGGCTTCACTCGACTTTGGTGAGATCTGTGTTGATCTCGGGCAATATCATTGACTAGTAGGTCGTTTACTTTATCTCACCATCACTCGTCTAGATGTTACCTATGTAGTGCATATTCTTATCCAATTATGTATGCCTCACGACAACCACATCTTGATGCTGTTTATAGGGTGTTACATTATCTCAAAGGAACCTCAAGACAAGGTATCTTACTTCTTTTAGATGGTTCATTGTCTTTGCAAGCATATTGTGATGCAGAATGGGTAGGATGTCTAATGACACGTAATTCCACTGCTAGCTATATTATCTTTCTTGGGTCTTCTCCCATATCATGGCAATCTAAGAAACAAACAGTGATTTTTTGTTCTTTTACTAAGGTTGAATATCGAGCCATGGCCACCACTGCTAGTGAGATTGTTTGGCTATTACGGCTCTTACGAGATCTTGGAGTGACACACACTGTATTGGTTCCCTTGTTTCGTGACAACCAAGCTGCTATTCACATCGCAGCAAATCTGGTCGTCCACGAACGAACAAAGCACATAGAAATGGATTGCCATTTCATCCGACAGCACATTCAATCACAAACTATTGTTACTCGGCCTATTTCTTCACAAAACCAATTGGCAGATATATTCACTAAAGCACTCGGGTATGATTAGTTCCATAAATTGTTAGTCAAGTTGGGCATTTCTACCCCTCATGCTCCAACTTAGGGGGAGTATTGGAGGATCTTTTATTTCCATTCTCATACACACAATTATAAGGATTATTTTCTATGTAATCTTTTTTTAGTAACTTTTACTTTACTTGTACTCCAAAGAAGTTAAAGATTAGAATATTTTCTTTTATGATATTTACTTTGCTTGCACCCAAAATTAACCTTGTATACATATGTCTTTATCTTATTAATGAAAAGTAGGGTTTTCTAATTTTATTCTTTTGAGATATTTTATTTTTCATATATTAACAGCTAGTAACATATTCTTCATGTTCTGCACACAAAATATAAAGAAGATTGATAGCCTCACCATTACAAACATGGACCCTTCTGGTTTCTTTGCACAACTTAGGCAAGGTACCTCCTTAATTCCATTATAGCATACCTCTGCAGCCTCTCTTAGGGTAACAATGATTTTCGAAAAGAAATCATCCTTTGTATTCTCCAAGATGTGGGGAACTGCTCCCTAAAGCATAAAACAAAATTATATATATTCAAGAGGAAAAGAAAGAGAATTAAGAATGACAATGATAAAGCCTTATGTTCAATGTCAAACTTAAAAGATCCGTTCCAAGATAAACAGTCAAGCAGATAAAAGTGCACTTGCATTTGCCACACCAAGTGATTAGCATTTAGACAAAGGACTCTTTAGTACGACAACTTCATTGAATTGACTTAAATTTGTTCTAGCTCTTTTAAAGGTAATATCTTTTTCACAGACAGAGCTATTTTGAATCACAAACCTGAATGAAGGTTGCAGGATTAGTAGTGATATTGAGATAGTCTGTAATTGAGTCCACAATCTGAAAATAGTGCAAAAAGAACCATGCATTATTCTATAAGTTTGCTGTTTAGATACTTGAATTATGAAAGAAATTACAATTAAAAGATATATTTCAACTGTCAAGCCAGAGAGATGGTCAGAATTCAGAAAAAGGCAAAAAAAAAAAAAAAGAATGGCTCACCCCTGACTTTCGAAGGATGCCCTTAGGATCACTAGTCACAAGCCAACCAAGTCGCCAGCCAGGAACGATCCATCTCTTTGATATAGACCCAAGAGTGAGGACTGGCACAATTGATCCAAACACTGCCATTGGAGCAAAGGGAGTGCTCCCAAATGTAAGATGACCATAAACTTCATCAGCAATTACCAGAATTCCAAGCTTTCTTGCTGTCTCTGCAACCTTACAATCAAGATATCAACAATTCCTATTGTCAACATCAAAAAGTATTGAACCACTAATTCTGAAAAAAACTCTAAACAATAAACATCAGGGAAAAGATAATGAAACAAAAGCTTTTAGACTTTAGATCCTTACCCTTTTCAAATGTTCATAACTGTAGACAGTTCCACAAGGATTGCCAGGGTTTATAATAACCATGGCAACAGTCTTCTCATCCGCAAGAGCTTCAACGGCATCAAGGTCAACCTCCCAACCCTTATCAGGAAGAAGATTAAAATGACGGACTTGAAGATGGTTATGTGCAGCACGAGATTCATAGAAGGTGAAGCCTGGTCTTGGGAGTAAAATGTTGGTACTAGGGCGGGCAATGGCTGCCAATGCAACTTCAATTGCTTGTACACATCCACTTGCAAGATAAATATCATCCGGAGATAACTTGTATGGCAGGTCAAGATTGAGATAATCTGCAATAGCCCTGTTATAATCTTAAAATTGAGTGAGGAATTCGTTACAGATTGTGTCAGAAGACATACTAGCTGTATATAATTTCAAAGAATAAATAGAAGGTGCATAACCATTATACGAGTATATTTACCTTCTGGCAGATGGAACTCCAAGAGGAGGTGCATAACCATTATACTTGGCTGAATGGAGGGCATCAACTATGGCATCTTCCGCTATTGTGGAAGTCCTAAAGCATGGAAATTGTGAGGGATCGCCATTGCCAAGGGGAATGATGGGTCTCGGATCATCTTTTCTGAGATTTCCAATTACCAGTTCCAGAACAGCTCGTAGACTGATTGCTGACGCCGGGTTCAGCCCTTTGCTTCCTTGGAAACGCCATTGCTTTGAGCCATTTTCCATCTTTTTGCTTGTTAGTGTTTGAAAATTGAGTAGTGGTGTGCAGTCTGCATTATGCAGAAGTGACACGATAGCCAGATATGAAGCAGCACTACCGACGAAAGAAAACAGAAGGAACAGACAATAACATTATTTGGACAACAGCCTTTTTTTTCCTTCTTTTCACAAAAGGAGGGTAGCACGTCCTTTTCCATCTTTTACAAAGAAACAGTGCAATTTGATCACAAGAGCCAGTGGTTATGGATTTAAAAAGGTAAATACAAATATTAGACTCATAAATAGGTAATTAGGTATATCTTCTCTTTTGAGTGGAAAAAATAAAAATAAAACAGGAGTCAGACTTGAACTGACTCAAGTCCGTCAGGTCCAATGCTTCCTAGCCCATGAAATTTGGATTCAAAGCCCAACTTGACTCATATATTTTTTGGTCAAACGACCAAACTGTACTTTTTAATTTTATTAAATTTAGTTTATTTATTTAAAATTAAAGTAATTTAATTTTTTTATTTTAAAAATTATATCAATTTAGTCCTTTTTCCTAACGATATCTAATTTTATCATTAAAAGATGACGTCACCAATAACGTCATTACTGACGTGTTACATTTTGAGGATGTGGCTTTTTGAGATGTTGTGGCATACCAAGCGGCATTAAGTGGTGACATGGCATTACCACTTGGCACTGTATGATGACATGATAGTGTTGACATGGCACTGACATGATAACATGTCAGTGTCACATGGTAGATTAGAAAATTTTTAAAACAAAAAATTCTACCACGTTATAAGGACTAAATTAAACAAAAATATATAATACATGGACTAAATTGAATAAAATTGAGATATTAAGGGATTAAATTAAATAAAATATTTAAAAAATATAGATCTTTAAGTAAATTATTGATATGCTTATTAATAAATTAAATATTTAAATGTAAAAAATTTATGGTGTTAAAAAATATATATAAATTTTTTTTACTTGATTATTTAATTCTAGAATATGTAAAGTAATTTATCTTTTTTTATGAAAATAAGTTTAAATTCTCCTTCTATAAAAAAGATTTTGAAAAAATTTCATATCTAAAGTCAAATTTAGATTAATAAATTACATTATATTAAAATAAAATAATATAAAATGACTAAATATATTAATTTAATTACAACTTTCACAATTTACAAATACAAATTCTTTTAAAATTATTCAACTCTTACCCAATTTACCTTTTATTTAAATTTACTCAAATTAACAAAATATGTTGATTTAGTTAAAACTTTCACAATTTACAAGTACACATTCTTTTGAAATTATTCAACTCTTACCTAATTTATCTTTTATTTAAATTTACTCAAAATTTCTTATAGAACGATTTTATTTAAATTCAAATACCACAATCAAATTATGCTAAATTTAAATTTAAATTATTAAGTTGAATCCACAAAAAAATTATTAATAAAATAAAATGGTACAAATATTTATAGTTATATTTATCTTCATCAACTATAAATGTAGTTTTTAATCTAGAAAATTTCAACTTAAAAAATATAACTTTAAATATTAAAAAAATAAATAAATAATTCAAAGAGTGGAGCTCAAATTCTATGGTTGTAATAGAAGGTTTGTCATGTCCAAATTAAGCAAATTAGAACAAAAAATTATTTTTATAATCATCGCTAACTCCATATATCCGTTTTTCATTTTTTTAAAAGGAAAAACTAAATCAACATATTTTGCGAATATGACTTTAGCTCAAATTAAAACTAAGTTAAATAAATTTATTTAGTCATTTATTATCTTATTTAACGTAATACAAGTTATTCACCTAAATTTAACTTCAGATATAAATTTTTTTTAGAATTTCTTTTATAAAAAGAGAATTTAAACTTAATTTTTATAAAAAAGATAAATTAATTTACATGTTTTAGAATCAAATAATCAAATAAGAAAATATTTATATATTTTTTTTAACATGATAAATCTTTTACACTTAAATATTTGGCTTATTAATAAGCATATCAATAATATACTTAAAAATTTATATTTTTTAATTTTTTTCAATTTAGTCTCTCAACATCTAAATTTTGTTCACTTTAGTCCTTGTATTATATATTTTTGTTTAATTTAGTCCCCATAACGTGATAAATTTTTTTTAAAAAAAAAATTTGATCTGTCACGTGGCACTAACATGTCAATGTCATATCAGCATTACTATGTCATCGTATAATGCCATGTGGTATTGCCACATCATCACTCTGTGTCACATAGTATGTCACATCATCATCTCAATGCCACATCATCAAAATGTTATATGTCAGTGATGATGTCAACACTGACATCATCCTTTAATGGTAAAATTAAATGTCATTACGGGGAGTAATTAAATTGACACAATTCTCCAAATCAAATCACTAAATTGCTTTGATTTTGAATACAGTGATTAAATTGAACAAAATTAAAAAGTACAAGAATTGGATAGGTCTTTTGACTTATATTTTTAGCCCATTTTATGTTACTCATTTAATTTCTAATTATGTTTTTTTAATTATGAATTTATTTAAGACACAATAATTTAGAAGTAAGAAAAGTGATAAAATTAAAAGTCTTAGTTGAATAAATCGAACAAAAACATTGCAAGTGGCAATTTTTTTAAAATTTTTCTAAGTAAAAATAGTTATAGGGTCTTACCAAAATTAATGGGGAATCTTAAAAATTATTTTGTAAAGAAGAGTATTTCAAAATAATTATAAAAAAGTCATGTACAAAATAAAATAAATGTGTAATAAATAAAATTGTAAATAATTTACTAATTGCATCATGAAATTCATTTTGAACCACCATAGGCATTCAAATTAAATTATGCAAGTAAATAAACATCAACCAATGATGGAATTTTTTTAAAAAATTGTAAGTGATAATTTTCTTGAAAATTTCCAAGTGAGGAGAATTTTAAATTATACCAAAAGTACTATTGAATAATTTAAAAAATTTTCCAATATCAAGGGTTTTCATTTATCTTAAGACAAATAAAAAAAAGTAATACAAAATGATAAAAAAAAGAATAAAAGATTTAATTCAAATATTTTTTTATAAAATATCAAATTAATCTGACAATGAGTCTTTTCAAGGAAATAAATAATTTCTTAAATAATCTTGACATAAGTAGATTATTCTTAATTTTTGCCAAAAGTGTTTGGAAGACTTAGGAAACGTTTTCATTTTATTAACAACAGGTAAAAAAAACATCATAAAAAAATAGATTCGCCTAGGTGGTCAATCGCACTTAAACAAAAAAGATTGATAGCAACTCCTTTTAAGTCAAACTGTTGAGTTCTAGGACTCACCGTATTATGACAAAAAGAAATTGCCTTATTAATTGGAAATGTTCCTCAATTGCAATGGAGGTTGCTACATACCCTAAGTGCTTAGGATGGTCAACGAAAAGTTATCTTGTCAGATTTATTTGTAAGTTTAGTTTTAATTTTCATATATATTTTCTTAAAATATTAGGCAACTGGAAGAATTTTCTATTTTGCTACCTAAAAGTGAACTTGGTAAACCAAGTGATTGATATTCCTTCGATATTTTCACACCCTAAAAATTAGTATCAATGCAAATTTGCACGTAATATATGATATTTTATCTTATGATTTGTTAATCATGTTAGCATGTTAATATATATAAATAAATATGATCTCTGTTTTGGCCTTTGGAATACAATCTCGATTTTGGTTTTGGAATATGATTTTTATGCAATGTATGCATATACTTTTTTTTGAATACAAAGATAACATATTTAGTCTGAAACGGATGTGTTTTTGATGTACATGAGATGTGTTTCAGAAAAATGAATATATTATTTTGTCAAATTAGGTAATCTAAAAATATGTTTTGTTTTTTCTCCTAGTATAGCTATGCTCTGACCTTGCCAATGGAGGTTAAATGTTGGTCATGTCGAAATGTATTTTGTGATTAGATATCGATCTCTAAATTGCATCATCGATTACAAAATAGTAATATTTGTGATATCTATTCAATGCATCAAATAGTTGCTTTTGATATACTTTTGACCTATGTCACTAGAATTAATTGTGGTTTTGATTTTGACATATACCACTAGGGTTAATTATGGTTTTATTGCTAACCTATGCTACAGGAGTTAAGTGTGGTTGTAACATGTTATAGGAGATCAATAAAATTTAAAATCAGTGTGAAATTATATTTTGTTTTATTATCCAAAAGTTTCAAAAAAATCTTAGCTTTGTTATTCAAAACAAAATTTTATTGGCTTCTGTTATTTGAAAATGAAGTTTTGAAATATATGGTTCTGAATGAGATTATCCAAAATTCTATTTTGATCCTATATATGTGTATCAGTAATTTTGACCTAAATGTTTTGAACATGCTTAATCTAACTAAAAAGATGTCAATTACTTGTTAAGTACTTGCATTAATTCTTTTAATTCTCATCATTTTATAAATTTTGACAACTTTACATGTTTGAGAATTAGACTTGTTTAGTGAGAACGTTGATTAAAAGGATTAACACATGCCCTTTGATATTTTTAAGTTTTGATATAAGTGTTCGAATTTAGCTTGTAAAGAAATATTAGTGAGATGAAAACTTTGTAGCTTTTAGAGAATTGTATATTGTTATTATATTTGGAGACTTGAAGTTTTGTAAAGTGTAAATTTGGAAAAGATTTTAAAAATATTATGCTTAATTTAATATGATATTATATCCTTACATGCTTATGGGATTCGTTTCATGAGAATGTAGCATTTGTTATATCTTAAAACCTTGAGTTTAGAATGTGACAATAACTTTCACAACCTGTTAACCTTTCTTGACTCAACATCCCTAAACCATGATATTGGCTTTTATGATTAAGGACTTTTGCATGAGCAGCTACAATTGACTTCATTTTTTCCTTGTTTCAAGAACAAAGGCAAATAAAGGACCTCTATTTCCTAGCTTGACCGTAGAGAAACTTTAAACTAGATTGGGGTTACTTTCTTCCTTAATGCAATCAGCCAAACAATTGCCAACAATTTTGAATTTTTTTCCTTTATTAAGTCTACGTTTTTTTTTTTATCACAAGGTCAACTTCTCCATTCTCTAACACAATCCTGAATCTCTTTCCAACCAATTTTGATAAATCTGGAGACAACATGTTAATCACCAAACCTAAAAGGAGTGGAATTTGGTCTGCTAATACTGGCAGATCCCAAAATTTTTAAAATTTTGTTTATATTATATAAAATTTTTAATATATTCTCTTAATACCCCTTGATAATTTTTTATTTAATAATTAATATAAATAAAGAATAACAAAAAAATCTCAAATGCTTCATTCAATTTTAAAGTTTTTTTATTTTTTAAATTTATATTATTATTTTTATTTATTTATTTTATTCTATTTGTTCATATACTCTAAGTTTCGATAGATTTGCTTTTTCAAATTTCTACAAACCATTAACTATATTTTTTTTTATATCATATGTGAGTTCCATCTTCTATTTGTCATCGTCTTTTTTTATTATGTAGATTTTATTTTTAATGATTTTAATCTTTAAAAATTAATAAATTATTATATAATTCTCAAATGTAAGTTGTAGTGTTGCATTGTTATTTTAAATTTTATCAATGTATTATTTTTTAATTAATCCTGATTATATAAGAGAAAATTATCTTGAGTGTATCTTTTTTATATGCTTTAGGTTTTATATTTAGTTAAAAGGAAATTATATTGAATACATAGTCTTTAAACAATCATAATTATATAAGAATAAATAATTAATCTTGTATATCGTATGTAACTATTTATATTTTATGTATTATAGTTTTATAGTTAGTATTATAAGTTTAAATAAAAATAAAATAATAATATTGGATATTGAATGCATTAATTTTTTTTTCAAGTTTGATTAAAGTATGAGTAGATTGAAAACAATTAACAAATTCTTTGAAAGAAAATATACAAATCGTCCTAATGATTCTCCTATACTTGAACGATCAAACCTTAATATTTCAACTAATGAATAAAAGTAATATGAATCAAAATATCTAACACTCAATCTTAAAGAAATGGATTTTTTCAATACATAAATTTTAATTGATAAATTTTAATTCAGAAAATATGATTGAGTACAACTTTCTTAAAAAATTATTGTAAGTCTTTCTTTTCTTGATTTACATATTATATAAAATTATTCTCTATTAACAATTTTTTGATTATTAGTTAAGTTTACTATATTAGATTTTAAAATTTTTAATCTTTATTCGTCCTTCTCTGATTCTTAATAAAAGTTTGTTTGCTACGCCTTATCTACTAATATTATGTCCTTTCTGTTTTCTAGAAACTTGAGCTTCCCTTCTCTAATAGTGTCTTGCAAAATATGTCAAAAAACCCAAACAAGTATTAATTCTATGAGACTAGTCGTTATGCCATTCATCCATTTTTCCTTTTGAAAATTAAGTGGATTTCATTATTAGAAACCAGGAAGAGGTTCCTTAGAAAATAAAAGAGCACATGATTTTAAGATGTTATGCCTTAATCAGCATATCATCTCAAAATCTTGTCATCTTGCCCAAAGAAAGCCAGCTTACAAAGAAACCCCATAAAAAACCCTATAGTTTATATACAAAAATTAGATCGGAAACAACAAGTAGCCCACAAAACAGATATAAACCAAAGCCTCCTTGTGCAGAAATCATTCCTGATAAGAGAACCAGCAATCTTGCAATCTGATCAATAACTTAGAGCCCCATATAATAGATCTTGGCCCATAAGCCTAAACATCTTAGCCAAATAAAAGTCAATAAGCAATAAAGAGTAACGATCAAACCTGAAGCTTGAGTTCTTCACACAACCGCTCAAAAGGAGAAAAGTATTTCTAGCTGCTTTAGACCTTAAAGCCCTTCTCAAAGACATTCAATAAATCCTCTTGATGTCTGACCCTTTTTTTGTAAGACTATCTGCGAATTGATTCTTTTTTCTGAAGATACAGGTGACTTTCCACCCTTTAATGTTCCTTTTCAAGCTTTCAACATGCATGGTCCACTTTTTTAGCCTCAAAGGAGATCCAACTAGTCTATTAATCCATTTGATTGCATTCTTAAAGTCTAACTCAATTATCAGTTTGTGAGTCTGGCTTCATTTTGAAGCTACAAAGACCAAGAAAGCTTCCCTAATTGCCCTGACTTTAGTGAGGCTTGCATCTTCGACTCCTACTATTTTCAAGAAAATAGCTTTTACCCATCCATCACTATCTCTCATCACTCCCCCAATCTTCGTTTCCCAAAAGCAACCTTGAGCTGTGCCATCAACATTAAATTTCATCTGACCTATGGCTAGCTTATTTCAATCAGCTATAACCTTTTTTTATTTTATCTTACACATTATTTTTCCTAGCATTGGGTTTTGATAAGTGTCCAACACCATACCATAATCATGAGGCCATTTGGCTTTAGCCCATGTTGCAACTTTTAACTTTCTTAACTTGTAAACCTAATCAGCATTCCATACAATCCCCTTAAACCCCATTTCATTCTTGTGGAGCCATACAAACCAAGCTATAGCATAGAAAGCCATTCGCCAAACTTTGTACTCCCCCTTTGTGACTTTGGTTTCATTCCACATGATGAAAAAGTTGATCATGTTGTTGGGAACAGCCTATTGAGCACCCCATTCCCACTTCCATTTCAACTATACTTTCCATGTCTTTGTGTAATGCATAAAAAGATGTTTTACCGTTTCATACTATTTGTGGCACAGAACACACATAGCTGAATCGCTTGTGATGAGACCTCGCCTAACTAGTTCCTGTTTTACTGCCACCTTCTTTTGTAAAAGTTGCCAACAAAGCACCTCAATTCTCAATGGTGTAATGTTGGACCAAATTTGCTTCCATGCTCCTCTATTGTTGTTGGTAACTGGTATTAATTCTTTGTAAAAGGATTTAACCATGTACTTTCCTGACTCCATACTATTGAGTTTTCTATTTGCTTACATAAGTGATATTCCTCCACTGTGCTTCTTCCCATCCAAACGGCATTCTCCTGAGTCATATGTTCCACACCCATTTATCCTTGTCCCAGTACTCATACTCATTGATATATCCTTCTTTACTTGTGGCTAAAGCATACATCCTCAGATAAGTGTCCTTAAAAGTTCCCTCCTCTATCCACTAATCACTCCAAAATAATATATATTTACTATCCCCTGCTGCTAACCGTAAATTAGACTTAACTTGTAAAAAATACTCGTTAGTAGGCATGAAAGGTTTTATAATTTTTTTTCAAGTAGTGAAAAATTTCCTATTTGTGTTTGTGTTGGGTAAGAGACTAGTATGACTATTTTTTACTTTTTCCATAATCACCTTTTTCCATAAACAATTTTTTCACTCTCATACCTCCGCACCCATTTATTTAGAAGAGCCTTATTTTTTATCTTTAAGTCAATAATTCCCAACCTTCCATCCTCCTTATATCGACACACTTCGTCCACCCCACATAATGGATTTTACATTTTTCATCCAACCCACTCCACAAAAACCTTCTCTCGATTTTTTTCAACTCATATTTAACCTCTTTTGAGAACTGAAAAATGGACATAAAAAAATAGAGAGACTTGTAAGGACAGACCAGAGTAAAGTGACCCTTCCACCTATTGTTAAGACCTTTGCCTTCCATCCAGCCAACCTAGCATAAAATTTCTTAACAATAGGATTCCACATTCTAGGAGAATTCTAATTAGCTCTAATCGAAAGTCCCAGATACACAAAATATTTCTCCTAATCTACAATCTATACTTTCTGCTCCCTTCTCCATGTTTGAATATCCACTTTTATTCTCATCGCACTACTCTTATTAAAATTGATTTTCAACCCGATAAATGAGTCAAAAACATCTCAAGACTCGTTTGGCATTGTGAAGATTCTCAACTTTCAACCTACAAAATACCATAGTATCGTCAGTGAATTAAAGGTGGGAGATAGAAATGCCATGGTTATCGATTGGTACGCCTTAAAGAATATTGAGAGCTTCAACTTTATCCATGACTTGATTAAAATCCTCAACCACAAAGTTGAAGAGAAAAAAGGAGAGTGGGCAACCTTGTCATAAGCCTCTCTCTAACCTAAAAGTTTTTGTAGCCGCTCCATTCACTAGCACCGGAGCTTCACTATTTGAAGACAACCCCTCATCCATTTTCTCCACTTTTCCTCGAACCTCATTTTTTTCATAACAAATTAGAGGAATCCCCAATTCACATTAACGTAGGCCTTTTCGAAGTCAATTTTTAAAAGAAAAGCTCCCTTTCGTCCCATTTTTAGTAAATCAATAACTTTGTTTACAATGAGAGTGCAATCCATAAGTTGCCTTCCTTTCACGAAAGCAAACTGTTTCTCTCCAATAACTTCACCAATAACCAATCGGAGCCTATTAGCAAGAAACTTTGCCATAATCTTATATAAGCTCCCTACGAGACTAATCGGTCTAAACTCTATGACAGTGCTTAGATTAGAGACTTTCGAGATTAGCGTAATGAAAGAGTTATTCAATCCCTCTTTTAGTTGTCCTTTTTCCCAAAACTCTTTAAGACTTCATAACCTCTTTTTTAACCAAATGCCATTGGTTCTTAAAAAAACTAAGGTTAAAGCCGTCCAGCCCAGGTGTATTTTCTCCATTACAACTAAATATAGTCTCCTACTCTTCTTCACTAGAGAAACATCTTTTTAAGAAATTTGATGCCTCTTCACTCAAATTTTTAAATTGACAATGAAATTCTTTTAAAGGCATCATTTTTTTTTCCTTTTGTAGAACTCAGTAAAGTACTTGGCAATTTCACTTTTAATACTTTTCTCTCACTAATGCTTGTATTCTCCATTTGCAAAGGTCGAATTGTGTTGGTACACCTTTTAATGGAAGCCATAGGGTGAAAAAACTAGGTGTTACGATCCTTGTCCATTACCCATTTGACACGTGATTTCGGCTGCCATTCCCTCTTCTTTTTTTTTTGTACAAACCTCAGAGTTCAACTCTTTTGTTTATCATAACTTGATGCTCTTCTTTTTCTGCCCTTCCCTGTTGCCAATTCTCGTTAATTTCCTATAACTCAACTTCCAATTTTGTAAGATTTTCACTTATGTTTCGAAACGCTTTTTTTTGCCATTCTTTCAACACTAGCTTTGACCTTTTAAGTTTTATCCATATACCTTTTTTTCCTCCTCCCATAACCTTGTGATGTTGTCCAATAATCTCTCATTAACATATGGAAACTCTTTTCTTCCATCTAGTAGTTGAAAAATTTGAAGGGTTTAGGACTTCAATGCACTTTCCCCGGACCTAAGAGGACTAGGTTGTGATCCAAAATGGAAACTGGTAAACACCTACGGATCAGTTTGTCTTCATTTTTCATCAACTTCACATCCACTAAGAATTGATCAAGTCGATTGAAAGTTGGAACCTATCGATTATTACACCAACTGAATTTGGATCCGACCAGTGACAAATCAATCAACCCCACTTCATTGATGAACTTATCGAATCATGTAGCAATTTTTCGCACATCTCCTCTTCTTATCCTCTCATCTTCTCTCCTTATTGTGTTGAAATCACTTCCTAATACCCAACATAAATTAGTACCAATAACAATTTGTCTTAATTCTTCAAACATTTCATTTCGATCTTTTTTATCATTTTATGTGTAAATGTTCCCAAGACCACATTTAGTATTGCTTTCAGTAATCACCCCAATTAGGATTATGTGGCTTATGTGACTGATCACTTTCTCTAGCTAAAAACAATTTTCCTACCACATACACATTAAACCTCCTACTCTACCATTTGAACTAGCAGCTCTACCCACAATTTTATCTTTAACCCACAATCTCTTATAAATTTCTTCATAAACATTTTGCATTTTTGTTTCTTGCATAAAAACCATATTTGACTTACATCTACCTATGGCTCTCCTAAACACTCTTTTTTTTCCTTACCTAAACCTCTGATATTCTATGATACTAGATTCATAAAAAAACAGCACACAATTTCTTATTTGTCTCTTTGTTCTAGTGCTCCCTACTTCTTCCCTTCCTCTGCCTTTTCCTCTGCCATTTGTTTCAAGACCTTATTCCTTTTAGTTTCAAATTCCAACCTTAAGCTACTACTAACCTCTATAGTTAGCAATGCTTCCTTCCATATAGTTATCCATCTTGAATCAACCCCTGGTTGATATCAAATAAATGTGCTAGAGGTGGTGAATAGAACTTTTTGGCTCTTACTAAATTTGAGCTTAATTGGGGGCAAATTAAAGCTCAATGAAGAGAAATTAAATGCAAGATGAAGGAATAATCTAACAAAGAATTAAATGAAAAATAAAATAAGGAAGACAATACACAAAGATTTAGAGTGGTTCGATCAAAGACTTATATCCACTACCTTGATTGTTCAACCAAGGATTTTCCAAACCAAATCACTATAAACGGTGAAATTCTCAAGCTTTCACCAAGCTTTTATAATGGTTTTTCATAAGCTCAGCCATAACCTTTAACAATGATTTTTCCCAAGATCACCCAAAACCCAAAACTAACTTTTCTAGGCTGAGTTAGAACCTATACACTCAATCAAGCTAACTCAAGCTTGATCAATCCCCTTATAATGTCTTGCACACTCTAAGTAATCAAGGAGAAAAGAAATAAATGAGTACTTATGATCACTAACCTGATTTGAATGGTACAAGATGAAGTGCTTAACTTTATTATAAAGATTGGAGTGAACTGCAGAGAGTTGTTATTTTTTGAGCTCTTTTTGATCTTGGAAGCCTTCAAAAACTGATTCATAATTGTTGGAAGTGCCTTTAATACTTGAAACATTAACTCTGATGGCTGTTAGATAGATTTTGACCGTTGAAAACAATTTGGAGACAGTTTTAGCCGTTAATCTATCTTCTAGTGCTTAAATTCAAATTTTCAAATAGAATGCTCCTAGTCGACTAACATTGCTATTTAGTTAATTAAGTCATCTTTGTTTCTGAACTCAGTTTCTGGCAATAGGCTCTTAGTCGACTAACAAAACTTCTTAGTCGATTAAGTCGTTTCTATCTCTGAACCCAATTTTTGACAATAAGCTCTTAGTTGACTAACATTGTCTCTTGATCGACTGAGTGTTCCCTGTCTCACAGTTTGTTTGAACCTGCCAACTTCTCGTTTGAGTTTTATCCAACCAACTCCCTTGATTATCCAATTGAGAGGCTTCTTGTTTCATTGCTCAATTGTAGCTCCTTATTCTTATGAGTTTTGATTTTTGCTTTTGAATGAGTAATTAATTATTTAACATACATTATTGTCTTGCACACTTAAGTAGAAGAGTTAGACATAAATAAATGAAAATATTTTATTATCATTAAAAACTAATAGAGCCAACACCTCTGATATTTCTCCACAAAGTCCCTTTAATTTCTTTTTTCTTGATTTCATACTATCTTTTTTCTTAGTCTTTCTATCCTTTTTTTTTTTGTTGTTGTTTCTATTTTTTTTTTTACTTTTTGCATTAACTTTCCTCCCTTGTTACCGTTATTTCTGCCTATCCTGCTTTCTTTGCTCCTCCTTCTATTTCTTGTTCCCTTATTTTCTTTTCTCTTATTAGGAAGTTCCTCAATTTTCACCCGTACTTTGTATCTGCGTTCATCCTTCTCCATGTTCCTTGCCTTTGAAATGTTACCTCATCTCATACCATTGGTTACAACTTCTTTGTATGACGGCATGCCTCTTTCTCTGATAAGTTCTTCCGTCTTTTTTTTTTTTTTTGACTATTTGTTTCCTTCCTTTGCTTCCATCTTTGGCCTTATCCGTTTCTTTGACTGTTAGAAGCCTGCTGTTCATTTCAATATTTTGGCCATACCTTATTGCTTTCAGCAATTTACCTTCAAAGCAATATTAGATGAAAGCATATTTTGTTTCTCTTTTTTTTTGGCTGTTTGGGAATAAAAAGATCTACAACAATCCCAAACTAGTCAAAAAGTTATTAAGGTCCTTCCTGTGCACTCTACTACTCACGTTATTGACGAAAGCAATAAATCTCGCTTTCTGTTCCTCTCGTCCCTGTTTGCCACTTGTATACGCCTTTCTCCCTCCTTTACAGTTTTTCCTAATCTATGATAGTCTGACCAGTCTCTTACTCTCTCGTACTCTTTGATGACTTTTCAAGCAATGAAAAGCTTGTTATGCCATTCATATAGTGTTGGTAAAACATGTTTTTCAAGCCAATTTTATTATCTAATACTTTAACAGCTAATTGAAAATCTGATCTGCTGTGTCTACTCATATGTGAAATGCTTATTGACAAACTTTTGATTATTATTTTTCTAACCTATAAGTTTCCTTCCCTTCTTATTTGGGTTGGCTTAACCAAAGCACATATGTGACATAATTAATTGCTAATTTTTCCAAGCTTACTTCCCAGCCATCCTCAAAATATTCCTAAACTGGCCTTATTTACTAAAAAATAATATGGTCTCGACGCTTGTTTCTTTTCTTTTCTTTTTTTATTTGTTCTTACTAAGTAAAAACTCCATTATTAGAAACACAAGTTGCAAGTTGAAAATAGTGTATAAACTCTCTATCCTTAAACCACTCCTAACTATACTTGCATATTCCCTTTAAAGCAATTGAACATGCATCTTTACCTTAGTTACCTTGCACTGAAATCTTCAACCTTTTTACCAAGTTGTTGTTTTGGCTAAGTCTGCCATGGTTACCTCAAGCTCGATGCTAAAAAGCTGTCCATGAAACATTGACTCAAGCTGAGTCCAATTTTGGACTGAATTTTGAGGAAAGCCTCTATACTAATCAAATATCGTTTCAATTAGAGAATTTCTAAACAATCTAAGTTTGACATAATCATTAACATCACCACATTTAACTATGATCTTGCCTCCATGTTCTATGGTCGACTGGTTGTATTCACCTGAAAAAGTTATAAATTCTTGAATCTCATATCCCTTAAGCATTAAATGCCCAAAATCGATCTAATTAGCATAAGGCTTTTAGTGTATTGGTCTTAACATAGGTCTTAACCCATGGCCAAATTGTTCTTGGATCAAGTTTTGCACTCGCTCGCTTAGCCATGGGTCTAAATTTGGTTGTCCAACTACTAGCACACAACCCTAGTTATACGGGGCTAACTATTGGAAGTTGCACTCGGCCATAATGGGTTGCTGATAATTGTTTACACACAGGATAGCTTATTACACCCAAGCTTATTTAGGTTAGCATTAACTTGCTAACAAGCTTGATTCACGTAATCTCATTCGTGGTTATTTTCAAGTATATTAAATTTACCCTAACCAATATTTGGCTGCGTTCCATTAATTTAGTTTGATTAAACTACCTAACTTAAATTTGGCTAAAAACCTACAAATACTATTATGTCTGTCTGAGTTCTCAAGTCTTGATTTAGCTATATCATTGCATGATAATTTGGTTGTGCCCCCAAACTACAATTTCGCTGAGCATCTATGATTCCTGAATTTGGCAAAACACCACAACCCTAATTAATCTGATTAATTTAGGTTTTTTATCCATAATTAGGCAAGACACCTAACTCTATGTTAATTTTCACACCTTGGCTTACATTAGGTTCAACCCCTAGGGGAGTTGAACTAGCTTGTCGAACTACATGTTGTGACTAAGAGCACAGTCTCTTGCCTTAAGACTGAATTTGTCTCATGAGCTGCTATGTTTTGTCCTCTAATTCCTGTAACTAGACTTCTTATCTTAGCATCAACTAGACTTTAACCGTCCACATTTTGAGCATTGGCTTTGGCTCGAACTTAAGACATGGCCAGCTTGAGTAAACTGTCGTAACTGATTATCATTCACAACCCTTACCCTGAGAGTGTCCTTGCATTACTGGTTCGCTTCCTAGACTAGGCATTCTACTAAATCTCCCTAGTTGATCACTAACTTGATTTTGCACCTGAGCTCTCATGGTGACACGGAAATAAGGTTTGATAACTGTGTTGTATTACAAATTCAAAATAGATAGCAAATCAGCCAACACATGATCATATTCTTGGAAAGCATTCTCAATAGACGATTATATGGAAGTGCCTACTTGATCCATGATAAATCCACCACTTCTTTTAATTCTCAGCAAAGCCTTGTAGAAAACGGTAATCGCAACGGTACTAATGAAACTTTTAGCCTAATCTTCTGTTCTTTAACGCTCAATTGAACCATCCCCAACTTCTTCACCTTCTGGGGGAACTTCCTTTTTTTTTTTTTTATAGACTGATTTCTCTTCTTTGGTGTCATAATTTCCCACGATGTCCCAGCAGACATGCCACTTCTGTTGCGATGGATTTTGGGAATTAAGCTTGGCAATCTGTACCTAATCAAACAACCAAGGAGCCATTACCCATGCTACTTACAGTAGCGATGGAAAGGAGCACACATCTAAGAAGGCTACTTAGGCTAAAACTGAACTAAAAATTAAAGGTGCTAAAAAGGTATGAGTGCTGAAAATTGCAAAGTAAGGAACTATTACTAAAAGATAAAAAAGGTTAGAAAGGTAAACACGGTAGGAGAAAAGTAAAGGAAAACAATAGCAAATTGAACATAAGTGGCTCTGGCTTTGATTTCTAAAACGCCTTTTTCCATCTGCAACAGTCTTATGCTGTACCATGATGATGATATTTGCTCAGCCTGCCAATGTGGAATTATTCATGACTCATGAGCACCATTTTCTCATGCCTTGAAGAATGCAGATCATGGGTGAAACTGCTTTCCTTCCTTCAACAACTGCTTGGCTGTAACTATCTTCTTTTTGTCTAAATTTCTACCTAGACTAACAACCACCAGAGCAGCCGTTTCCGTTTAGACCAACCTTGAGCGTGAAACAGCAAGACCCCAAAAAAAGAAACAGAAAAGCAATGGGTGTCCCTAAGCAAAAGCACGTTCAATCTCTTGAATGCATCAGTCAAATTCATTACATAGAACAGATTTTTTGACGTTTCATACAAGAAACTTCTTAAACTTACTTTTCAAAAAAAAAAAAAAAGGGAAACTTCTTAAACTTTCTCGCAGTGAGGGAGCTGTATTGATGAGATCCAAAGTGGAGTTGTTGATCAGCGATACCCCGTACTCACATCTAGGAGTGAGTAGCAAGTTATTGACGGGATCATATTATTTAAGGCAAACAATTTTTTGGTTAATGCGCAAGTTAACCAGCAAACGGAAATGTGTATGACATTCAACATACAGTTGTTGATACCCCATAGTCCAGTTATTTTATTGCTTCTTGGCATGCCTTTGGCAAAAGGCTTTTAGCCTTGCCAGGCCTTCTTCGAGATAAGAAGACTCAATAGCAAAAGTAATGCGAAGCCAGTTCTTTAATCCCACTGCTACACCTGCAAGATAGATTTTTTGTTTATCAGTCTCAGAAGGTAAAATTAACAAGCAACTGCTAGCATTTTCTCTTTTTGGTAATGGAGCAACCTTAGCATTTACTAAAACACAATCAATTCCCTCAAAAGTACACAAAGATGTTTTCACCTAACTAATAGAATTATTTGGGAAGTAGATTGCAGAAGTCTATCATTTTGTGACTTATAGTCCATGAAAGCTAATCATAACCAAACTACTCAAATCTAAATGCATAGTATTGACAACATAAATCTTTCGGTTAACTATATCAGAATTTCTGCAATGGATGGAGCATATTTTGGGTTCAATATTAATGTGTATTCTTCTTCAAATTAACCAAAACAGAAGAATCATTTTTGCTTTTCCTTCTTTTCCCCCCAGAAGAAGATAAGGAGGTTTAAAATATATCTTATTGATGGACCCAAAAAATCAGGGAAACTAAAGACATAAAACTAAATCATAGAGAATATTCCATCTTACCTGGTAGAATAATGACTGATTCTTCTTTAGCTAACTTCAGGCAAAACTCCATATCATCATTAACATCTTCCAACATTGAGAGATTCGGCTTCACCTGCAACAAAAGCAACAGATAAAATAGCTATTTCAATTTCTTTAGCATAATCAGAAGAGTTGAATAATTCCCTTACCATTACAAACATTGATCCTTCTGGTTTCTTTGGGCAAGTTATGCAGGGAATCTCCTTAATTATATTATAGGATATGTCTGCAGCTTCCCTTAGAATGCAAATAATCTTTGAGAAAAAATCCTCCTTTGTATTCTCAATAAGTTGAGGAATTGCTCCCTGATGCATAAAACATTTTTACATGTCTTCAATGACAAGGAAAATTTCAGAAACAAAATTTTCAAAATAAAACTTAACGGGGTGATCAGAAAAATTATAAAACACTAGCTTGCCTACTTGGATTGGACAGTGTATATACCCCAAGCTAAACAGGTACAATATATTCTAGTGGCTTTTGGCAAAAAAGAGATTGTATTCTTCCAAAGTAAATATGTGTCTCTACACAAAAGTATCTTGAACCCCAAACCTGAATAAATGTAGCTGGATCAGAGGAGATATTGAGGAATCCAGTAATCGACTCAATTATCTGATAAGAATCAATGAGGTCATTAATACAACAGGGTCAGAACTTCATTTTGTTTCAACTTTCAAATATGCATATAGCTTGTGTAATTCAGAAAATGTACCATCAGATGTCTTAAACTAGAGAAAGAGCTAAGAATTAAAGGCCAACCCCATATTTGTGAAGAATGCCATTTGGATCACTTGTCACAAGCCAACCAAGGCGCCAACCAGGAACAATCCATTTCTTTGATATAGATCCAAGCGTGAGAACAGGAACAGTTGAAGCAAACATTCGCATTGGCACGTATTGTGTGCTTCCAAATGCGAGATTGTCGTAAACTTCATCAGCAATGACCAGAATCCCAAGCTTTCTTGCTGTCTCTGCAACCTAACTTTCAAAAAAATTAGTTACCACTATTTTATTGTCAGAAGAGTCAACAAACTTTTATACAAGCAAATTACACTCAAATTGCCAAGAAAACACAAGCACAGGCTTTTCTTCATTGTCTTTCCATGTGACAAGTCATGAGAAACTATTGAGAAACAAATATCCAATGGCCACCAAATCCACAACCCAAGCCTTCTGAATTATTGCTCAAGGATGAAAAATAACAATTTCATATTCATAAAGATCTAAATTATTTGCCTTAAGGAAAAGACTAGAATAAAAAATGTATAATAAAGGACGAAGAGTGGTTTGTGTTAACCTTTTTTAAATGTTCATAGCTGAAGACATTTCCACAAGGATTGCCAGGGTTTATAATAACCATAGCAACAGTATTCTCATCGGCGAGACTCTCTATGGCATCAATATCAACCTCCCAACCTTTTTCAGGAAGAAGGTCAAAATGACGGACTTCAAGACAGTTATAAGCAGCAGTAGCTTCATAGAATGGGAAGCCTGGTCTGGGAAGTAAAATGTTGGCACCAGGTCGGGAAAGAACTGCTAATGCAACTTCTATTGCTTGAGTACATCCGCTTGTGAGAAAAACATCATCTGGTGATAATTTGTATGGAAGATCACGGTTGAGGTAATCCGCAATTGCCCTGTTAGAATTCAAACCAAACAAAATTAGATAAATATAAAACGCCAGCTGACCATAAAGAAATAAAATTCTATAACACCTTTACAAATTTTTTCAGTCCTTGAGATACATGATTCAAGAGAAACATTCAGGCATTTCATAGATGAGATTGATCCATTATATGTTGGGAAATTCTTTGCTCGTTTTGAAAGGAGCATGATAAAGTAAACATCTTGTACACTACCATTGTTGTACATGTACATTATTTTCACCCATCTAAGTACATTATGCCAGCTTTAATTAAGGCTTGTACGGCTGTTCAACAAACTATTTGAAAATCAACAATTCAAGTAACGGATATTTGAGAGAAGCAATAAGAAAAGGATGCTATTTGCCATGACAGGGTGAGACTCACACGTTACACCCAATATCATACCAGTCATATAAGTTCATAGTAGTATGACTAAATTTCAAAAAGACAACAATAACTGCCAACTTTTCAATTTTCAGTGCCCCCCACCCACCCGACCTCCTTTCTGCAAAAAGTTAAAAGATTAGGACCCAAATGGGAGAGAAGAGCAGCCCCGCTAGTATCAACCTCCCTTTCTTTAGATTCCATAATAATAACCTCTTTTGAGATATAGGGCACATAAACTGCTAACCTCACTTGTCTCTCCAACCGCTAATCATGTAGTAGTAGGAAAAATAAAAAGAGAAAAGGCGTAGAGAAAGAAAAACAATTCATGCAACAAAATTATTAACAAACAATCACCCTCTCAGAAACAAAAAAAAAAAAAAAGAAAAAGTAATGCTACTACAATAAAAGATTTTCAAAATAAGAAACAAACCTCCTTGCAGCAAGAATACCAACAGTTGGAGCGTAGCAATTATATTTAGCCGATCGTAGGGCATCAACAATGGCATCTTCGGCTGCAGGGCTAGTCCTGAAGCTTGGAAAATGAGAGGGGTCGCCATGACCAAGAGGTATAACAGGCCGGCTATCATCTTTGTTGAGGTTGCCCATCAACATGTTGAGAACTCCTCGGACGGTAATGGCTGCCGCTGCGTTCACCTCCTGCTTCCCTTGAAAACCCCATTCCCCTGATCCGTTCTCCATTTGCATCTTCCTGTCTTGCGATGGAGTTTGGGGGTTTTGAGTTGGGAGTGCTTTAGGTGGCCCATACGGCCCTAAAAACTTGCAACTTCTCTGGGACCCGCCTCTGACCGAACAGAACCTGGGTAGGCAGCGTGGACTTGGTTATTAACTGTGCCTGTTTGGAAGTTAGGCTATCGCCACGTGATGGTTGTGAGGTGTTTAGGCTATCGCCACGACTATTTTCTTTTATTTTTTAACTAATTTAGTTGTTAAGGAAGAAAACAAAATTAAATTATATTGGCCTCGTGAACAACGAAACTTATTTTTAAATGCATTAAATATGTGAATGCTCTTCCGATCTTCTAATACTGATGCGTAGACATTTTCAAGGTCAAATCTTTTTTCTGATACAAACGGTCTATTTAGAATGGAAAGTACAGATTATAATCAAGAATCTAAATTCATAAAAAATCTATGCTTACATTTTCATGGATAATTACTGAAAAAGAAAAGAGAAATTTAGAAAGATATGTTGAAAGAAACACTCAAATTTTATTACTTTAAGGTGTTCTATCTTTTATTATTATTGAAATAAAAAGTATCATACTAGAAAACCGTGATTACTACTAGCATTTTGTAATAAAATCTAACAAATGAAATAAAAAAAATTCAAAGGAAAAAGGACTAAAATTACAATAGAGATATCTTATTTTGCATGCTGTTTCTCACGGGAGATTTGGAGCTTGGTATTTAGCTAGTCGGATAGTCAATGGGCCTTTGCTTACTCTATGAAATATTTAGTGAAATTTCGGTGAAAACTTTTTCTTGAATAACACATTGAGAAATATATGGATTTTAGTAGTGTTATAATAGAGTTAAGAGTCCCCACTTCTCAATTTTTAATTTTTTTATTTTTATATGTATAAAAGTTAAAACATATAACTTTGTCATCTCTAAATAAATTAAAAAATCTGATTTAGAGAAATGGTAAGGAATTTGATCTAAATTTTGAATGGCTAGGTTCAATCCTTTCAAGTTCAAAATTTGAAATTTTTTTTCTTTTTTTTTCTTTTTTGTCTTGGCTCAAATTTTTAAATTATTTTTGTTATAAAATATGTGAATATCTGTATTTCATAATACTCAATGTTTCTCTCCATATCTAATATACATATTTATATTAGTACATCTCCATTTCTTGGTTACATCTAATGTGTGTACATTCTTATCTACTAAATTCATTCTCCTTATTTATGTAAATGCATTCCCCCTCTACTTATGTGTGCCTATAAATAAAGGCATCGTAATTGATGGTCGATATACTGAAATTAAAAAAAAAGATCTTCTTATATTCTTACTACTTTTTTTTAATATTCTCTTTTAATGTTATATTTCTCAACACGTTATCCACCCGAGCCTCTAACAAACTAAGAGCATATTTGGCTTGATTCTTTTTTGAACTTAAAAGGTATTATAAAGTTTTTATGAAAAATAATAGCTTTCAGAATTAAGCTAAAGTTGTTTGATAAATTTAATTTTTATAAACTCTTTTTTATAGATAAGTTGTTTGGTAAAACAACTTATATAAACTTTAATTTTAATTAAAATTATCATAAAAGGTATTTAATAAATAACTTTTTATTAATCACGAATTTCTTTGTTCAAAATAAAAAAAATAATTTTATTATTTTATCTATTTAAAATAAATTTTTGAAAATATTAAAAGGATTTTTATATAACATAAAGTTTATAATTAATAATAAATCATAAAAAAGAGTTTTAAAAATAATTTATAAGTAGCACATAATTCATAAATAATTTTTTATTAAATAATAATAAATAAAATTAAGAGAAAAAAATTGAATCAAATAAAGAGATGAGAGATGAAAGAAAGCCTACTAGAACTCTTAACCCTAACAATGGAGGAGAACTCAAAAAAGAAGAAGAGAAGTATAAACTAGTAATAATAATTTAGAAAAATCACGTTTAACTATTGATGTCCTTACTAATAAAGTTCACTTTCATGAACAATATTATCTCAACAACCATAATCAACAAATGTTATCTCAATTTTCATCTAATTTATCTCAACAATCATTGACCTATTTAATTAATTATTTCAATCATAATCATCAAATATTATATACACCATAAAGAAGTTAAGAATAAATAAACATCACATAATTGTCATATCAAATAATAAATTGAGAAATATCAACTAATAAAGAGAGTTTTCAAAGTACAAAAAATGATAAAAATAAAATAAAAAACAAAATAGAAAGAAAAAAATAATACCTGAATGCAATTTTAAATTTTCAATCTTTTTTTTTTAATTTTTGTAAGAACAAAAGAAACTTAAAATGATGATTTATAGAAAGGGAGAGAGGAGAGGAAGATCGATAAGGAGAGAGGGGGGGAGTATTTTTTGAGAGGGAGGATCTTTTGGGAAAAAATAGCTCTCTTTCATAAAGTAGCGTGTTTTTAAAATAAAAAAGAGAAGAGAAAGCTCCTAATTGGAGCTTTTTTAAAAAAAAAATTTTAGATTTTATTCTTTAAGAAAGGTTACTTTTTTTATAACTTTTTACGAAATTCTGTTTAACTCAGCTTCTGCTCTTAAGCAGTAGATAAGCTAAAAATAAGCCAAGCCAAACGGACATTAAAAAAGTAAAATTTTTTTAATTATTCAAATATTTAGATTTTAATTTTGAATACTATCCAATCAGCATGAAGTTGACAACGGAACTTGAGTCTCTTTCCGTCCCTTGAAGCAGCGGTGGATCTTCGAGAATCCTTATAGTTGACACCTGAAGTTGTCACTACAAGTGTAAATTGGAATCACCAATAAAAGTAAAGAAGTCTGTTTGCTTGATAATGCAATGACATATACTATACTTCGTGGCAAGCACTTTTTCCAAGTGTGATACTGCATAAGGTAAATGTCCATACAATATCAAGTCCCATTGAGATTATTGATGGCTCCGAAAATGCCACAATTATTTTGCCAAATGGCACCACTTTGCATATCAAGGATGCATTGCTAAGCAGTAGATCGAAGAGGAATGTATTTAGTTTCAAATATGTACACTGTAATTGGTATCATCTTGAGGCAATTCATGAGCAAAATAAGGAATGTCTCCACATCACTTCTTATAAGATGGGCCAAAAGACCATCTATGAGAAGTTGGAAGCTTCAACTATAAGATTGTATTGTATCACTATTAGAGTTATTGAATCCTATACTACTATGTCCCAAAGACTGGTAAATTTCTATGAATTTGGACTTTGCATGATCGTCTAGGTCACCTGGGCTTTATAATAATGCGTAGGATAATCCAAAATACTAAAAGACACTTTTTAAAGAATAAAAAGGTTTTGTTGTGCAAAGATTATACTTGTAAAACTTGTTCACAAGGACGGCTCATTACTGAACCTTTTATTATAAAGGTAAATCTTGAATCCCCTTCATTCTTGCAAAGAATCCAAAATGATATTTGTAGGTCAATACAACTAGTTAATTGGTTGTTTCGATATTTTATGGTATTAGTGGATGCATTTTAAAGATGGTCCTATATTTGCTTGTTATCTATGCGCAACGTCACCTTTGCACCTTTATTTGTGCAAATTATAAAGCTCCGAGAACATTTTTTTGATTATCCAAACAAAAGCATGAGGATGGATAATGCTAGTGAATTTATATCAAAGAGCTTTGATGCTTATTGTGCTTCACTAGGAATCGAGGTTAAGCACCTAGTTCCACATGTTCATACTCGAAACGAATTGGTGGAATCCTTGATTACGCACATCCAAATTATAGCTCATAATATATTATTAAGAACAAATCTTAATTATTTAGCATGAGGTCATACTGTTTTGCATGCAACAACATTAATTAGATTGTATCCCACTACTAGTCTCTTACAGTCTCCCACGCAGTTAGTTTTAGGCTATGAATATGACATTTCACATTTACGCACCTTTGGTTGTATTGTACAAATGCCCGTAGCATCGTAAAAGAGAACTAAAATGGATCCCCAACACCATTTGGGCATTTACATTAGGTTTGATTCACCATCCATTATTAGGTTCTTGGAACCAATAATGGGTGATCCTTTTACCATTAGATTCACGGGTTGTCATTTTGATGAAACAGTGTTTCCATCGATTGGGATACCTAAGGCTTCCATAGTTAAAAAGCATAAACCAATTGAGATTTCCTCCTAGAATGAGAAAACTCTATCCCATTTAAACCTAAGAACTCCAAAATGTGAAAATGAGGTGCAACATACAATCCATTTATAGGCAATCACCAATAGACTTCTTGACACATTTAATGATGCTGCCAAGGTTACAAAGTCTTATATTCTAGTTATGAATAATCCAACTAGGATTTCTATTCCTAAAAAATAGGTTGAAATGGATTAAAATGGCTCACTTTTAAAGTGTGGAAGATCGATAAGATCAAAAAATATTATCCCTCGAAAATGAAAGGGGAGAAATTAAGAAATCACTCTAGAAGAGCCTGATTTGAGGTTGTTCTAAAAGAGCTTATTGCCCTTAAAGAGACACGATCCATGAAAAGCCCACTAACCTTGGGAATATTAAGATTTCCATTACATATTGTAATGATTTGGGATCGAAATAAGATAATCATTGATAATGCTTTTACACTCTCAATCACTTATGAGATAATACATGATGATTATGAACCACGTTCTATTATTGAATGTCATCAAAGGCAAGATTGGCCCAAGTATGAGAAAGTAATCTAAGCTGAGTTAGCTTCCTTAGCTAAACGAGAAGTTTTTGGGCCTGTGGCTCAAGCCCCCGATAATGTAAAGCTTGTTGGATATAAGTAGGTCTTTGTTCAGAAATGAAATGAGAAAAACGAGGTCTGTTGGTCCCAAATAAATGTGCTAGATTGGGGTGAATAGCACTTTTTAGCTCTCACTTAAATTAACTTCTAATTGAGGGCAAATCGGATATCAATGTCAGAAGTTAAATGCAAGACGAAGAAATGATTTAACAAAAAATGAAATGAAAAATAAAACAGGGCAGATAATACACAAAGATTTATAGTGGTTCGATTAAATACCTACATCCACTACCT
The DNA here is from genome assembly GCF_002168275.2 of Theobroma umbraticum. Taxonomy (NCBI): domain Eukaryota; kingdom Viridiplantae; phylum Streptophyta; class Magnoliopsida; order Malvales; family Malvaceae; genus Theobroma; species Theobroma umbraticum. The sequence goes on along the minus strand of NW_018397254.1, from coordinate 12,070,787 downwards.
TGATTATTCAACCAAGGATTTTTTCAATCAAATCATTATAAATGATGAAGTTCCTAAGCTTCTACCAAGCTTTTATAATGGCTTTTCACAGGCTCAACCAAAACTTTTAATAATGGTTTTTCTCAAGATCAATCAAAATCCAAAACTAACTTTTCTAAGTTGAGTTAGAACCCATACACTCAATCAAGCTAACTCAAGTTTGATTAATCCCCTTAGAGTGACTCACACACTCTGAGTAATTAAGGAGAATAGAAATAAAGAAGTACCTATGATCACTAACCTGATCTAAATGGTACAAAGTAAAATGCTTAATTCTATTACAAAGATTAGAGTTAAGTGCAGAAAGTATGGAGAGAGTTATTGATATTTTGAGCTCTTTTTGATCTTGAAAGCCTTCAAAAACTAATTCATAGCTGTTGGGAGTGCCTTATATACTTGAAAAATCAACTCTAATGGGTGTTAGACAAATTTTGAACATTGGAAACAGTTTAGAGACAATTCTAGCTGTTAATCTGTCTTTTAGCATTCAAATTCAAATTTTCAAACAGAATATTCTTAGTTGACTAGCATGCTTCTTAGTCAATTAAGTCGTTTCTGTCTTTTGATCTTAGCTTCTGACAATGAGCTCTTAGTCGACTAACAATGCTTCTTAATTGATTATGTCATTTTTGTCTCTAAACCTACTTTCTGGCAATAACCTTTTAGTTGACTAACAATGTCTCTTGGTCGATTAAGTGTTCTCTGTCTCACAATCTACTGAAACCCACCAACTTTATTTTTGAATTTTATCTAACTCACTCCCTTAGTTATCCAACTAAGAGGCTTCTATTTTGTGGCTCTATTATTACTCCTTATTCTTTTGAGTTTTGATATTTGCTTTTGAGTGATTAATTTATTAATGACATGCATTTTTGTCCTAAACACTTAGGTAGTAAAGTTAGACATAAATGAGTGAGAATATTTTATTGTCATAAAAAACTAATGAAGCAACAAGGTCATGAGGTATAAAGCTCGACTCATTGCCCAAGACTTCTCTTAAAAACTTGGGATTGATTATGATAAGACATATTCACCTGTAATGGTTATGATTACCTTTCATTTCCTTATTAGCCTAGCAGTTTCTGAAAAACTAGAAATACGTCTTATGGACGTTGTGACAGCATATCTATATGGTTCATTAAACTCTAATATTTATATGAAAATTTTTGAGGGATTCAAAATGCCTAAAGCATACACTCCCTGCAACTTATTCTCAATAAAGTTGCAAAGATCTTATATGGGTTAAAGCTATCAGGTCACATGTGGTATCAACATTTAAGTCAGTACCTAGTCAAGGAAGGGTAGAAAAATGATTTTATTTGCCCATACGTGTTTATTAAGAAATCAAAAACCAAATTTACGATTATAGCAGTTTATGTTGACGATATAAATTTGATTGAAACTCTAGAAAAGTTATCTAAAATTGCTAAATATTTGAAAAGAGAGTTTGAAGTTAAAAATTTGGGTAAAAATAAACTTTGTCTTGGTCTAGAGCTTGAACACAAAGCAAATGGAATACTTGTCCATCAATCAACATATATTAAGAGATTGCTTAGATATTTTAATATGGACAAGGCTCACCTATTAAGCACCCCAATGGTTGTAAAGTCTCTTAATCCCCAAAAGGACTCGTTTCGTCTTATAGAACTTGATAAGAAGATACTTGGTCTTGAAGTACATATCTCAATGTAATTGAAGCTTTGATGTACTTGCCACAATGTATAAGACCAGATATTGCTTTTAGTAATTTGTTGACACGTTTTAGTTCTAAGCCAACCTAGAGACCCTGGAATGGAATAAAACATATTTTTCATTATCTCCAAGAAACCACAGATTTAGGATTATATTATTCCAAGGATTCCATTACCTCTAGTTTAGTTGGATATGCTGATACAAGATATAAATTTGATCCACATAAGACTCACTCTCAAACTGGTAATATATTTTGCTGTAACGGCACTGCCATTTCTTGACGCTCTACTAAGCAAACGCTAATAGCTACATCTTCCATCCACTTCGAGATTATTGTTCTATATGAAGCAAGCAAAGAGTGTGCTTAGTTAAGATCCATTATAATGCATATTCATAATTTTTGTTATTTAACACTGTTTACAAATTCTTCCACTATAATTTATGAAGATAATGTTGCTTGCATTGCACAAGTTAGGGGAGGACATATTAAAGGTGATAAGATCAAGCATATCTTGTCCAAATTTTATCTACACTCACGAACTCTCAAAAAGTCGACAAGTTGACATTAAACAAATTCAATCTACCAATAATCTCGTAAATTTTTTACCAAATTATTATCAACGTTAACATTTGAGAAATTAGTATATGACATTATAATGCAGAAAGTTAATAAGATAAAAGATTAATTTCCCCCAAAAGTGGTAATATGGCTCAATTGAAAGGGAGCAATTACCCTTTTGATAAGTTTTTCTCTTACTGGGTTTTTTTGACTTAAGGTTTTAATGAGACAGTACAATGAACATTCAAGAGGGAGTGTTATGAAATAGGGTAAAATATCTTAATCTCTCCAAGTTTTAGTCGAAATTACATGGAGGTCCATTAGTTTTCGAAATGGACACTCTGCCTCATAAAAATATTTTCTGTTGGACACGTAAGTCCAGCCATTAGTCAACCGTTAGTATTTTCGTCAATTTGCTAAAGTGACAAAGGTAAAAAGATAATTTTACCTTTGATTAATTTTTATAATTATAATTATATAATTTTATTTATTTATTAATTAAAAAAAAGCTCTCCATTGGAAAACACCAACTACTCCTTTTTCTAGTGCTCTCCTTAAGGAGTCCCAAATTAAGCTCCCTAAGGTAGTTTTGGTGCTCCCTTTTCTTGAGGAGTTGGGGAGCATTGATTGGTGCTCTTTATTTTTATTTTTTAAAATATGATAATATTTTTTAAATTAATAAAAAAAGATATTTTAGTCTTTTTATTATTTCTATAAACAATATTTGTAGTCTTAAGGTGGAGTGTCCATTTTAAAAACTAATAGATCTCCGTGTAATTTTGATCAAAACTTAAAGGGATCAAGGTATTTTACCTTATGAAATATGTGAATATCTATTGTATTGCATAATACCTAATGTATCTTCCCATATCTCTCAGTTACATCTAGTGTATGTACATCCCTATTTACTAAGTTCATTATCTATTTATACATATATATATATATAACAGGCTCTGATACTAAAGGCTCTAAGGATCAGCATCGAGGATTATATTTCAAAATGAAAATATTTTATTGATATAGAAAACTGAGAATTTTATAGTGAGAATTCTTTAAAGAAAGGAGGTTTACAGAGGAAGACTTCACTAACGCTCTCAAACTTTCTTCTCTTCTAAAATTCTAACTTTACATTTGATTCCTAGAGCTTTATATAAGCAAGTCTGAAATTTATATTTATATTTCGTTTGAAATTTTTTCTACATTTACATTTCATCGTATGATTTGTCTTTTGACCATTGTCTGCCACAGAGTCACAGATGGCTGCTTTTTCTATTTTTACTGTGATTGTCTATTGCTTTTTACATTTTGGCATATGCCTTTCAGTGCTACTTTTTTGCTTTTTATTTATTACTTTTACTGTGTCTTTCGTAATGCCTTTTAGTATAGCATATTTTGTCTACTGTTTCTTTTACTTTGTACCTCGTGATGCCTTTTGCCAAAGCATCTTTTGTTTGCTATTGCTGCTTTTTATTGTTGCCTTATGATTTTTCTTGTTGCAGGCATCATTTTACTTTTTCCTTCTTGGAGGGATGTAATCCTCATCTTTTAAGAGATTTGCGGTTTCTGTTAAAGAAGTAGTGTCTTTTTCTTTTTCTTCAAGTTCTTCATCAGAGTCTAAGGAACTAAGCATTTTTGCCATGATCTTTTTATACTTTGTTTTGGTTTTTGCTTGAGCTAGTAAAGTGCTTGCATTTGACTTAACCTGTAGGAATCTCGCATTTTGTTGGGAGACTTGGGCACTTTTACAAAGCCTTGGATTTTTGCTGAACTAATTTTCAAGGAACAGTTCGTTGTATTTTTTCCTCGTGAAATTTCTCCCACCACTTGGTCTTAAATATTCTGGTGACCACTGGTGCTCCAGATTGAGGATCAGTATCATAGTTATATTCCCATGATGTGATCCACGAGATTGTTAGTTTTGAGAAAAAGTGGATAGAAACATGTAATTTGTCCTGATCAAACTCAAGCTGAAAATATTGATAAAATTTTTTATATAAATCATTGATTTTTGGAGGAAAGATTTCCCTTAGTAGGCCAAACTAGTTCCACCAATGAAAAAACCAAATTGAAAGCTTATATTATGCTCCAAATTTGAAAAGTATTAATCAAGAGTGCCTGATGTGTTTGTTATTAAAATGAAAGGTATTGAACCATACCTGTTGATAGTCTCAATAGTTGAAAACAGGGCAATGGTCTAACATAGTTGAAAATTTTGTTGGGAATTTTTTAAATTGATTCAAATTTTCTCCTTAGTTCATCGATCTTAAAACCTTTAAAATTTGACATGTGGAATGGGTAATTAAAGTTGGATAAGTTTTATTAGTATAGTGTTTGATAACAACAGATCCTGTTTGAATTAAAATGTTTTGATAAAACTATTTAGGTTTTTTCAAATACCAACGTTTATAATGCCACCCTTGAAAAGCTTTTCTAATGGTAGCATTGGGAGATTTTTCATAAAAACCTTCTTCAATTAATAAAACATTTTGAAAAGATTTTGTTCTGAAGTATTGGTTTTGGCTCGTTTGGGATGAAGACTGTGTCTGAGAGAATATTTGGGTTGTTAGGAATATTGTTTGAAGGGTTTTGGGCTATGGAGGGTAATTTATTTTCCTTTAGAGTCTTCTAAGGCTGAAAGGGCCAACTGTTTAATTAGGATGTCTTTTTCTGTTTGGGAAGCCAGTGCTAGGGCTACCTTCGGTGATTGTGAAAGGGACTCTATCCACTTCCTGACTTGGGAATCTAATTCATTTAGGTTTTGAGAGTCTTGGTAAATATTTTAAGAGGAATTTTGGGCTCTGGAGGAGCTTTGGGTGATTTGGGCTTTGGAAGCGATTTAAGCCTCTTCTTCTTCTTCTTGGGTACAGATATCATACCATGATTTAATAAGTTTTTGGTTGAGAATTTTTAGAAAGTCTTCACTTTTTTGTTCTTTCTTTTTCCCTTTATTCCTGTCTCTCAATTTTGGAGGCATGTTTTCCTTATAAAAACTCTTTTGTAAGAAAATCAGGTAAAGAATTTGTTTCTCCTTTGATATATACAATATCAAAGTCAAAGATGTTTAAAATTGCTTGCCATCTAGTAAAAATTTGTTTGGAAGCAATATTTTGAACATCTTTTTGTAAAATTTTTTTAGCAGATTTGCAGTCGATTCTTAAAAGAAATTTTTGATTTAGTAGATCGCTATGAAATTTGGAGAGATATAAAATAATTGATAAAATCTCTTTTTTGATAGTACTATAGTTTTGCTGAGTAGGTGTCCAAGGCTTAGAGGTAAATTACAATATTTGTTCTTTTTGATTTTTTATTTGTTTAAGAATTCCACCATAGCTTTTTTTCTGAGGCATCAATTTCTATAATTTTTTGGCCATTAGGGTCTGCTAAATGTAGACACAGGAGTTCCTTTATGTATTGTTTTATTTGTTTTACTATTTCATTGTGATTATTGGTCTAAAGAGTTGGATTTTTCCTGAGCCTTTGGTGTAAAGGCTTGCAGATTTTATTTAATCCAACACAAAAATCGATGACATAATTGAGACTGCCAAAAAATCATTGAAGTTGATTTTTATCTAGGATTTTATCAAGAAAATTTTCAGCAAACTTAATCGATCTTTCTATTGGGGTTATCATTCCCTTTGTTATGTAATGACCTAGAAATCTTATCCTGGTCTAAAATAGGTTTAATTTGGATTTAAAAACAACTAAACCATTTTTCTTAATAATATTGATAAATATTTTAAGGTGTTTGAAATGTTTGTCTAAGTTTTCTGAGAAGACTAAGACATCATCAATATAAACTATTGTGAATTGAGAATAAAGATTGAAGATTTCATTAATTATCCTCTAGAATTCTGACGGTGCATTTTTTAATCTCAAAGGCATAACATTCTATTCATATAATCCAAATGGGACAGTAAAGGTTGTCTTATACCTTTTAGTTTCTTTCATTTGTATTTGCCAAAATTTTGATTTCATATCAAACTTTGAAAAGATTTTTGCATTGTAGAGTTTTTGAAGGAGATCCTTTTTTGTTGGAATGGGATATATTATCCACTCCAATGCCTTGTTTAGGGGGTTTATAATTAATTACGAGTCTTAGTGTTTTTTTTTCTATTTTTGTATTTTTGATTACATAGAAAGCGGAATAGCTCCATGGTGAATTACTTTTTCTTATTAATTTTTTGTTTAGCAGGTCTTGGATTTCTTTTCTATAGAAATCTTCCATTTCTTTGTTCATTTGAATAGCTCTAGCTTTTGTTGGAATCTAATTTTCATTAAAATCTTTTGTATAAGGTAGTGACACCTTATGTCTTTTTCTTTCAGAGAAAGCATTAGGGATTTCAGAACAAATTATTTTTTCTATTTCGTCTTTGATTTGTTCTATTGTTTTTGTTTAGTATTGTCAGTATTTAACTATTGATTCAATCTTTCAAAAGAGATTTCTTCTTTTAGGCAAGCTATTTGTTGTTGTTTATAATTAATTAATAAATTAATTTGATCTGTATGAATTGATAAAGACTTTAATAAATTGATGTTTCTGATTCTGGGTTTTTCTATAAAAGGAAAATTGATTTTGGTTTTTAATATTTTGGTAGTTATTGCTTGTTGAGTGACTTTATATGGTTTCAATATTGATAAGAATGGAGTTCCTAGATTAACATCTTGGGTTATATTTTTTACTATTAGAAAGGGTGTTTTGAATTTTATTCCTTGGTGACAGACTTCTGCATTTGATAATTTGTAGGTGATTTTAAGTTTTTCACTATTTGTTGTTTTTGATCCCTCTGTTGTTCTATCATAATATCTTGTTGGGATAATTCCTCCTTTTATACCATTTTGATCAGCACTAGTGTCAAATAGTGCTATTTTTTCTAATTGAAATTCTTCATGGATTAGGAGATTTATTTTTATGAAATATTTTTGGATGGAAACCTCAGTGAGTACCATCATATATTCTTTTGTACTTTTATTTTCTGTTTCTGATTCAAAGAAGTATTGTTCTGTTTGTATTTTTGTATTTTTGAAGGATTCAATTTTTCTTTTGATTTGTTGTTGTTCTTTTTTAAGTAAAAAGATTTCTGTTTTTATGACTTTTATTTCTAAATTTAATTCTTCTTTGGTTATTTTTTATGGTTTTGTATTTTCATATTTGTCAAAAATAATATTTTTAATATTGTATATTGGTTCATGATTTGTTGAATCAAGTTTTTCAGATTTTTCTTTCATCGAATCTTTTCTTAATATTGGGTCTTGTATTTTGTCAATAATTTCAATTATGAATTCTTAATCTTTTGTTAAGACTTGGATTAGATTTTCACTTTCAGTTGAAGATTGAGATGCCGTTTATATTTCATCTATTTGCAGATCTTCTAGAAATTCACTAGATGTATCTGCATCAGTTGTTGATTCTAAGAATATTTCATTAATTTTTTGTTCAATTTTTTCACCTAATTGGAGTTGGTTTATTTTCCTTTTGATTTTGCAGTATTTTGATATATGTCTTGTTTTTCCATATTCAAAGCATTTTATTGTTTTGTCCATTTTATTGGATTCTTTATGTTTTTGTTTTATTTTTTTCTATTTTTTATACTTTGGGGTTTGGTAATATTCTTGAAGATTTTTTTAATGTTTTTTTTGTTTTATTGGTTTTGCAGAGTAGTTATTTTTTGAAGAAAAGGGTTCATGCTTGGCGTCATATTATTGACATAATAGCCCTAATTCTTTTGCACACAATTTTTGTTCTCTATTTAGTTGTTTTTGGAGTTTTAAATCTTGGCATATTTTTAATTCTTCTTTTTAAGTAAAACTTATTAGTTCTCTTTATGTGAGTTTTTTATAAGGTATTATTCCTTTATAATTTTCTCTTATTTGATTCCTAACTTTTTCTCCTAATAATGTTAGAAGTCTAGCTAAGAATTTTTCTTTCCAAAACGGTTGATTATTGTCAGATCTTTGCATTACTCTTGTCATAAATATGTTTTTGTACCATTTGAAATCTGTTAATTTTTTGCATTTTAAATTGGACAATAATTCTGAATTTCTATCTTTAAGGTGTGAATGGTTACCTATGAAATGCTTTAATATTAAGAAAATAAGGGTTGCTACGACATCCTAAATTTCTCTTCGTTGGTCATTTAAGATAATATTTCCTTCATTGTCTTTTTTCACAACTTTTAATATTTCTTATTGTTGATTATTTGTAAGATAATTATCTCACCATCCTTTTAATTGTCTAATGAAGCCAGCAACTAAAAAGTTTGCTATGGCGTGATCTGTTATTTGTCTAGTTTGGTTTTGGATTTTGTATACATATGAGACCATTATCATCTGTTGGAGTGTATTGAGGATATTGTATTCAAATATTCCGTCTATGTTCTATTCATAAATTGTATTAGCATTGTATTTATTTTTGAAATGTTGGTTTTTCTTCGATATTAATATCCGGGGCTGTAATTTTTTAATAATAAAGTTTTTTTGAGTTCTTTCCAAACCATTTTGTTAATTTGTTGAGTTTATGATTCTTCTGAAGAATTTTGGGAGTCTGTTTAGTCTTTGATCATGTGTATTTGTCTTATTGGAGTGTCTTGTACTATTTGTGAATTTTGGTTTTTAAGAGCATCAATCTTGTCTTGTATTTCTTTTAAAAATTGATTTTGTTGTTCATGATGGTATTTGTTTGGAATTTTGAAAAGTTTAAACACAAGTTCTGAAGTTTTTGGTTTCTCTATATCTGTTGGGTAGATTTGCACAGTTTAAGGTTGGTTTTCTACTAAGGTTTGTATACTTTCCAACTGTTCTGATATAGTGTGCAAGTTTAAGTTTGTATAGTTTTTTTGTTCAATTATCATTTTTATATCTTTTGAGGAAATAGCTTCTCCTAAGTCTGAAGATCTCAGTAGATATATTTCAAAATAAAATACACACACACAAACACACACGTGCACACATTTATATTAACTTATAAAGTTATATAATTTAAAATAAATAATAGTTAATTTCATATCAATACAAGTTTATATATAATTAGATATATATAATTTGTATACATATAATAGAATAATATATTTTAAATATAGTATACTAATTATAAGTTTACTATATATTAGTCTTCTTATAATTTATATTAAACAATATTAATATGTACCTAAACTATTATTAGTTTTTGTTTAATATATTATTAGATTTTATCATCTATTTCTATAAAATTAAAAAATTTATTATATTATTTTTATAAATTTTTTAATTTTTAACATTAATGAATTTGGATCAATTAATATATAATTTATGATTCAATAAAGGTTTCAAAATATTTTAAAAAATAATAAACAAAGGACAACATATTTAAATGTTTAATATTCTAAAACTCAGTATGTATATATTTAATTTTATTAATATATTTCCTATAAAGGATTAAGAAAATTTTAGAAAATTCTTAATATATTTTAAACAAAAAAATTTTAAAAATAGTAATACTAACAAAATTTTTCAATAGAATATTTTGTTAGAAAATTTTTGTTGGTAATGTTTTTTTTCTAACGAAAAATTTCATTGAAAAATTTAACAAGCTTTAAATTTTTTTGGTGCCTTAAACTTTTTGACGAATTTCCAACAAATTATTTTCCTTTGAAAATTTTCAATGAAAAATTGTCAAAAATTTCGTTAGAAAGTTTGACGGGAGTTTTTTTTTTTTTGCATCAAAAAATTTTTCAACGGATTTTTAATGGAATTTTTCCGTTGATAATAAGTTGAAAGAGGTCAAAAGAAATTTTTCCAGCGAAATTTTGTGTTGGAAAAATCCAATTTTCTTGTAGTGATTAGACCTAATATGTCTCTGTGCTTGACAACGAAAATTATCTTGATGTATTACAATTATTCTAAGAGGGGTGTTTCAACTTATAATTTTTTTTGTTATGTGTTATGCAAAGGGTTTCTTTTTTTTTTAATTAATAAGTGTTGTTTCTATTGAGTTATTGTTGTCTTTTCAATTCAAGATGTTGAATTGCTAAGTTTTATAAATAATATTTTATTAATAAAATGTACTTGTTCTAGGAAAAAAGTACATTAGAGATCATGTGAATCCCCAACAATGATGCATACTCAATGCATGCAAGGCTGCATTATTCATTAGCTGGGCAGTATTTCATCGTTTGTTTTTATAATTTCTGAAATACGCATGGATCTTGGTAAAAAACAAAGCTACAGTCACACGCTATGGATGAAGGGTGACTGAGTGAATCTATGCCCCTAGAAGGTTGGTTAGATTTCAAGCCTGAATGACTATATGCAATCCTTTTTTTTTTTACTCTTATCTTTTGTTGGTCTCAAAATAGATCATAAAAACCAATCATAACCATACCTAAGGGCGGACTCAGAAATTTTTTTGAGTAATATCATACATTATAATAAATTTTGACTTAGGGTAGTATATTTTTAAAATATACTATTAAAAATATTTTTAATAGCATTTTTATATACTTTTATAATATTTTTGTAGATTTAACTTCACTATATACATTTTTAGATATATCGTGAACAAAATGTAACTATAGAAATTGCATATATTAATAAAGGCTGCACTTTTTTATATTGCTACTAAATGTGAAAAAAGTGAAACTAAAAGTTTAAATAGCAGCACTTTTAAATATTTCGCTATATACAAAAATATGTGGTCTAAAGAAGTGTGATTAAAACTCAATATTTTTTATAGTGATAACTAAAATAATAATAAGAGGAAATTAAATTATAGAAGGTAATTTTTTGGAGAGGGAGAGTAGTTTAGGTTTTGACTTGTTTTTAATTAAATCTTAAATTAAAAAGAATTTTTTTTTGTTTTTTCATATAATATTTAATATTAGTATATAAATTACTTTTTGATAAATCTATTTTAATTTGAAGTTTTTGACCCCCATTTCATATAAAATTATAAAAAAAATGGGTTCATTGGTATCATTAATACATAAAACTTTAACCTAAGTAATATACCAAGTAAAAAATTTTAACATTTCAACTATTGAGTAGTGTCATGTGACACCACTCATCTTAATGTAAGTCTCCCATGACCATGCCACTAAAACCTAAATACATAAGATTTACAACATAAATCTTTCATTATGATACATTATTAATGGAGCATATAATTCCAATTCAATATTTAAGTATAGTTCTTGAAGACTCATTTTTGTTGTTCTTTTCTTTTCTTTTTTCGTTCTTTTTCATCATAAGAGGCAAGGAGGTTCACAAAACTTTTATTAATGAACTCCAGAAGTCAGTTAAACAGTTCCGAGAAACTTAAATAAATTTCACATCTTACATGGCAGAATAATGAATAATTCTTCTTTAGCTAACTATTGATAGAAGTCCAATGTCTTCCTGCCAGCATTGATAGATTCAGTTTCACCTGTAATATATAAAAGCTGATAAAGAACCTTATTTTAATTTCTCTAACATATATAGATCATAACAGATAATTCATGGTGTCTTCTTCACTCTAGTACAGCATACATTTGCATCTTCCCTTTGCATGCAGATAATCTTGGAAAAGATAAAAAATCCTCCTTTGTATTTGTTGGACTTTCGTGGATAACACCTATGATAGTCATGCTATTTGGATTAGACTATCTAAGATAATGTTTTACTATTTTATCTTAATAAATCATAATTACTAGATGTTAAAATTATTTAATAAATTATTATCTGGATTATCTTGATGACAGTTGTTAAGTGATTTTTAAAGGGTCATAACTAATAAATAGTCTGATTGTTCCACCAAATGTATCTTATAATAAACATAACAACAATATTCTCATCTACAAAAGCCTCGACAGTATTGAAATGAATCATCTTATTAACATAATTATAACAATTGTATAGATTATATACTAAATCAATATAATCTCATTAGATTAAAATATTATCATTGATTTAGTTATCTTACAATATTTTTAATTTTGTATATATACCATTAATCTTTGTACAAGATGCAATTTAGATATAAGATTTTTGTTTTCATAACATGTCCAATCCTTTTCAGGGAAAATGTCGTAATGGCAGAATTCAAGACCACTAGAAGCAACACAAGCTTCATAATATGGGTAGCCTGCTCTTGGGAAGCAAAATGTTGGCACTAGAGCGTGCAAAGACTTGTAATGCAACTTCTATTGCGGGAGTACGTCCAATTGTAAGATAATAACATGATACTTTAAACAGTTTTTGAAATATTAAAACAATTTAAATAAATTTTTATTTTTTTATTGCATTCAATTATATTTTTATATTTTATTTTTATAAGTAACAATTGATTGATTATCATTAATCAAAATATCACTTTTTTTTTAATATCGCGTAGTGCTGATATAAAATGTAAAAAATATCATGTGATCATATTATTATGGCTTATTAACATGTCATATCATCACTCACTATAACATATTAACATGTCATGTCAATATTATATGCCATAAATGACAAGTAGCGTTTTGATTAACAACTGTTAATTTTAAGAGTTTATTTGATCTAAAATAAAAATATAAATATTTGAATGAATATAATAAAAAAGTACAAATTTATTTAATTTTGCTTTAATAATTGGGTTTTTCTAGATATTATGTTCAAGATAAACATCATATGGCAATAATTTACACGGAAGATCACAATTAAGATAATACACTATTAGAATTTATATTAGATAAATAAGAAATGTTAATTAAAAGAAATAGAAATATCCCGAATTGAGACTACAAAAAGGATAAATAAAAGAAACCAACAAGAATATAAAACACTACAAGGTTGAGGATTATTGCTGCACAAATTATTGCGGCCAAAAATTTCAATCTTGAAATGAAAAAGAACAATGTTAGTCCTAGCAAATGTAGAGACAATGGACAGTAATCCATGCACTAAAATGACAAACAAATAATTGTTCAAAACGGCAAAAAGTGATAAATTTAAATAGAAAAAGAAAGACTTAAACAACTAACCTCCTAGCTATAATGCCGACAAGGGGTGCATAACAATTATATTTAGCTGACCGTGGGGAGTTGATGATTAGACCTGTCAAAATGGGTCTGGTTTATTGGGTCAACTTATTTTTTATTAAAAATAAAATGAGTTCGATTTGAAATTCAAGCCCATATTACAACCGAGTCTAACTAGGCCAATCCATCTAATCAGTGGATTATGGTGGATTGGGACGAGCCAGCCTTGGGGGTCAAAATAAAAAAAATTAATAATTTTATATATTTAATTATATAAAATTAATAATTTAGTTACCAATAGTATTGTTTATTTTAACTATTTCAATATCTTTAATCTCTACTTGTCAAATTAATAATTTTAATTTAGATTAAAACTTATTATTTTTTTTTTATGACAATGAATATTAGATGATAAATTGATAATGATTCAGATCTTAAGACATCGTTGTTGTCTAAATAAGATTTAAATATTTTGCTTAAGGATGAGGATTGACAAGGATATAAATAAGTTTTGAAGTTTCTGTTATGTGATTATATATTTATGTTTATGGAATAATAGTTTATGTTAAAAATTAAAACTTTATTTATGTAATTTATTTTCTTATTTCTATTTGGTGTAATTTATTTATTTGTATCATGTTTTTATTATTCAATTTATGGATTAAATTATAAAACAACTTTATTAATAAAAAATTTATTTGGTAGAATTATAAAAATAATTTTTTTCAAATAAAAGAAATGAGCTAGGCCAACCCAGACCATAAGTTAGCAAAGGGTGGATTGAGTTGGGGTTTTGATGGCCCCTGTAAAAAATGACTGACCTGACATAATTGATATTTTCTGAACCCACAAAAGCTTGGCCGGGCTAGTCTATATTAGCGCTTCTGGCATTATCAACAACTTATATTCAAGGAACATGACCTAGAAAATAGAAAACAAAAGACTCAGACAAACGAACAAATAAAAGACAACTATCTGTAGAATAAAAGTGGAGTCTACTATATTGGAAGTTACTTTTTCTTTTTCTTGTAATAAGAGCGGAAATGGAGGGCAGTGGCTCAAAAAAATTAATAGTAAAATCAAATGACTCCAACAGAATCTACAATTAGGAGAAAGGTGACATTCTGAGGTCTACGTACTATTTCTACAACATTATCATTTGAAGCCCATATGGATAACAATGGGCGTTGCTCAGCCAACTAGTCAACCACAAAGTTTTCCATTTTTTCATGCTTCAGTCCCTGTTTTAAACCCATTGCTCCCTCTGAAGCCCAAGATCCCAGGCAAGGGACAAGCCTCTATATGACATTCCTCCTTTTTGTGCTAAAGATCATCTGCATTCAGCTGGGTAGGTTATTGTCTTGGTGAAGACTTGTAGCTCAGTGCTGAGTCTAAAGAGAAACATGAGGTCCAACAAGATGGCCCGACTGTTATAAGCTGAATTGGGTGTGCTTGGAGACTTAGACTCAGCTCAGATATTCCCAGAACCATATAAAATCACAGAGCTGAGTGTACGACTCATGTTAATTAGGTTGGATGATGGAGGCTATTAGTAATAAAATAATAATAATAGTGTTGAAAAAATCATGTATTTCATAATGTCTCAATATCCTACATTGTTAAGGTATAAGAAAAGTGAGTGCTTTATATATGCAGATTTCCCCCTATGCGTGAGTATACATGTGGGCTAGGCCTTAGTGAACTTTTTACACCTTTCTTAAACATTGTTTAACTCAACATCTTGATTGTCTCTGATTTTATGTTGATATTCGATAACATTAACCTTTTGCTCTTCTTATAAATACAGTTTACTTACTTCAGTCATAACCACACCAAGCCACTCCTCTAAGCTTCTCAACATCTTGATTTTCTTTGATTTTTTGCTAATTTTATGTTAATTTTATGTTGATATTCTGTAACGTTAACTCTTAAACATTATTTGACTCAACATCTTGATTTTCACTGATTTTATGTTGATTTTATGCTGATATTCTGTAACGTTTACTTTCTGTTCTACTTATAAATACAACCTACCTACCTCAATCACAACCACACCAAGCCACTCCTCTAAAGCTTCTCAGCATCGTGATTTTCTTTGATTTTTTGCTGATTTTCTGTCCTCAGTCATAACCACACTAAGCCACTCCTTGAAAGCTTCTCAACATCTTGATTTTCTTTGATTTTATGCTGATATTCTATAATGTTAACTCTTAAACGTTATTTGACTTAGCATCTTGATTTTTGCTAATTTTATACTGATATTCTATAACATTAATTCTCTACTCTGCCTATAAATACATCCTACCTACTTCAGTCACAACCACACCAAGCCACTCCTCTAAAGCTTATCAGTTTTTTCATTTCTTTTGATTTTTTACTGATTTTATATTGATATTTTGTAACGTTAACTCTCTACTTTACCCATAAATATAGCCTATCTACCTCGATCACAACAACACTAAGCCTGTACTCTAAAGCTTCTCTACATACACTTTTCATGTTTTCCTTTCTTTTCTTGTTGGGTTTTATTTTGTCAGAAAATCTTTTTGCTGTTCTTGCTATCCTTTACTATTTTGTGCAAATTATAAAGAAAGGTTTGTTGAATCTTAGAAAATAACCATTACAGTCCTTTTGTATCGAGTTTTATACTTTGAAATGGCAAAAATTATCCTTAAGGACAGTGATACCACCCTTTTGACTTATTACTATTTTACTTGCTTTCTTATATTTTCATTTGTTTCCCAGATTTTTACAACAATCTTAAGGATAATGAATTCTCATGTTGATAATGCTACTGCCACTATTCCTACTATCAACACCACTGTCAATGGTTCCACCATGGCTCATATTCTTTTGACCGTTCCTCTTATGCCTTCTATTTCATATGTTAAATCATTTTTAGATATTTCCAAGATTGAGGTTTTTGATATTAGAAATTTCAAAAAATGGCAAGAAAAGATTTTTTCAATCCTTGATGTTCTTGAGGTGGCTTTTGTGCTTACTGATTCCAAACCAAATGATATTAAAATATTATAACCATGAATGCAGGCAAATAAGGTATGCAGGCATTGGATCATTAGCACACTTTCTAGTAAGTTGCTTGATGTATACAATCCCTACAAAGAAGCAAAGCAAATATGGGAGTCAATGATTGTCAAATACAGTACTAAAGATGTTGAGAAATAGAAGTTCATGATTAGCAACTTTTATCCTTAGAAGATGATAGATGATAGGGACATCAAAAGTTAGATCAATGAATACCGCAAGCTGGTAGATGATTTGAAGGTTGAAAAAATCAACTTTTAGGAAGAGTTTGTCGTTGGGTTGCTAATTGAGAAGCTACCAAAATCTTGGGATGGCTACAAGCAACAATTAAAGCACAAGAAAAAAATTGTCACTTGCAAACTTGATTGTGCACATCATTATTAAAGACATAACTCAAAAGGAGATAAAGCCTCAAAAGCTAAGGAAGTTGCAACTAAAGTTAATTTAGTACAAGGTAGAACCCAACATCAATAGAGGTACCTTCACAAATTTGATTATAACCCAAAGCTCCTCATCCCATCTTCAAAAAGAAAGGTAGTTGTTTTATTTGTGGAAAACCAAGGCATCATGTAGTACAATGCAGGAAGAAAGCAAAAGGAAATGATAAACCTGCTAATATGAGGGTTAACTTGGTCAAAGCATAAGAATTCGATGATATAATTGCTGTGAGCATTTCACAGCAAATATGGTGGCCAGTGTGAAGGAATGGGTGGTAGACTCAAGTGCTACCAAGTATATTTGTGTAAAAAAAATGGCCTTTACCTTCTATATTCTAGTAAGGGAAGGAAAAGAGATAATACACCTTGGTGATTCTCGAATTGCTCAAGTTCTTGGTAAAAGGAAAGCCAAGCTCATATCTACTAAGACCCTAGCGCTGAATGATGTTTTACATGTTTCCAATATAAGAGCAAACTTGGTTTTTGTGGCTTTATTAAGCAAGGTTGGTGAAAGTGTTATTCGAATCTAACAAAATGGTATTGACAAAAAATAATGTGGTTGTGGGTAAAGGGCATCGCAATCAAGGACTCTTTGTACTTAATATTTCAAATGTTCTAAATAAAAATGCCAGTTCTTTCGCTTACATAATTAACTCTATTGACTTATAGTATGTGGACTAGGACATGTTAGCATTCCCTATATTAAGCAAATGCAATCACTAGGTTTAATTTTTAGTATTAAAAATAGATGCTTTAATAAGTACGAAATATATGCTGAAACAAAATCAATTAAAAAAACTTGTATTTAAGTAAATAAAGAATCTGAATTATTAAGTTTAATTCATATTGACTTAAGAGATCTAAAATAAATAATGACTAGAAGTGGTAAGCAATACTATGCTACATTTATTAATGATTATTCTAGATTTGCTAAAGTTTATTTACTTAGGCATAAAGATCAAGCTTTCGGCATGTTTATTAGATACAAAGTAAGGTAAAAAATCAATTGAATATAAAGATAAAAAGAGTTAGATCAGATAGAGGGGATAAATGTATACTAATTAATGATATTTGTGAAAAAGAAGGAATAATTCATGAAGTTACTTTTCTATATTTCCCTGAATCAAATGATGTAGCTGAAAGAAAAAATAGAACATTAAAAGAAACGATGAATTCTATGCTTATTAGTTCTAATGCATGTGAAAATTTGTGAGGTGAAGTTTTATTATCTGCATATCATGTTCAAAATAGAATTTCTTATAAAAAAAACTGGTAAGACACCTTATGAATTATGAAAAAGTTACTCTCTTAACTTAAAATATTTAAAAGTATTGGGGTGTCTTGCTGAAGTAATGCTTTCTGCTTTTAAGAAGAGAAAAATTAACTCTAAGACATCTGATTACATGTTTATTGGTTGTGCTAAACATAATGTTGTATATAGATTTCTTGTATTAAAAAATGATGTTCTTGATAAAAATGCAATTATTGACATAAAAAATGCTAATTTTTTGAGCACATTTTTCCATTGAAAGTTGATACAATTTCTCATGCAACTTTAAGTAAAGTTGCTTTTGAAATACAAAATGATGATTTGAGAAAGAGTAAAAGACCAAGGGAAGAAATTTCTTTTAGTAATGATTTTTATACTTATCTTATAGATAATGATCCTTTAATTTATGCTGATACAATTTCTTCTAAAGATAGTCTATTTTGGAACGAAGCTATACGAAATGAGATTGATTTGATTTTACAAAATCAAATCTAGGAATTGGTTGATATACTACTTGCAGCCAAACTAATTAGTTGCCAACGGGTTTTTCAAAGAAAATTTAATCTTAATGGTTCTATTGAGAAATACAAAGCTAGATTAGTTGTAAAACTCAAAAACAAAATATTGACTATTTTGATACTTTTCTCCAATAACAAGAATTTCATCTATTTGTATTTTGTTTGCCTTAACTTCTATTTACAAACTTGTTATTTATCAAATGGATGTTTATGATATCTCAAATTTTTATATACATATAAAGTAGCATAATAGTGGTGGCGTAGACCAAGGGTAATTTCATTCTTTTTTTGGTGAGTTTTAGCAATATTTTATACCCAAGATTCAATAAATTATTCTTATAAAAATATATATATTTTTCTTTTTGTCAAATCAAATTGGAGAGCTAGATACAGGTAAGAAAAATGAAAACTTTTCACTAAGGGTAATTTCATCTTTTTCCAAGTAAGCTTAATCAAACATTTTATAAGTAAAATTTAGATTTTATCCTTTTGATGAATCACTTTATATTTTATAAAAGAATAAATAAACATAAGAAACATAGGTATTTTTGACAAAAAGGTAATTTTGTCATTTATATTTGATGAACTTAAATCAAACATTTTAAACCCCAAATCCCACATTTATGCTTTTGAAAACTTATTTATAATTCATTTAATGTATTTGACAAATTTTTAATAAAATGACAATATAAAGACTTTTGATGAAAAAGAGCAAATGGCAATTTTACCATTTAGCTACCCTTTCTCCTATTCTACATGGCTGGCCATCCCTTTTTCTCTTCTATTTTTTTTTGTTCTTAAAAGCAACTCTTTCTTCATTTTTACTTCTCCAATCTGTGGCTTCCTTTAAAGAAAACCTTACACCAAGTTTTTCCATTTTTCTTTCATGCTCTTCTCATTTTTCCTTCTTTTTCTTTCCTTTTTTCCTTTATACTTTCAAACCAGCTACAATTCTTTCCTTTCTTTCCTCCATAATCAAACCTCAAGGAAAAGGAAAGCTTTTCTCTCTTTTTGATTTTTTCTCATTTTCTATCATTTTCAAATACTAAAGATATAAGCTTCTAAACCTTCAATTTATCAAGCTAACTAGGTAAGGTTTTAGCTTTTAAAACCATTAATCTCATGGGTTTCAAGTTTTAAAATTTTATTATCTAAATTTAAAATTTTTCCCCTTTCTAAAAATGTTAGGGTTTTGTTTCCCATCTTTAAACCAAGCTCACCAAGAGAAGGATGTTACAAATTTAAGTTGTTAATTTAGTGGGTTTATTATTTAAACTAGATTTCTAGGCTGAACTTAAGGTTAGACTGAAAATGGTTAGATGTTGATTTATGAGCAACAAATTATGAAATTATTAGAAACAATTGAGTTGGATGTGTTGTTAGTCATTATAGGATCCATTGGAGCTTCAAGACCCAAGTCCGATTAAAGTCTTGTGTTAGTTTTGGTAAAGTAGCATAAAAGGTGAGTAAACTTGCATATAAAAATGTTTTGGGAAAAAATTGCATGTATTTGAATGAGATACTTGAAATTAATTATTTGAACACTATTAAAAATATTCATGAGAACAAGCCGTTGATGAATGATATCTATATATTGCAAAATGTATAATGCGATGAACCATGTGTATGAATTATTATGTTGAATTGCTATATGAATTATGATGTGTGATACATTAAGAATCTTGGATGTTCTGACTAGTGGGATGATAGTTAATATTATTTTTCATGGAATGTGTAACCATGTATATGACCTAAAATAATGAACTATGTGGAAGGTATTAATATGTAAAGATTCTTGTTTACATATTGTTATGTATGCTATACCTTAGGATGTATGGTCAAATGACATTTAAAATCATGTGTGTGTGGTGCGGGAGTGCACATGACGGAAATGATGGTGTACAGTATAGGAGAGCTCGTGACACGATGACCGTGTGCGGTGTGAGAATGCACATGACTTGTGTTGAGGTCAGTGGCTGTATGCACCGGAGCATATTGACCAATCTTGGTATTGAGCTAGATATCTTTTATACATGTTTAATATATATATATATATATAAATACTTATGTACATGTGTACATATACTATAAAGTAAAGATTTTTGAGAAATGCAATGTGATTGCATTGAATGTTAATGGTTGGAACTCCCAAATGTTTGCAAAATTGTTTAAATGATAGCATAGCATTGGATTTGGTTTTTGATATATAAATTGCATAGTTTCTAACATAAGTGCATTGTGTAAAATAAAACCTTATGTATCTTTTAATTGTTCCTTTTTTATGTTCACTTATTAGGTTTATACTCATTCTTTCGACTTCATATTTTGGTTTTCAAATCCAAAGGTAGTTGGATCCTAGATTGCATTGCCTAGTTATACGCATCTTTCTGTAGGTTTACCATAACATTCAATAACAATACCTACAACTAGAGTCACTTCGCTAGTAATGAAGGGTCTTTTTCATGTGTACATGGATACTTTGATGTAAATTGTAAGATTTGTTTTGTAAACATTGTATGTCAAGTTTGATTAACAATGTCGTCGCAAGTTGGAAAGTGATAACACTATTTTGAGGATGGTAAACACTTGGTTGTCATGGTTTATTCTCGAGAAAATTATGATTGGAAATTATGAATTATGGATCTTAAAGAATGATGTGTGATGGATGGATTAATGAACAAGTTTACATAGAAAGGCTTGCTTAGGCCTGTGGGCTATGCTTATTGGGCCCATGAGCCAGTCAGGGCCCGAGATTAAGCTATGACAATGTTAAAATCACTTTTCTAAGTGGTGATTTAGAAGAAGAAATTTATATGGTACAACCTGAGGGATGTGTTCTTTGTAGTAAATAAAACAAAGTTTATAAATAGAATAAATCTTTATATGGCTTGAAACAAGCACCAAAACAATCGCACGAGAAATTGATCAAGTTCTTATTAGTAGTGAATTTTTTACTATTAGAGTTGAAAAATGTGTGTACACAAAAACTGTTAATAATTAATGTGTGATTATTAGCTTATATGTTGATAATATGTTTATTTTTGGTACATGCATTGATGTGGTCAATAAAACAAAATGTTTCTTGGCTTCAAAATTTGATATGAAAGATCTAAGAGAAGCCAATGTTATTTTGAGTATTAAAATCGTAAGATGTGATATAGGCTTAATGTTAACACAAAAGCATTATGTTGAAAGGCTACTTAAAAAGTTTAGACATTTGGATGTCACATCTGTGAGTACTTCTTATGATAGTAATATTTAATTAAAGAAATATAGAGATGCTAGTGTAGCTCAATCCGAGAATGCACAGATTATTAGGAGTTTGATGCATTTGATGAATTATACTCAACTTGATATAGCCTATGCAATGTATTAATTGAGCAGATATACACAAAGAATCATTGGACTGCTTTGAGTAGAGTGATGAAATATTTGAAAAGTACCATAAACTATGGTATTTTATATAATGGATTTCCCACTGTATTAGAAGGATACAGTGATGCTAACTAGATCTTAAATTCAGATGAGACAAAATCCACTAGTAGTTATGTATGCACTTTTGGTGGGTGTGCTATAACTTGGAAATCAGCCAAACAAACAATAATAGCTAAATCTACAATAGAGTCAGAATTTGTAGCTCTAGAGTTGGCTGGCAATAAAGCTGAGTGGTTGAGAAACCTCTTAGCAAATATTCCATTGGGAATGAAACTAACACCTTTTGTGTCTATGCATTGTGATTGTCAAGCGACAATAGCCATTGTAAAGAATAAAGCTTTCAATGGTAAAAATAAACTCATTCGTTTAAGACATGATGCAGTAAAACAGTTACATAAAGATGAAATTATGTCCATTAATTATGTGAAGTTAGAGTTGAATTTGATCGATCCTTTAACTAAACCCTCAGGAAGCAAATTAATTAATGATACATTGAGAGGAACGGGACTTAAGCCAATTGAAGAAGTCAACAAATAATAGTAACCCAACTTATGTGATTGGAGATCCTATGAATTAGTTTCATATGGGTAATAGCAAGTTATTTGTTGATATTAATAGTGCAAAACTACGATGCAAGAGAGGTTGAGTTAAACTTTTAATAAATTTCATATCTTTTATGGGTAGTGTATTAAACTACAGTATATACTTTATGGAATCACTTATATCAGTGTGGAGTAGGGGCGTTCCTATGAGAATTGTGGTAAATTCTCTAAAGCACTATTCTCAAATAACTTTTAATAACCAGACATGCGCATGGCCTATTTGCGTAAAACTGCATTAAACAATAAAAACTGTGAAGGTGTAATGTGATTGATGAAAACTATATTTAACATAAAGAATTTTTTGGTTCATATAAGTTATAAACTTCATCAAAATTCTGTGATTTATGTTTCATTCTCTTTAGGGCTGGTTCATAGTTAAAAAAAAAAAGTCACTATGCATTATTGTTAAATGAAATTTGACCTAGCAAAAAACTTTTTCTGAAACCTTATGAAATATGTGGGAGATTGTTGGAAACATAATGTATTTTATAATGTCTCAACATCCCACATTGTCAAGGTACAAGAGAGGTGCATGCTTTATATATGAAAACTTATTATGAACTTGTTGCAAGTAAGAAAAAAGAAGTAGGTTCGTGCACATACGAGATTGAGTTAGACCTTGAGAAAATGCAAATTTCCCCTCCTTGTGTGCGAGTATATATGTGAGTTGGGTCCCAAGTGAACTTTTTATACCTTGGCTTTAAGAATATTGTCGGAGACTAAGTCTGTTTCCAGATATTTCTTAAACGTTACCTGACTCAAATATTTGTTAAACGTTATTTGATTCAGCATCTTGATTTTTTTTTTACTGATTTTATGTTGATTTTATACTAATATTTTGTAACATTAACTTTCTACTTTGCCTATATATATCAATCACAACCACACCAAGCCTTTCCTCTAAAGCTTCTCTACATGCTTTCCTCTAAAGCTTCTCTGCATACTTTTTCCCTGTTTTTCTTTTTTTTCCTACTAGGTTTTATATTTTCGAAAATTTTTGTTGTTATTCTTGTTATCACTTACTGATTTATGTAAATAAAAAAGAATCTGTTGAATCTTGAAAAATAACTGCTATAATTTTTTTGCATTAAATTTTATACTTTGAAGAAGAAAATTATTCTTAAAGATAATAATATCATGTCTCAAGCTTATTACTATTTTATTTATTGTATTATATTTTTATTTGTTTCTCAAAATTTTACAACAAATAGTAATAATTTTTTCAGGTGGACACATGACAGGGACAACGGAGGTGAGAGTCCCATCAGGTGTGAAAACAAACAAAAAAGGAAAAAGATGTTTAATTAAGAGCTTCGTCTCAATTTGTTGACAAAAACTCAACCATATATTTGGTTCGCATACTTTGATATAGACCTAAAACTTTCAAATTTCAATAATGCCAAATTAATGTAACGATTTTCAAACCTGATCCATTCTACACGAGGGCTACTCTCCCAATGCCCTGCCTAACTCTTTGTAACCAATAAATACTAATTTGGGGAGAGGACCCATAAGATATGGCTCCTAATTGGACGTCGTCATGCTTCACCTACCTTTTTCTAATTGCTCTTTGCAAAATTAGAAGAAAATGCATTATTTGCCATCTAGTCTATGGCCACAAAAATTAATTCCATATAAGCCTCTACTCTACTTAGGCTCATGGGACCAAATCCAATTAATACTTGTTATTTGGTATTTGACGTTCAGCCTCTGTGGAGACCTACTTATATTGTGTGAAATTTATTTCAACTTTTGAGACGAAAAACAAGTGGATGTAATTTTTTTTAAAAAAAATTACAAGATTTTTTTTTAAAATTGAAAAATAAATTTATATTTTATTTTTAAATAAAAAATTATATATTTTTTAATAAATTAAATATCCAAAAGCTTACATTGATTCAATGAAACTGAGAATTTTCGATGGAAGTCATAAAAAAATTAGTAACTCAAAAGACACGCCGAGACAAAAATCCAATAACCCAACGCCCAAACAAATATTCAAAAGGATGGATTTTTTAAAAAAAAATTAAGGAAAAAAAATTTATAGTAAAAATTATTTATTAATTAATGAATTAAATAATTAAATATTAAAAATAATCGAGATGATGGATCTACCACCTGCAGTTCAAAATTTGAGGTCCATTATTTTTGACACATGGAACTGGCAGTTCCCTCGCAATCACCGAACATTATACAGGAGAAATCGACTTTTAAAGATTCTCTCTTGGATCTCAAGTGGGATTAAGCCAATCAATCAAAGCCGTATGCCCGTATCAGTTGTGGTAACAGCCTGCCCTTGGCCACAAACAAGCTGGCAAAATATCAAGGGAGCAAGCTTTAATAGGAAGATTTAGGAGCAGAATTAAGACAAAATGACTCTGCCGCCTGCCATTATCTAATGTGGACCCCACAATCAATCAGCGTAAGCATCCCTGGACATGTCACTCGGTCCAGGTGGAAGTAACCTATCCACTCCATGTCTAGCCTTTCAGAGTTTGAGCTGCAATTTTTAAGCTAAGAATCTGGTGATTATGTCATCAATTTTCTGCTTAGATTACATCTTAATCAACCTTTTACTTCACTGTTCTCACGCGCTTAACTTGACCCGGTTCCAACAACTCCCACTAAGCATTCTTTAGTTTTGGTTCACGCGTTTGGGAAAGGGCGTATCAAGGGTTTCCTGAAAGCCTAACAAAAAAAAAGTAAAAATCTTTTATTTTCAAAGCGCAGGCAGAGACGTACAAATGTAGTTTGGTGATTGCACCGAAACAAATACTTATGGTCCACGGCACGGCTTCTGTTTAAAGGGACGTCAAGGGGCGGAGGCTAGGACACGCGTCGCTTTCTCCATGGCTGTAGCTTTACTCTCTTCTTCTCTATCTCTCTCTTAACTGTCGGTGTAAAAGAGCAATTCCGAAGCTTATTAGAGGATAGAGAGCGATACTGCGGATGATACTGTCAGTTGTTAGAATCAGTCATAGCTTAAAAGCACCGAAGAAGATGGCTTCGTTTCCCACTTTTGAACAAGGAGCGTGCGAAACACTCCTCAACGTTCATCCTTGTATTAATCTTGGAATCTTGGATTACATTTTTTAAATTAAAAGCTAAGCATAGCCCATCGATTTTTTATTATTATGATTCCTGAACATAATCTATGAGCGTGATTATAAAATATTAAAATTAGCATGCTGTAGATTTATTCTTATTTTTAAACTGCTTCTGCAAACATTTAAGAGATAGAAATGGGCGTTGTTCATCGTTGAAATTAGTGGAGAGTGGAACCACTCGATAAAACAAAGCGTGAAGGGCATGCAAAGAGGTCAAGGCCAAAGCCGGCACAACATAAACACCTCGCCGCTTGTCTCCACATTCCCGCGTGACACGTACTCCCGGACAACGCTATCATATTGTCTCCTCACTTGGGCGGCGCCTCAGTCAAACCCCTCGTTGACTGCGCATCCTCCTAACTCTATATAAGAGACTAACCCACCCGCATTTGTTTCTTAAAGCAAATTACTTGCACCTAAAAAGAAGAAAACATAATGGCTCCCAAGGACAAAAATGCAAGCCAAATGTTGAAGAAAGGAAACGTTAATGGAATTATTAAGAGCAAAGAGGTGCATTATAGGGGAGTAAGGAAGAGGCCGTGGGGTAGATACGCAGCTGAAATCAGAGATCCGGGCAAGAAGAGTCGCGTTTGGCTCGGTACCTTTGATACGGCTGAGGAAGCTGCCAGAGCCTATGACGCGGCGGCGCGTGAGTTTCGAGGACCTAAGGCTAAGACCAACTTTCCTGTACCAGATAAAACGAACAGCTACATAGGTAACAAGCGCCAGAATCAGCAAAGTCCTAGCCCAAGTAGCACCGTCGAGGAATCCTCCAGCCCAACAGTGGAGCGTGAGCTCAAGCGTGTAGGGAGCAGTGCGACTGGGATTGTAGGGAGGTTTCCTTTCGCGTGCCACCAGCAGCTGGCTCTGGGTGGTGCTGATAGGATGGGTGGGGTGGCTCACGCGCGGCCGGTTCTGTTTTTTGATGCGTTGGGGAGAGCTGAGGTTGTAGGTCAGGTTTACCCAGTTCGGTTTGAACCGGTCGGAGTTGAGTTGAGTATGGGATTTGGAGGTGTGGTCCAAAGCGAATCAGACTCTTCGTCGGTTGTTGATTGTAAGCCAAGGTTGCCTGGCCCTGGCCTTGATCTTAATCTTCCTCCCCCAGTGGATGCTTGATAGTTTCTACCTTTTTTTACGGCAAATATTTTCATTTTCCCTTTTTCACCTTAATTTTCAGCGTGAGAGGTAGGGAGCCTTGAAGAAAAAGAAGAAAACCAAAAAAAAAAAAAAGCTGATAACCTTTGCAGCTATGGTTTATCCTTCGATGTAAATAATTTAGGATAGTGAGCCCTGTGTTTTTTTTCCCCAACTGAGAGGAACAAAAATTATAATACTTCTTAGCTGTTTTTGTTATAGCCTCTCGTTCAAACTAATCTTTTATTTTCTCAATGAAATATCGAATCTCTAATGCTGATTTCATACTTTTGCTTTGGTTTATGTTGCTTTCAACGTACTTTAGTACTAGCAGTACTACTTTATTAACTCAATCATAAGGATTAAATGACGACCTTCATCCACGGTGAACGTATCCTTTTTCTGATGACAGGCAACTCTGAACATGTCGTACTGATTGATCGAAACAGTTCACGTTATTAGTATATTTTATTTTTGTTCTCGTCTCGCGTACTTTTACCCACCATACATAATCCATGACAAAATGAGAGAAAAATCCTTACCTCTGCCGCCTGTTTAAGCGTTAAATTAGCAACTATTTAGCCAGTAAGAAGCCTCACCGACGGCCAAAGTAAAAAATAATAATAATAATAATTAATTTAATTTATGAAATCACGAGACTAGGAGCGGGACCCAGAGAAGAATACCGTGTTGACGGGGTGCATGTCGTGATTACGGTAGCCGGCACGTGTACTTTATTTTTGCCGTCCAACTAATCAATCATTGTTAATTTCGTGTTAAATCAGTTTTTGCAGTAAAGCTTGTTTGAAGCAGCTGGAAGCGGCAGAGAGAGTGAGACGAGGAAATGTAGCAGAAGCAGCGGAGCCTATTGGGGAAAGGGTCCCACGCGGGAAACCAAAGCGCAGGCCCCCTTTTGATTTGAAAAACGCTGCCGCTTCCCCGTGGGTCCCGCTCTTCGTCGGCGGAATCTGTGGAGAGGATTTCGCTCTCTTTACTTTGTGGTTGTATGATAACGTACGGGCTCGTTTAAATGCTTTCATGTAGCCCAAAAAAAAGTCATAAATTGCCGGAGGTGGATTCGTTACAAATAATATTTCTTTGTTTTTGTTCCCATGGGTGGGGCACGCGCGTGGGAATGGGGAAAGTGGTGGAGAAGGGGAAAGGACAATGGGCGGCACGTGAAGGGGTTGAGTACGGCGCACAGATACCGCGGCGAAATTGCGACGTGTCGAAATGCGAAAGAGCCAGAGCCTCATAAAGCTTCGCCGCCGCTGCTGGCTTTTTTTGGTTGGTTGTGCAGTAGCGTCCGCCCAGCCTTTTGCATCATTACGAGCCACGTGTCTAAGGGACGCCAATGCAACCGTCAAAAGTAAGAAAAGAGGGGAAATGGTGTGTGTGGGCGGCTGCTGCTTGCTAACCACAACGCCCCGTTGATAACTGGATATGCGACTCGTGGCCCCATGGGTGCCGTCCCCTTTGTGGCGCAAGGAGCTTCTTGGCAAAAACTAATATGCTAATTGTGGTTCTTGGATTCATGGGCCCTGCCACCACCTTGACATGGCAGTTGGCGCCTTCAACTTGGGAAATTGTTACTGCTGTCTACGTCCACTGTGTCATTATCAGTTAAAAAAAAAAAGAATAATAAAACAGGAACGAGAGAATAATGTATTAGTACTGCTCCACTAGCTAACCAAGGAACGGGGTTTACAAAGTCCATTTTCATGTCGTTTTTCTATCACCTCTTTCCAGCATTGATAAGTACACTAAAAACAACTTTTAATTTGAATTGCGAGATATTGCAATGATGCTATGATACTGAGGAGGTTTTCGTTGCACCTAATTTGTGTATATTAATTGAAGATTTTCCCTATAATACAAAACTCATAAAGTGAATACTACCATCTATGAATTTGACTGAAGATATCAATCTTTAGAGCCGAAATAATATAAAGTTGTTCTCACTATAGCAGAAAATATGTGTCTACGTTCACCAAGAAGCAAGGACCACCAAGTTTTGCCTTGCACGGATTAAAGATTTTAATTCACCTATACACTTCATATAAAAAAGCATGCACAACAGACTGAGGAGGGATTGTCATTTACATTTTTATATTTTGTTTGTGCTCCTCAAAATGAGCTACGTTGGGCCCAAAACAAGAAAAAGACGTGAACTAATTTCGGTAAATATATATTTATATATTTCTTTTCCATTTTTTACCATTTTTTTTATTTCAACAGTCACGAATTGAGCAATCTTATTACAACTTTAATGCCATAGAGGGTGACTACTTTTTAAAGAATTTATCCGAATAAGTTGTCCTAGTTTTGAAAGTAATTGGGCTGTCCTTATCAATCGATTCAAAACCTATTATAACCTTTTTCAGAACAACAACCAAAGCAGGGCTTGGATTAGGCGTAAAGATTGTGGAGACTTTGTTTAGTAGGTGCGGCACGAAATGGACTCACGAAAATAAGAAGTTTAATATTTGAAAGAGTAAAATTACAAAAAAATCTTAAAAAATAAGAATAAAATTTTTAAATTTTAAAACACAAGACATAAAAATTATAAATTTTTTAAGCCTGGCGAGGGTGCCCCTACTAGCTTCCCTCATCTGCCTTTACTCATCTTGCAATTTTAAATTTCATTTTGGTTAAACCTACTACACATTACAATTAGGATGCACCCAACCAAAAAATCAAATGACCATCTAAATTAACATCGAAAATATATTTTTTGTGATTTTTATATTATAATTAATCAATCACAATTAGAAATTATGTAAGGTTTATCAAAATATTATAAAAAATTTACACATATAAGTGATGGATCGTACATAATTTTAGTTTTTGTTATGATTGAATAATTATAAGATTGTAATAAAAAGAATTACAGTAAAATGCTTTCATTAATATCTCTTAACTATATTATTTGTGAGGGATCACTTATGAATTTATTTTAGATAATAATGTAATCATTCTTCCGAACAATCAAATAATATTATTTTATTGTTTTTTTCTTTTTGCTAAAAAAAAAGAAATAGATGTTTCATGTTTCCATTTAAATACGTTGCACCCCTTTAGATTTACTATAACATTGTTATATGAACTATTACCGAAACATTTAATTTTGGTATATCCTTTTTTCTATTTGTTATTGGATATTCATATTAGATATTTTCAAAAATAATGAACGTGGGACGAAATCTCACATTGAAAAAATAAAAAGAAAAAGAGATTTAAATAAATAGGAGTATAAGTTCATTATAATTAGAATTTAGTAGGCAAATGGACCATAGATGAGTTTTTTTTGGCCTATTTGATTTTGAAATTAATTAAATTTAATATTTAATTAATTATAATGTACTTGGCACGTGGACACGTGGTGTTACCGGTTGAAACTTAAACTCATCCTAAAAAACAAGCCTAATAAGTCCATGTTTATATATAAAAAAATGTGGGATCTATAACATTCTATCTCACCCAATTGTGTAACGCTATCGTCGCACTAACTCTTTACTCGTAGAAAAGATGGGCTCTTACGCTAATCCTAGTCTATCTCGACCCTTATATCTCTCATGGGAGTTCATATCAATGGAGATTTGAGTTTATTCTGATACCATTTATCATGGATCGGAACTTAAGCTTAAAATTGTGCGGCTTTAGACTCTGAAAATAGAGTTTAAATAAGTTTATAAATCATAATCCTACGTTCCTAATCCAAAAGACATGCTTGATAGGTGGTGGAAGATCCATATTTATATACTCAAGAAGTACCCTATTTCTTAGTAATGTGGGATTTGTGACACGTGGCATGTGCAAGCCATTAAAATAATTTTTAATTTTTGTCAAAAAATAATTATAATTGTTTAAAATAGACAATAATGGTTAATTCTGTTTAATAACAAAATGTCATATATGAATATCTCAAAATACAATTCCCATCTAATCATAGATTGGCTTGTAGGTCTCATACTAACTGTGATGAGGTGTGGTTAAGTGCAAAATACCATGTTGGCATAGTAAGTGAGACAACTTCTTATCTTCACCTTCATTATCTGAATATATGGTCACAATATTAATGTCGAATTGCTTTTCAATTAATTGCTTAAAGGTTGGAAATAGTGTAAAGACATCAAATTTATGCTTTAGTGGAAATAACCAAATGTATTTTTTGAAATTATCAATGAATATGACATAATATAAGAATCCTTCAATGAACTTAATGTGTGCAAGCCCCCAAACATCAGTGTAAATCAATCAAGAGGTTTTGAATTAAGACTTGATTTAAGAAAAAGAAGTTTAGGGCTTTTATTGCATTGACATGAATCACATATTGACAATTTTTGGGAGGAAGATAAAGATAATTCAAAGGATTTTAACATAAAATTCAATATTTTAAGAGACGGATGACCAACTTGGTTATGCCAATTATTAGCTAGACTTGTTGTATTAAGGAAAATAATGGTAGATTATGGAGAAAATGGCATGCACTTGGGAAAATGGCTGATGTCATCCTTATTTAGACCTTTTAAAAGTGGTGCCTTTGTGCTTAAGTCCTTTATAAAAAAATGCCAAGGAAAAAATTCAATGGAATTATTGTTAGTCTTGTTTACTTTGGAGACAGACATCAAGTTATTGTTTACATGTGGAACATGTAGAACATTGGTTAAATGAAGTGATTTATTATTGGAATGAATAATAGAGGAACTTGTATCAGCTAAACTTGTTGTATTAAGGAAAATAATGGCCAATTATGGAGAAGATGGCATGCACTTAAGAAAATGGTAGATGTCATCCTTATTCAGACTTTTCAAAAGTGGTACCCATGTGTTTAAGTCTTTTATCAAAAAATGCTAATGAAAGAATTCCATGGAAACATTGTTAGTCTTGTATTCTTTGGAGACAAACATCAAGTTATTATTTATATGTGGAATGTGTAGAATATTGGTTAAATGAAGTGATTTTTATGTTCGATCCCCCATGATAATTTCATTAGGTCTTTCAAATTTAGTATATAAGGAAAGATTGTTCAAATTGGAGGTGACATGGTGGAAAGCTCCTGAATTTGCAATCCAACCTTGATCAGTAGTTGATTTAGATGAGGTTGTGATATTTGCAATTGATTCTTTGAAGGCTTTCCCCAACATTCTTCATGTTTTTGCTATATCACCTATTTTGTCACGAATCTAGCATACTGGTTTGGCAATGTTATTCTCATGTGAAAAAGATTTCTTTCTCTGATAAGTAAAGTTACCTTTATTTAAGAGATTATGTCTCAAGTTACCTCTTCTTAATTGAACTGAAAATATGGTTCATTTGACATGATTAATGATTGTTGCATGGATGGAAAGAACTTCATCCTACTTGATTACCTTTTCAAAATCAATAAGCTTATCATGAAGCTCTTTAAATGAAATGGTAAATTCTCATGCTCTAATGGTAGTTGAGATCTCCTTGTAGTTTACCCCCAAGCCTTTTAAAATGAATATCACAAGGTCACCATTTGTCACTAGTGCTTATGCTAGTGCTTGTTCATTTGTAATTCCTTTCATATATTGCAGGTACTTGGCAATTGTTTTGCTGTCTTAAGAAAAGACACTAAGTTTTTTTTAAGAAACATAATCCTCAACCTCTTTTTGCTAGAAAAGTTTTTGAGAGTTTTTGCCATACCTCTTGAGAGGTTTTGGCAGTGGTTATGAGTGAAACAATAGACTCTGAACATGAAGCTACAATGGCATTAAGGATGAATTGATCTTGTTGATACAAATGGTGATACGCTGGATTTAGTGTGGATGTACTATTTATGGTGATCATGTGGTCAAGGCAAGGTATTGTTCCATTTAGATATCTTGTGAGATAGTAATCAACAATGAATCAATTAAACTATAATTGCCAAGAAAAAAAATTGACACTATTGAGTTTCAAAGGTAGTTGAGCTATAGCATTAGTAAAGATTGATATTGTTGTTTAAGGCTAATGCATAGTAGAGGAAGGGGTGGTGGTGGTTGATTCAGAGGAGGTGGTCATTGAAGTAAGGTTACAATCGTGTGCCTATTATGCCTAACAAAGCTTCGCTTTTCAAAACAAAATACTTAACAAAGCTTTGATACCATAGAAAAACAAGGAATGACAATAGCAAGGAACGACAAAAGAAAAACTTGCAAAAAACTCACTTGTCTATTGATGTGGTATCTACATATATTTATATAAAATATAAAATAAAGTGATAAAACTAATCTATGTTTTTAAATTAGAGATAGTGATGATCATTAGCTGATAAACTACAATTAATTTAAGTCTTAAACAAATTCAATGGATTACCTAATTTGATAAACTTGGTTTTGAATCTTGAGCTTTTTGAAGTTGATAGGCTGCTTTATCCTTCATAAGGTCATTAACAAAGCTGTCCACTGTTGCCTTTTCTCTTCAACCTAATGGCGGAAGCTTTCAATTTACTTATGCATAAGGCTGAAAGTGAGGTATCATTGAGGAAGTGGATACCGAAAAATGAGACTTATCAATTACACATCTTCAACATGCCGATGTATAGTAATTTTATGTAAGCCTTTGCTTAGTTCCCTGTCAACTGGTAAAAGATTGTTGAGATGTTCTCAGGCTGTTTCGAGGCCTAAAATTAATTTTAAAAAGAGATAGGTATGGCACTAGTGGGGTAATAATTGGGGACTTAAGTTGGTCAATCATAAGGAACCCTTGGCATGTTTCATAAGCTGGAATGATGCTGTATAAGGATTGAGTAATGGTGTTATATGGGAAATGGCATTTTGGGTAATAATTTGGTTGATTTAGATTGCAGGAATGAGGTCCTTTTAAAGGAAAATTGTGGGACTGTGAGCAAGTCTTCAACACTGTCAAACTCCAAGTTGCTTGGTGGGCTAATGCAAAGTGGCCAAAGTTTAACTTTTCTATTTTGGAATTAGATAGAATGTCAAATCTTGGAGTGGTTCCTAAGAAAACAAAAGGGCATAAATCAAAGACTGCCTCTACAAAGGAGATCAATTAAGTTTACCATGGATGGGGCTTCAAGTGGTAATCCAGAAGAGGTTGGCATTGGAGGAGTTCTCTGGAATGATGAAAGTGATATTTTAATTCAATTTTCTATATTTGTGGGAGTTGTGGATGCTAACATTGCAGAGATATTGAAAATTAGAAAGGCTCTTCAGATATTTGTAGCATCGAGATGGGGCAAGGAGCACAAAGTGATTGTTGAAAGCTGACTCTGAAAATGCTATAAAGTGGGTAATAGAGCCAGCTGCAGCTCTTTGGAAATACAGAGCTATTATGATGCAGATGGATTTTTTTCAAGTCTCAGATGATGGAGTGTGTCTTTAGGAAAATTCCAAGATCAACAAACGATGTTGCGGACAAATTGGCAAAAGTTGGGATGTAGAGAATGGAGGAATTTATATGGGGTATAATTGAAGCTGGTGATGATGATTAAAGGCTGTTATGTCATGACAGTGCTTTTGGTTTTGGGGTTTGAGAAGGAATTTATATCTTTGTCTCGTACGTTTTGTGCAGGGGAATGAAAAGAGTTTGTGATGCCAAGTAATGAGCTTCGGTGCTGGTATGGTTGTGATGTTTGTGATATTGTGGATTTTTGACAGGATTGTTTAGACTCTGATTTTTGTGTGCAGATTGGGGGGTATATATTGTATGGGGCTCTTCTTTTGTGAATACAAATGTGAGTGAGGATTCTCTATAGGGGTGGATGCTTTTATTTTGAGCTATGTATTGCACCAATGGCCAAGGATGTTGGAGGCCACCCTAACCTCCGTGTGGGGCGGGATGTGTATTTATGGTTATGGGGCTTATGTGGTGTGTTTTGCAGCAAACATATTTTTGTCCTTCTTCTGTTCTTGATCTGTGAAGGCGTGTGAATTTCTTTGTTTTTATGAAATAAATCTAATTCTGCCCTTTAGAAAAAAAAAAAAGGGATTCAAGAAAATTAAATTCTTTTCATCTATGAGTTATACCACCTTTCTTGATCACCATCTCATCCTCTTATCCCTCAAAAAAATAAAGTGTAAAGTTGCATACCAATATGTATATGATATTATGTATATTAAGATTAAGAGGTTCATTGATTAAATTAAAGACGGCAAGCTAATAAAGTTTGTAATCATCAAAATGAGTAAGTGGGCACAGAGTGCGGAGCACTGGCCTCATTTAAAAGAGCTAATAAGCTCTTAATTCGTAACACGTATCTTGGGTCCTTTGGCTAGCTTACCTTAAAAGAGAAACTCGGAAAATTGGGTTTTTTTAAAATCTTTCCTTCTGTTTGTGAGAGTAAAATGAGGTGTAGAGGTCTGGGATTACCCTAAACTCTAGTAGCTACTACCTAAAGAGAGAGAATGAGAGGAAGTGAATACCAGGTTTGGCAAGACAGAAGGTTTTCGAATGGGAAAGGTAACGAGGATCCATAGGGAGTAAGGAGGTGGAGAAATAGATTGTTCTCAGCGTTTGTGGGGAATCTAAGCAACGAAGTGGACTGGAGATTACTGAAAGAGTGCTTTGATGATTATGGGGTAGTGGTTGATGTTTTTATACCAAGACCCAAGAAGGAGATGGAAACTAAGTATGCGTTTGTAAGATACAGGGAGGCAAAGGAATTGGTAAGGGCTATTCAATCGGGCCATAATAGGATGATTTATGGTCGAAGGATTCGAGTTATGGAAGCAGATAAACCAGGGAATAGGCAGAAGGAGAAGATGGAGTCAGGTAATGAGAAGGGAAGTATTAGGGTCAAAGAAGAAAAGATCAGAACTTTTAAGGAAGTGTTGACTGAGGACATTATGGAAAAAAAGGAGAAATCAACTGATAAGGATAAGGAATCAGAGAGAAGAGAGAGACCAAAGGAGAATGTACCACAGCGGACAGGGATGAACAGAGAGATTCACAAAGTTACTATTATTGAAGGTGAGTTGGAATGGTTAGGGAGAAGTGCGCAAGGGCAACTGAGGAGTCCTATTAATTGTGGATCAGTTCAGGGTTCTTTATTCCGACAAGGAATTTATGCTCAAGTCAGACCTTTAAGAGGATTAAACGTGCTAGTGACCTTTGATGTGAAAGAGGAAATGGAGATTTTCTTAAACCATTACTGGGATCTGTTTGAACCTTGGTTCAGTAGCCTTTCTCCATATTGTGTGGGTGTCGATGAGAGAGTCTATAAAGTTTGGGTCAAAATTGAAGAGGTTCCTCTGCATATTTGGCATGAAGATTGCTTTTGAGCCATTGTAAATTCATGGGGTAAATTTATAAAGGTGGATCGAGATACGGAGGAAAAATGGAGACTTGACTATGCAATAGTGCAGGTGGAAGTTCAATCGCTGAAAAAGATTCTGGATTTCACCCCCATTTTGGTCAATGGAAAAGAATATTTTGTGAAAGCATCAATTGTTGGCATGGAGAAAAGTGAGGCGATGGTAAGAAGAGCTGATACAAGTAGTGAATCATCTGAAGATGGAGAGGAGGAGAGGCAGTGGGAGTATGAACGGTTCACAATGGAAGAGGAAGGTCAGGAGGAGGAACACTGCGGTGGCCAGGGTTATGAGGAATAGTGGTTTGAACAAGAGCAAGGAAAAGAGATAGGGGTTTTTCTGTCTTTTCCTTCTGAAGGGGAAAATGAGGCAGATTTAAATTTAAACAAAACAAGGAAGCGGGGGAACCGAAAAAGGACAATTGTAATAGAAATGTGGGATGGAATGGAAAGGAAGGTAACTGGTGTAACGGTCTCGAGATCAGCCCAGTTCAAGCATTGGACCTGGGCCAGAAAGGTACGCATAGCAATGATAGAAAACAAATGGACCAAAGCTTGGGCCGCATTAATCTAAGAAGGGAGGAAGAATGGAGCAGTACTGAGAGGGGGAGATTAAGACAAAATTGATTAAGTGAAAAAGAAAAAATGGGACAAGCAAAGATGAGAGAAGAGTCCGAGAAGTCAATAAGAAAAGGGTCAAAGAAGGAGGAGGAAGTGGGACAGAGAGAGGTTGAAGGAAAGTGTCAAAAAGGCAAAGAGATTAAAAAAGGAAAGAGAAGATTGCCTGAAAGATGGTTTCAGAAAAAGTATAAGGTGGCATGCCGGAAACTTCCAGAAAGATGGTTTAAAGGAAAGAGTGATGATGATGACTCAGAGGATGACAGGAAAATGGAAAATTTCATCGTTAATGGTAGGGGTGGTACTAGTAGACAAAAAAAAGGGGGAAAGAGAGTGATAAGTAAAAAGCAAAAAGGGTTGATAAAGCAGGTGAAAGCTACGAATGGGTTTTTCAGTGGAAGAAAAGGGGGTTATAGATTACATCGGGAAGAAGAAGAGTGGTCAGATTCAAGTGAAAAAAAGAAAGACACTATGAATAATGGCAAAATAGGAAGGAATCGGAATGGAGAGTCGAATTTCTGTGTAAACAGTGAGAGGGGATACGAATCTGGGTCCAGCAATATGAGAAAGAGAAGAGTAAAGAAAGGATTTAAAGAATTTATAGGGGAAGAGAATTGCTGTGGAGACAATATGAAAGAAGTTTCAGGGCTAAAAGGAGAAGAAGCACGCAAGAGATCTAATTCTCTGAAAGAGGCAAAATTGACATGGGAGATTAGCAAAAGATTAGGGTTGGATTTTTTGAAAAAGAGGGAAGAGGTTATTAAAGCTTTTGCGGAGATGGAGGAGAAGGGTGACAAGAGGAGATCTGGGTGACAGGGGACAAATTGTTGACGATCGAGTGTGGGATAACCATGATATGATTATTATATCTTGGAATGCCAGAGGATTAGGGAGTGGGGAAAAAAAAAGAGCTGTTAGAAGAATTGTGAGTAAACAAAGGCCGGATATGATTTTCTTACAAGAGACAAAGATACAGAAAGTAAAGGAAACAATATTTGGAAGATTATGGGGTGGTAGAGGAGAAGGAATTAAGGGCTGTTATGTTGAGTCTGTGGGGAGATCTGGTGGACTTATCAGCATTTGGAAAGAGGAATTCTTTGAGGTCATGGAGCAGATGAAAGGGAGATACTTTATCATCACCATCGGTAAAGTAAAGAAGTATGATAAATTGTGTGGGTTTGGTAATGTGTATTGCCCGAATGATGAGCAAGAAAAAATGAAATTATGGTATGAGCTGAGAGAAATCGTGAGCAGCAGAGAAGTTGCATGGTGTTTGGGGGGGGATTTCAACACAGTCAGAAGTATACAAGAGAGGATAGGCAAAAGTGGGATTGGGAGAGCTGAAGCAGCTTTCAGCGAGTTTATCAATAGTCTGGCTTTGGTTGATTTACAGTTGACTAGGGATCGATTTACTTGGAGTGGATACAAAGATGGAATGGTCTTTAGTAGGTTGGATCGATTTTTAGTTGGGGTCGAATGGCCGCAGTGGGAGCAAGAGCTGGTCCAGAGGTGCCTACCAAATTCACTGTCAGATCGTAATCCAATTATGCTGAGGTTAGGATCTTTTGAATGGGGTCCTAGGCCTTTGAAATTGTTTAATTTTTGGCTTGATCATAAAAGTTTTCAAAAGGTTGTTAGTGAGTATTTGAGTAGTAATAGGGAAGGCGAGCTGTTTACGGGAAACCTATGGGAGAAGCTTAGAAATATGAAACCAGTGGTGAGAGTGTGGCATGCCAAGGAAATTGGAAGCACACAGAAGAAAATCTGTTGTGTTGAAGAAGAAATTAAAGGATTACTTAAAGAGTGGCAAGAGAATTGTGGAAACGAAGAAAGAAAATTACTACTAGCAAAAAGAAAAGCTGAATTATGGCGCCTCTTCAGAATAGAGGAAAGGGAATGGGCTCAAAAGTCTAGGTGTAAATGGGTGAAAGAGGGGGATCGTAATACAAAGTATTTTTATGCCATTGCATCATCAAGAATGAGGACTAAATTTATTGAGAAAATCACAGTGGATGGAGGGGTCATTGAAAATCCAGATGAGGTTAAAGAAGCAGTGGCCAAACACTTTGAAGAACATTATAAAGCAAGGGAAGTTTTAGTGTTGAAAGATATTGGGTGCAACTTTAGATCTCTGAAGGAAGATTCAGTTAGATATCTGGAAAGATCGTTTACTGATGATGAAGTTTGGGATACTATTCAGAGCTGTGATGGGGACAAAGCACCAGGACCTGATAAGTTCAATTTAAATTTCTTCAAGAAAAACTGGTGCTTGATAAAAAAGGATGTCATGAGGTTTATGGGGGACTTTTATAGGTATGGAAAGTTGGGTCATGGTGTTAACAATTCGTTCATCACTTTGATTCCTAAAATAAAGAACCCAACAAGGCTTAATGAGTATAGGCCTATAAGCTTGGTGGGGAGTTTGTATAAAATTGTGGCGAAGACACTTGCTAACAGATTAAAAGGGGTCATGGATGAAATTATTGGGAGAAACCAGTTTGCTTTCATAAAAGGGAGGCAATTGATGGACTGCACGCTTATTGCTAATGAAGTTGTGGATGAGCTTCGAAAGAGAGGGAGTGGAGGTGTTCTGTTCAAGATCGACTTTGAAAAAGCCTATGATTGTATTAGTTGGAATTTTCTTGAGTTCAGTATGATTAAAATGGGTTTTGGGGAGAGATGGATATCATGGATTAAGGAGTGTATTAGTACGGCAAGGGTTTCGGTGCTTGTTAATGGTACACCAACCAGACAATTTGAAATGAAAAAAGGGCTTAGGCAAAGCTGCCCTCTGTCCCCATTCTTGTTTAATATCACTGTGGAAGTGCTGAGCAGTATGATTAAGAGAGCTGAACAAATAGGAGTATGGGAAGGGATCGAATTGGAACACAAGAATTTAAGATATCTCATTTGCAGTTTGCAGATGACACAGTGTTATTCTGCAAACCCAGAGTGGATGACATCCTAGTGATGAAGAGGATTCTCAGATGCTTTCAAAGTGTGTCAGGACTAAGTATCAACTTCAAAAAAAGCCAACTCATTGGGATTGGAATTGAAAATGTGTTAGCTCAAAACTGGGCTGATTTGATTAAGTGCCAAGTAGGAAAGATCCAACTACATACTTGGGACTCCCATTGGGGGTTAATCATAACTCCATGGCTTTTTGGAATCCAGTGATTGAGAAAGTGGAAGGGAAACTGACAGGATGGAAATCGAAATTGTTGTCATTTGGGGGTAGAATCTCGTTGCTCAAATCAGTGTTGGTCAGTCTGCCAATTTTCTATATGTCGTTGTTTAAAATCCCAGTAGGGATTAGGAATAAATTGGAAAGACTTCAGCGAAAGCTTTCTTTGGGGAGACTTTGATGAAAAAAGAAAAGTTCATTATGTCAATTGGGAGAAGGTGTGCAATTATCGGGAGTGGGGAGGGATAGGAATTACTGATTTGGAAACCAAGAATAGAGCCCTGTTAAACAAATGGATTTGGCGTTACGGAAGAGAGAGAGAGAGCATGTGGAGAGAAGTTATTGTCAATAAGACCAAGAGTGATCCTATCTGTCTCATGCCAAACACAAAACTGAGCAAGAATTTTTCTACGATATGGAAGAATATCATTTGCCCCCTTTCCCTGACTAACAAGTATTTTTTGCAGGTGAATTCTAATATTGGTTTAGTTGTTGGAAATGGTGAAAATATCTATTTTTGGACCGATGAATGGATTGGAACTGGAACTTTGGCACAAATGTTCCCAAGGATATTCGCACTGGCAAACAATAAAAATGGAAGGATTGCAGAGTATGACAGGTGGGAGGAGAATGTGTGGAGATGGGATATTTCTTTGAGAAGAAATCTCTTTGACTGGGAAGTAACTCAATGGGATCGGCTCGAAACCCTTCTCATTGATGTCCAGATTAGCAAAACACTAAAAGATGATATGGTGTGGAAAGGTGAGGCCAATGGTCTGTACACTACAAAATCTTTTTGCAAAAAATTGATGGAGCCCACTGACATGAGAGACAAGATATGGAAGAATATTTGGGCCAGCCTTGCACCACATAGAATTGAGGCGTTTGTGTGGCAATTGCTTCATGGAAAAGTTGGAGTGAAGGAAGAACTGGTAAGTAGGGGACTGATTCAGGATAATCAAAGTACTTGTGCTTTGTGTAATAAAGAAAGTGAATCTGTCAATCACTTGTTTATTTTCTGCTCTGAAACATGGAAGGTGTGGGTTAGGTGGTGTGAATTATTTGGTTATCAGTGGAGTGTTCCCGTAATGTTAAATTGTTTTTTGATTCTTGGAATAACTGTTATCCGGGAAGGCATATGAGAGGATATGGCGAATGAGCTATTTGCGGTTGTTTGGACAATTTGGAAATGCCGGAATGATGTTGTTTCAATGGTAAGAATAGATTTGGATGACACAATGTTGGGAGATCTCAAAGATAAGAGTGGCCTCTTGGGCTAATGCTAAATGGCCTAATGAGTATCCTTCTGTTTTGACTACTTTCATGTTTCCTGAAGTTGGATGTGGTGGTAGAAAGAAAACAAAAGAGAGAAAAAGTGCTACATGGGAAAAACCAAAGCTAGGGCAACTGAAGTTTAATGTGGACGGAGCGGCTCAAGGATGTCCGGGACCTGCTGAAATTGGGGGGTATTTTTGAGAATAAGAAGGGAGAGGCGTTAATTACCTTCTCCAAACCGATTGTATTGCCAACATCTACTACTGCGGAAGTTCTTGCTGTGAAGGAGGCTTTCTTGATCTTCTCAGCATCGAGATAGAAAGATAACCATTCCTTGTTGATTGAAAGTGACACGTGCAATATTGTTAGATGGATTAAAGATCCTGCAAGTGCGTCTTGGAGACTGAGATTTTGGATGAATCAGATTGAAAGGTTTAAGGAGTTATGTACAGAATGGGAAATCAGACATTCACCGAGAGAGGCTAACCAAGAAGCCGATTCACTTGCCAAAGCTGCCATCCATCTTCAAAGTGAGATATTGGGAAGAATGTTGTGACTTTCTTTGGGGTTGCTTTTGTTCTTTTGGGTTGGTGATGTGTACAGTGGACGTTTTTCTTTGATCTTTTGAGGAGGTTTTTGGAAACATATATCAGATAAAATGGACTGATATATGAACCAAGGTTTTCTGCTTTAATGTGTAAGGAAGGAGGGGTTCATGTCCCTGCACTATGAATAAACTT
Source organism: Theobroma umbraticum (assembly GCF_002168275.2). Taxonomy (NCBI): domain Eukaryota; kingdom Viridiplantae; phylum Streptophyta; class Magnoliopsida; order Malvales; family Malvaceae; genus Theobroma; species Theobroma umbraticum. The sequence goes on along the minus strand of NW_018397254.1, from coordinate 12,028,882 downwards.
GATACCTTTGCTATTCAAAAAAAAAGAAGAGAAACTCGGAAAAGGCATGTGAGTTTATGCCTTCAGACCTTTATAACTGCACACTTTAATCCGCAAAGGCTTACCTTGTCACACTTCAATCATAAGATAAGCAATGCCTTTACAAAGTTAGTAGGATAACTAGTCGCGAAATTACAAGAAAGTAATATGATGAATTTTCAAGCTTATGAATGTTTGAATACGATTTACAATTAGCATGAGTTCATAATACAAGTCAACAAAATTCAAATTGCAAATTCATGGAGACAACAGTAAAAGTGTTTGTATTTAAGGTGATCTCATTACTTAATGATTGAATACTTTATATGATAAACTCGTCATATTACAGCGTGTAAATTTTTATACTTACTGATAAAATAAATTATAAATAATTATAGTAATAAATGATGGAAAGAATGGAAAAAGTCCTCATGGGTAGCTTGTAGAATACCAAATAATATTAATATTATTGAAGCCTATGATTGAACAATTTTAATGAAAAAAGAAAACAAAATTTATTGAAATTATGAAGTTAGGGATGGAAGTGAAAGATTTTAGGACTTGATTGCACAGAATCTTAGAATGTTATGGTGGGAACATAATTTTAGAGTTTCATCCATTCCTTTTCCCTACAGTCTCTTACTTTTTCTAATTAAAATTCATAGATTTATTAGATTTCCAAATGAGTTAATATAATTTATTCAGGTTGGAGGTTGAAGAAGTCATAAGGGCCAGAAATTCTAAAATTCATTAAAAAAAATATATCTAAAGTAATTAATCCGATAGCCACCTAACATGAGTTTTGACGATGAACAGTTGCTGTTGATCAGTGATAGAAAGGAACAAAGGGTGTGTTTGGCTTAGTCAAATGGGATATTCCATTATTCCTTGAGTTTTGACTGGGGACACAACTTTACCCAATATGTTACTATGCGATATGCATTTATTCATGGGTAGAGATTAACCCTCTTGCCACCATTTTCATCAACATGACTTCTCTTTTCTATTTCCAATAATTTATCCAACTTTGTTTAACCCGAGGTTGATAAAAATTGTTACCATCATGCTATGAGATGGGTAATTTACAATTATCAGACGGAGGACGGTAGATCCACAAAACTCAAACAATAGAAACGCATACACGCAACAACTCCCCTTTTTGGTTCCTTCAAAGCAAAATAGCAAAACAGGGAGACGGAGTACCTGGCCCGGGGAAGAAGAAGAAGGAAGAAGAGAGCAACATCAACAAGAAATTAAAGAAAAGGTACGATCTCTCAATCATTTCAGCTAACATTTCCAATCAAGATTCGAAATCTAGGATGCTAAATAACCGTACGCAAAAGGCTGGTGGAATTTCTTTGCAATTTTGTAGTAACAATTTAATCGAGATTTAAATTTTATCCGACGGTTCGTTGATCGAACTAATTGACGCCGTGATGCATAATTTGATATTTCTTGATCTTGTGTGTTATCATTATTTATTTAAATCTTCATTCCAAGTAATTGAATGAAGATTCTACGATGTGATGAGCAATTTATGAGCTGAATCAATAGTATTTTATTTGTTTCCTCTGTCATGTTCCCCTTAGAAGAAAAATAGAAAGGAAAAATTATCATGAAATTGTTGCTACTTGCCAATATTTTAATTTTTTTTTTTCTATTTCAGGTTATTTGACTGGGCTCCTTGCTGTTGTTGGGCTCTGTAATGAACTTGGGGTGTAACCTGAGAGTTGCCATTGATTGCTTTTAAGGCAACAATGAAGCGATATGTTTACATCAATGATGATGAATCTTCACAAGAACTTTACTGTGATAACCGAATATCTAACAGAAAATACACTGTATTGAACTTCCTCCCAAAAAATTTATGGGAGCAGTTCAGGTATACCCTATAGAGTTTTGTTGTCAATTGGAGATTAGTTTAATAATCTGGATTTGATTATATATTGGGTTCCCTTGGTTACGTAAGTAGAACTATACTCATCTTTTTTGCAATGAAGATCTTTTCCACATGCAATGATCAGAGTTGCTGCCTGACTAATCGTTTATTCTTTTAAGAATGGCTGCATAACATGATTGAGTGGTCCTATTTAGAGACTCTTACGTGGTATTCGATGCATTTTCTGATTCATTAATCAATGGTGCATGATAATGTATTTGGGCAGAGATATTTTTCTTTTTTCTACTTGAAAGTTTATATCAATTATGCATTTCTCAGTCTCACCCACTGTTTCTTTTCTTTTCCCTGATGGGCTCACTGACTGTTTCTGATATGTCTATTGCTTCTCATTTCAGCCGGTTCATGAACCAGTATTTCTTATTGATTGCTTGCCTTCAGTTATGGTCACTAATTACTCCAGTAAATCCTGCCAGTACATGGGGCCCGCTAATTTTTATATTTGCAGTCTCTGCATCAAAAGAAGCATGGGATGACTACAATCGATATTTGTCAGACAAGAAAGCTAATGAGAAAGAAGTCTGGGTTGTTAGGCAGGGCATCAAAAAACATGTAAGGGAAATTTCTAATGTTCTTTTGGTTCTTTTGTGTAATTATTAGAAAACTTGTGTAATTTGAATTTGTTGGCATAAATCAACAGAATAGCATATATCTGTCTTTTTTTATTTTTTTATTTTCAGGTTGACTGATCTCTTGATTAAGGATTTACTTACTGTCTTTTTTCCTTTTAAACTTTGTAAAACTAACTGTTTGCTCTCTCTTTTTTTTTTTCACTTGTGATTGTGACAATGATTTGAAGGTCCAAGCCCAGGATATTCATGTTGGTAATATAGTATGGCTTCGTGAGAATGATGAGGTGCCGTGTGATCTTGTTTTAATGGGTACCTCTGATCCGCAAGGCCTTTGCTATGTGGAGGTGAATACGTGACTCTTAGTAAAAATTGTAAAATGTTATAATTGTAAATATATATTCGTGGTTGAAGTATCAGTGTGGGCAGGAAAGGACACCAATAATTTGGATAACAACACATTTATGTGAACTTGAGAGAGAGCTTCTGTTGGAAAAGTTCTGTTTGATTGCATGAATAGATATGGGTACCTTTTGTACTCCAACTTTGTTACCATTCAGATATAAGAAAATCTAAATCAGGTTATGATTTTGTTTCAATTTTTTTAATAAGTCTGAGTGGGTTGAATTCATTTGGAAGATTGTTGGATTATAATGCACACATTCAAAATCTTATTAGCAATGAATAGGAACTTGGATGAACCCTAGGTCTTCATGTAAAGAAGAGAAGAGCCTTGACTTTCAAAAAAAGAAGAAGATAAGAGCCTTAACATATAAAATTGTTAAGAATGCTCATGTTGTATATATAAAAAGTATGTTTGATTTTTTTACATCACCTGACGGTACAAATTGTCTTGCAGACTGCTGCACTTGACGGTGAAACTGATCTGAAGACAAGGGTAATACCCTCTGCTTGCATGGGAATAGATTTTGAATTGCTGCATAAAATCAAGGCAAGATTTCTTTTAAGTACCATAAATTCAAAATTGTGTGTTTTAGATGCACACTCATGTACATGTATTTGTGATCTTTACGTGTTCTATCTTCTTTTTCAGGGTGTTATTGAGTGTCCAAATCCAGATAAAGATATTAGAAGATTTGATGCTAATCTGCGTCTGTTTCCTCCATTTATTGATAATGATGTTTGTCCTTTAACCATAAAAAACACAATTCTTCAGTCATGCTACTTAAGGAACACAGAATGGGCTTGTGGAGTAGCTGTCTACACAGGCAAGTTCCTATGTTACGAAATTTAAAGGTTACAAATAAATCAGATTATCAATGTATCATTCTTCTGTATGATTCATCCTCTTCCCCTTAATGTCTAAAGCATGATATATGAAGAAGCTAAAGAATGATGAGAAAGGGTGAGATGTAGAAGACTAGGTCATAAATTAATGTGAACATGGTTACAGAGGAAACTTAGTAAGCAGAACATATTCATTTGATGGGTGATTCATGATAACCCTATGTCTGAGGAAAATATATACATTGCATTGAGACTCATGATTTTTAGTTGCAAGAACTTGTTAGTATTTATGAAAATGTAGAAGCAGGTTACAGGACATTTTTCAACGTGTTCTGGCCATTCCCACATTGGGATTGAAGGCTGAAACATATGATGGTATTTTAGTCATTTTTCTGGTGGCTTCTCTGATGAGCAGTGGTAAATAAGCTTTATCTAGTATTCAATCATTTTATGAGGAGATTTTAGCTTCTAGAAATCATAACTTTGACAGTGTTACATGCAAAGATCCTTGGATGTAGCAGAATCTTATTTTGCATTTTCTCACTATATTGGTTAGTATCTTTGTTATACATGCACATTTTGCCTCACATTCATTTTCTTTAACCTATTACAAACTTCTTTGTTCATGCACTCATTCTTAGCTTTTAACCTGACTTAACACCACATTGGTGGGCTGGGCAATGAGATTTTGGCAGATGCATTGATCATGTGATAGCTTTTCTTTTTATTTTATTTCATTCTATACACTCTCTGAAACTTGTTTGCTATTTAACTTTCTTAATTATGCTGTGACTGTTTCTGTACTATTTTGTTCCCTCAATTGGCTTCCTGAGTTTTCTACACTGTGCTTTTGGAAAAATTATTTTTTTGATCTATTAGTTTATCTAATGTGTGCTGTGGCTTCATTTATTATTCTGTTGGTGTTGATATCTGTCCCGCAATTTTTGAATTATATATTCCATTTCAGGAAATGAAACTAAGTTGGGTATGAGTAGGGGCATACCTGAGCCGAAGCTAACAGCCGTGGATGCCATGATTGACAAGTTAACTGGGGCCATATTCGTTTTCCAGATAGTGGTCGTTATGGTTCTTGGTATTGCTGGGAATGTGTGGAAGGATACAGAAGCAAGAAAGGTTGTCAGAGATTGCAACTTGTAGCTTGATTTTCTCATCTAGTTATTATCATTATTAACCATATACTTAATCATTAGCATCCGAGCATTTGGTTCATTGGTTGATGCATGATCCCCCTGCCTAAAAGAGCAGGGTTCGAATTTCATTTCTTCCAATTATTAAAAACAAAAAAATCCATATACTTAATCATTAAGTTTGTTTCCTGTTCAATCAAACTCAATAGGAATCTGCATGAACTTTATACTTTTCAACTTAATAGGAATCTATATTAGTCTTCTCCTTATAATTGTAGAGAATTTGTAGTTACACAAAAATGATTAACTTGGAAAATCTTATATCCGTTTTTATCTATGTCAATATTGCCTCAAATTTTAACCTCTTGAAAGGAACTCTTTTTACTGCTATCATTGAAGTTGACCCTGGCTCTTTTTAAAGGAATGAACTTAAAGTTGGATCATGGCATAAGATCTGCATGGCCCAAGGATGAAAATTGTATGCATAAAAGATTTCATATATGCCAGGCAGGGTACTCTTTTTACTAAGCAATCCGAATCTCTCTAAGCCTTTTATTTTGGAGTGTGTAACTTAGAGATGTTTATGGGCTGGGTCTGGGTGCAGCCTGCCCATTTACATAATATTTTGTTGTGAAAATATTAAATTAAATAAATTTGAGAATTAAAATTAAATAATATATTAACATAAGCCCAAGCCTGGTGTGAGTCAGGCTGGACATAAAGGCCTGGGTGGGCGGCCCTTCCTCAGATACCATCTCTGATGCTTCTACCTGTATTGTTATTTCAAATTATCTAGCTGTTCAGTTGCCTTTACTCCATATATGCCTGTGGTTTTCCATATTGTTATCTAGATTTTTCTTGTTCTTGGTTCTTAATCTTATCATGAAGCTTTACACTTGCCCCAATTTTATTTGTCACAGTGTATTAACTTCATAACAATGCTCACTTTGTTGATGTACTCTTGTTGCAGCAATGGTATGTGCTATATCCATATGAAGGTCCATGGTATGAACTATTGGTCATTCCTCTTCGTTTTGAGCTTCTATGTTCCATCATGATACCGATATCTATTAAGGTAATCTAATTTGAGAATGCTAATGATTTTGGATTGTTACACTTGTTGTTTCGGTGGTGTGAACCTGGATGATATTGAAAAGATCCCCTTGTCTTGCTGTTAATAGCACAGCAGATTCTTAGCAAGAATTGCTATCCTCTAGTATGGAGGGAAGAGATTGTTAAGCTAGAGCAAAACCAATGGTGCAAAAGTGATGTGAGCTTCAGGACAAAGCATTAATGGCTCATGACACACTCATAACATGATTAGAGTGCATCATTTAGCTAACTTGCAATCTTAGATTTGGGCAATGTATGCAGCTGATAGAAGTAAAAAACAGTACCAGTGTAGAAATGTTTTAGTTTCATGCATATTGCACATAAGTACAAAACCTAGTGGAAAGGCGAGGGTATACATGTCTTTGTTTCAATCATGTTTTAATTGCTAAAATCCAGAAGTAGGTGTCAGAAACTAGTTCTACTTTGAAATTTTTATTGTTATATTTCATTGTACTGATGATCCAAGTTAATAGCTCTTAAATAATAGTTTATTTTCTATTACTATCAGGCTTGGTGGTTTGGAGATTGTCAGTATTTTTAGTTGAGGCTTACAGTTTAAAGTAGTTGGGAATATCATGTTTTAATTAAACATTTTTTGTGTGTTTTTATGCCTAATTTTGATTTATCTGGTTCAATGTTGGTTTCATTTCTCTATTTTAAAAAGAAATTCTCTGGTCTTTTCTCTTATTAACCATACTGCTTTGTCTTGTAGGTGTCTCTAGATCTTGTGAAGAGTTTATATGCAAAGTTTATTGATTGGGACAATGAGATGATAGACCAAGAGACCAGTATTCCATCGCATGCAACAAAGTAAGATTTTTTTTTTTTTGAAGAAAAAATCCACAAGTTGGAGTATCTATAGTAATATATGGAGCTGCAAGCTGAGTTGGTGTCACACCAACTAAACATTATCTGTTTACATGTTTAAGTTGAGTCATTGTCCTACACAACTATGTTACCTAGCCTACCTTCCCTTTTTTTCTTTTTTCCTTTATTCTCCATTAAATTTACATTTAATGACTCTTATCTCCTATTTTTTCTTTTCAAATACTATTATTGAAAAAAAATTATACAATTATTTAGCGACATAGTTAATGTATGCCTCACCTTCTAGAGCATGAAATTTGAGTTATCTTGCATATATATTAAGATCGGTTTGTTTTTATGTGGCAGCACAGCAATAAGTGAGGACCTCGGACAAGTTGAGTACATATTGACAGACAAAACGGGAACCCTAACTGAAAATAGAATGATTTTTAGGAGATGCTGTGTTAGTGGTACTTTCTATGGAAATGAGAGTGGTGATGCGTTGAAAGGTTTGTATCTACTTCTTGCCTCATTTTTTCTTGTTGCTTATTCAATTTCAAGTTTTTTCATTTCTGTTGAATGAAGAGTTTATCTTTCCTAAAATTATGCGGGTTTCTGGAGCAACATAGTTGACTTTGTGGTCCTACTTTTATTTTACGTGAATCAACTAGATAGCTTTGTATTTAATTTGAGGCAGCTTTATAAATTCCTACCCTGAAGGATTGAGAGTCACATTTCAAAGTAAGTCTGTTGGATGTATTCTTTCCCCCTCTGAAAACCCTACAGAAAAGGATGAAAAGGATTGTCCTTTGCAAATATGTTGTCCTGTTTCTTGATTGATATAATCAACAGTATTTATCCTTTTTCCTCTGGTCCAAATAAAAGTTAATGTTTTTTTATTGAGGAGGCCAAAAAGTTTGAACAAATTTTTGTTCTTACTTATTTACTAGATTAGTCTTTCGTGTTCTGCTGTAGAATGTGACAACTACTGAAGTAAGCTTGCTGGTTCTTACTAATTGAAGCCTTACATGAGTCCCAATAGTTTTCTAGATTTTCTGTTTCTTCATTTTGCTCTAGCACAATGCTGCTGGCTGCTGGTGAAATTAGTATTTCAGGCTTAGAGCAGTTCTGCACGTTATTTACCCCCAGGCCCATGAGTTATGGAAGGAAAATTTATGAAAGTTTTAAGCAGTATTTGACAATTAATTAATTGTATCAGTTGAAAATGTAGCACTGAATATTATTTACCCGTTGTAGTTTGTCGTTCTTTATGGTTTTAGTATATATGCTGTGAAATTACATGATTGACTTGAAGCAAAATGCCTGCTTTTAGATGGCTGAGCTTGATATTCTTTACATTGAATGTTTTTTAATCTGAACTAGTTTGGAATTTATGGGAGGATGTTTAAATCGGTTATTGCCCTACATTGAGGATTATTTTCAAGTGAACATTTCAACTTTGGTTGTGATTAATTTTACTACTGGTGCATAGATGTGGAGCTGCTTAATGCTGTTGCTGGTAGCTCTCCCGATGTTGTTCGGTTTCTCACGGTTATGGCTATATGTAATACTGTTATACCTATAAAGAGGTGAATCTGCTTTCTAGCTTGCAGGATTTTAGCTGCAATTTTGACATATACCCTTGTAGCAGAATCATATTCTTTGTTTCCAAATTCTATATGAATATGTTCACTAATAAATATTTTGGGAAACCTTTTATTTTCTGTGGTTATTGTCTGTAGCAAAACTGGAGCCATCTTGTACAAGGCACAATCTCAGGATGAAGATGCTCTTGTTAACGCTGCTGCCCGATTGCATATGGTTTATGTCAATAAAAATGCAAATATTCTTGGTAAATTCATTTTCCTTTTCCTGTCGTGAAAGATGGAAATTAATTTTTGGGATGATTATTTATGGTTCCTGTATTTGAATATTTTACAGAGATCAGGTTCAATGGTTCAGTAATTCAGTATGAAGTATTGGAAACTCTGGAGTTCACTTCTGATAGGAAAAGAATGTCAGTTGTTGTTAAAGATTGCCAGAATGGGAAAATTATCCTTCTGTCAAAAGGCGCAGATGAATCAATTCTTCCTTATGCTTATGCTGGTAATTCTTTTTTTTTTTTTTCAATCTCTTACTTAACAGATAACATTTTATAACACATCAATTAGGTTTTTTTTTTTTTTCTAATTCAATTTATTTATTTGATGATTGTTGGCAGGATATCTGCTTGATTGTCTTTTCGATAAAATCTTTGTTGGCAATATATCTGCATGATTTATTTATTTGATGATTGTTGCCTGAGTGTGCATGAACATCCTTTTCCTCTGTGATGAATTTCTTTTGTTAATAAGTACAAATAATTGTTGCAATCCTGCATGGCACAGCTACCATGTGCATCAGTTCAATATGGGGTGTTGGAGGCATGGATCTTGTAGCAAGTCCATGTTGCCTGATCATGTATGGTGTCAAGTCTCATCCTTCATTGCATCGTCATGAACTTGATAAAATAATTTCGGAAAGAATCAAGTTTGATCTATGTTCAATGTCTGCCACCCTCATTTACTATTTTTATTGTAGTTATTTAATATCCTTGCCTGATCTCATTGCATTCTAGTTGGAGAACTAATACATTTTTCAATCAATACAAATATAACATCTTGCTATTGCACTCATTTTTAAAAAGGGTGACCAATTGGCTTCAATGTCGTAACATCACTCTTTTTCAGGGCAACAAACAAGGACATTTATTGAAGCTGTAGAACAATATGCTCAATTGGGGCTTCGTACGTTATGCTTAGCTTGGCGTGAATTGAAAGAAGATGAGTATCAAGAATGGTCTTTGATGTTCAAAGAGGCCAGTAGCACATTGGTTGATAGGGAGGTAAAGGGTACAATCCAATGATATTTCTGTCTGTTCTATTTATATCTTTATTTTTACTTTCACATGCTTTGGTCAAATTTGTAATAAAAGTGACTGAGTTTCTCTAGTTGCTGTTTTCTATAGTGGAGGATTGCTGAGGTCTGCCAAAGATTAGAACATGATTTTGAGATTCTAGGAGTTACTGCAATAGAGGATCGTCTACAGGTGAAGTGGAGGCATTTAAATCCAACTTTTCAGTGTAAAATTTGTGTCATCGATTTTTAAGTCAAATCTATGTTATTGGATGCTAACATTTGCCTAACCTATTGGTTTTTATTATGTTAGGAGGGTGTACCAGAAACAATCGAGACACTCAGGAAAGCAGGAATAAATTTTTGGATGCTGACTGGAGACAAACAAAATACTGCCATTCAGATTGCACTTTCATGCAATTTTATTTCCCCAGGTAGATTAATATCATTTTCATAAAACTCAATTTCGTATGTTATTCACATGTTTCAAATTTCTCCATGCTGGTTTCCTTGCAGTTTTGCCATTGTTTCACATATCTAGGTCAATGAATCATTTTCATAGAACTCAATTTCTTATGTTATTCACATGTTTCAAATTTCTCCATGCTGGTTTCCTTGTGGTTTTGCCATTGTTTCTCATATCTAGGTCAATGAAAAGGTACTTTTCTTGGTTCCTAAATCCTGGAAAGTATGCTAGTTGTATGTTTGAAGCTTGGATTGAACAGCTGCATATACTCAAGTGTCATCCTTGTATCCCTCCACATCTCCACATACCTAATATACTTGATTATTGTTCTTGGTGTTCATGCCAGATTAATGATTAATCTAATTGGATTGATTCTTTTTTTCCCTCGTGATGAGGGCAAAGTCTAAGGTTCTGGTTACTTAGAAAGTGGCTATTTTGCACTTTTATATGATTTTGTGAAGGAATGTTCTCATGCTGTCAGTGTTGATTCTACTGGTAGTTTGGTTCCACATGAAATTCTATTGCTTTTGAAGTCAATGAATAGAAGATTCTCATCAGTGTTTATCATTGATCATATTTCTTTGGGCTTCCTTCCCAAACTTCCTATCAGAGCCAAAAGGTCAGCTTCTTCTAATTGACGGCAAAACTGAAGACGAAGTTTGTAGAAGTTTAGAGAGAGTTTTGCTTACAATGAGGACAACATCTTCGGAGCCAAAGGTAAATTTTAATGCTCCATCTTTACAAATTTAAGTAAAGTGATGGGTTTTCTTATGGTTTTTTTCCTTCTGGCTGCTATGTTTTGAGTGTTTTCCACGCCTTAATTTAATTTTTCTGAACTTAAATTATTGACTTAATGTAGGAATTTCAATCACTTGATTAAGAAAAGTTATTGGTTCTAAACTGAATGGTGATTTCAGGAAAATAAAATAAAATCTAGTGAGCGATCTGACAAGCGCAGACTAGGGGCAGGTTTCTTGTAAGTGTTACTAAGAACAAAGAAATGCTTCTGTCTTTAGAGAATGTAAAGTTCATGTTCACTTAATCTGACCACTAAAGGATGAAGCTCAGCACCTCAGCTATACACTCTAAATTGTTGCAGTGGCTACCAGAAGTTAGGGTCACCTAGAATCAGACAATGTTTGTGTGTATGTACAGATTTGAATATATTTATTTATCTAGTGTTTCCTCCTGCTAGACAAAGTATCACTGTTTGTCGCATGTGCATAAACTCAAGAATCAGTGGACAGTTTCTGTGAAAAGGAAAAATGAATCAGTGAATGGTTTGAACATGTGTAGTCTGATGATGAATTCTATATTACTTTTCTGCATTCTTGGTTGAGTATTTAATGGAAATTCTTGTTATTTGGTACATTAATGTTAAGAAATGCTTATCTTTTTCATCATTGATGTCCGGTAAAGAACCTTCCATCCTTTTTCTTGCTTTTTTTTTAACATTTTAGTTTATTTTATTATACCCATGGGAAGAACTATTCTGATAAAATTTTATCTGTCTGATGGTTAACTCAAAAGGTTTTAATATTGATTCGTTTTCCCATTTTTGACCTTTCCAATCATCGCAGGATGTGGCATTTGTTGTTGATGGATGGGCTCTTGAAATTGCACTTAAGCATTACCGGAAGGCTTTTACTGAATTAGCTATTTTGTCAAGGACTGCTATCTGTTGTCGTGTAACACCGTCTCAAAAGGCACAGGTTTTGATTTTGCTCTTATTAATTTTAATTTCTCATAATTAATTTGGCTTGCTATCAATTTAAGTTACTACAACAGAACTTTCTAAGAAAGATTTTATAATTATGTTCTTCCTTGTAATTACATTTGTCATACTTAAGAAGTTGACTGGCTTTTCAATTTTTTGTTTCTATAAATTTTTCCTTGAAGCTCATGTTAACCTCCTTAGCTGTGCTCGGATATTCAGAAGTAAAAGTTCAATGTCTTGAAAACTTTTTAATGATGGTTGATGTGTCGTGCATAAATCTTATTACTTCGAAAAGGGAACTTTCCTAGTAAATACCTATATCAAATTGCTAAAATTCCCTAACCAAAATAAATTATGTAGTTGAAAATATGAAAAGGCTGCATAGAACTTATCTATAATAGTCTGCAATATGATCATTATCTGCACATTCTCATCAAGTGACAGTGTTGGCTCATAACTAATATACAAGCTAATTTGGAGAAAAGAAATATACAAGCTAATTAGTGAGAAGAAAAGGGATACTTGACAGTCTGCTTGTATGTTGCCGTATGTATCTACTAATCAAAACAATCAAGATACTATTATGGCTTGAATAAGTGTCATGCATGTTATCCTTTACAATAATATCATTGTAACAGCTCAATGTTTCTTTTGTCATTTTTTATGAATGGAATCTACTTTTCTGCTCAAATTTGATTGGAGAAAAAGCATGTGACCGATAGAACTGTTAGATCTCTCTGTATGTGGACTATGGCTGGATTTTCTGGTGCTACTAATTCTTTGAATCAGCAAGGGAATATAATACCTTCAGATTTTTCTTGCTTCTAAGAAGCAATATTGAGTGAAGACTGGCATGGCTTGGCCCTGATACATGCTGGGAGCTCCATGTACTAACATAAAAGAAACTATTGGACAAAAAGAAAAATACAGAGCAATTTGGGAGTTTTATTACATCATTTTTGTTGTTTTTCTTTATAGATTGCTATCACCCCTCACCATGAAGCATCAATCATTGCTGGCATATTATATTTTAGCTAGATCAGCTTCTAATTGTTTATGTATATGCTGATATGCCATGATCTCTCATTTGCTATATGTGCATCTACTGTGTGTGGTAGTTCTCTTAGTACCTTGATCTCAATTAAGATTGTTTACTGTATTAGGCTTTGTGCTGCTTTTATTCCTAGGGATAAGCTTATCCTTTCTAATTTAAATTACTGGATATTGTATTTGTGATTTGTTAACAGTACTCATAAAGGATATATTAATTATTTCTGTTGTCTCTCTTCATTTCTATGGGAAGGATGATTATTGCATATAAAGAAAATGATACTTTTGGCAGCTTGTCGAACTCTTAAAATCATGTGATTATAGAACATTGGCTATTGGGGATGGCGGAAATGATGTGAGAATGATACAACAAGCTGATATTGGCGTTGGCATTAGTGGAAGAGAAGGGCTGCAGGCAGCAAGGGCAGCTGATTATAGTATTGGAAGTAAGTAACACTTAAATATGTTGAGAACTTTCTAGGATAGGTTTGTCTTTTATTTCTTTTTCTTTTTATGAACTTATAATGAAAGTGTTAATAAATCTTGACTGAAGTACTCCTTGATTGTGTTGGATAACCTATATCCAGTATCCTATTCAGGCTTAAGGAGTCATTATGAGAATGATTCTATAGGCAAAATTGTCGTTAACACTCTCTTGGCAGAATATATTATTCATGTGGTCAAAATGGATATTACCAACTGTTTCTTGTCGATAATATTCTATTTCATGGTTTTGAAGGGCAATATTTGGGATAAAATGTGCAAGGCATTGAAAAATAATGGTAGTTTTGTTTGGAGGGAAGTTTAGTATTAAGCTAAGCATGCCATTTCTCATGGCTGCCTTAAATGTTTGGGTACACACAAAATTCATGTATTAAACACTATTTGGTTGAGGCAATGACACAAGCTTCTCTTTTACATATTCTTTTTTGTTCTTCAATGTGAGGTGATTGCCTTTGAATTGGTTTGTTCTTCAATGTGAGGTGATTGCCTTTGAATTGGTTTTCTTTTCTCATAAATTCCTCTCTTGGGTTGCAGAGTTCAGGTTTCTTAAAAGATTGATACTTGTTCATGGCCGTTATTCCTACAATCGCACAGCTTTTCTATCCCAGTATTCCTTCTATAAGTCACTAGTTATATGTTTCATCCAAATTTTGTGAGTTCCTGAATCTAATGTTCCTTTACCTGATGCTTTCCGTTGTAATTGATTCTGCTTTAAACTTATCAGTTCTTTCTGCTGACATGAATTGCATCAGTTTCTCTTTTATTTCAGGAGTCTCTGGAACCAGTCTTTTCAATTCTGTTAGCTTGATGGCCTATAATGTTTTCTATACTAGTGTTCCTGTTCTAGTCAGTGTCCTTGACAAAGATCTTAGTGAAGGAACAGTTATGCAGCATCCACAAATTTTATTTTACTGCCAAGCGGGAAGGTTTGCTGTTTTTCCACTTTATTTATTTTTTATTTTTAGAGTTTTCAGTATTAACAGGTTGAGGATAAGGAACTGGGCAAATTTGTTGCATTATTTTAGCAGACAACTTTACATCTGCTGGTTACTGGTCATCAAGCTGATGCAGGATTGTTTCTGACACAGGCTTCTTAATCCAAGTACATTTGCTGGATGGTTTGGTCGATCTCTGTTCCATGTGAGTGCTGTTCTGTAATTTTGGTTACTAGTACTATTTTCTTGCACCCTGGTTTACATATCAAGGCATTTTTGCTGATATCGCTCATGAAGTCATTGAAACAAATCTCAAACACTTAATGATCCATGACATTGTTAAGTTTTACACTGGTGACTGAAACTTCATCATTAGAATACTGGATTATCTGATTCTTTCAGCAAACTCTGACAAACTTGATTAGCTAGTCTGAAACTTGAACTAGCAGCATACCATGGTGTAGGAACGTATAGGAGACTTTATCTTGTCTGGTTGAGAATCCAAAACAATGGTGGGGATTATTTCTTTGTAATGCTTGCATTTTCAAAAGGCTTTCCAAATTGAACTGCCTTGCCAAGGATTGAAGAGAGTATGTGGTGTGACAGCAATGCACATGATTTGTGTCAAGGTGTTGGATGTGGGGATATTATTTTCTTCAAGGAGTGTGAATGAGTTCTTGAGATAGCAAGTCCATCAAATTGCTTGATGCCTCCCCTGCGTATCTGGGGCTTCTCTTCATCTATGTGCTAGGAATTAGGTTTCAAGTAATAGTTTATTAGACTGGTTAAAAACTTTCTGTTTGTTTTTTTATCTTTTTATATTGGAGTTTATTTGAATTTTTCACATTTCTAACTGTTTGCTTTATTGCCCCATCTATTTATTTGGTGGTTATTTGCAGGCAATTGTTGTGTTTGTGATCACCATACATGCTTATGCTTACGAGAAAAGTGAAATGGAAGAACTTTCTATGGTGGCACTTTCAGGATGTATATGGTTGCAGGCCTTTGTTGTGGCATTAGAGACAAAGTATGCTTCCATCTCAAAAATCTGCAGAATACATTAAATATGTTTGAATTTCTGTTTTGTTTTCCTTCTTGTCCCCATGAGGTTTTTTAGCCCAGCCTGTAGAGAATAAGAAAAAAGAAAAAGCATGTGATAGTATATCTTGCTTGAGGATCAATGCAAAATAATGTTGTTCCATGAGGGCTGTTAAGAGGTGTTCAATTTTCTTGTTGAAATAACTTCTACCCAAATTTTAAAATGTATACTTCAAAACCTTGCAATACAACTTTTACTAGATTCAGTTCCAATGGTATTTCATAGGTACATATCCTGACTTGCTGAGGTTTTATTGTTACTTGCAGTTCCTTCACAATATTGCAACATCTTGCCATATGGGGGAATTTAGTTGCTTTCTATGTCATCAATTGGATTTTTAGTGCAGTTCCTTCATCAGGGATGTACACTATTATGTTCCGGTTATGGAGGCAACCATCTTATTGGATAACTATGTTTGTAAGTTTTACATTGCCATTTATTTACTTTCCTTTTGATGTTGCCAGGGAGGGAACATTTCCACTTCCTTTTCTCATGTTTAATTAGTTGATGATTGGATTCTAATTTTTCTACTCATCTTCTAACTTGTCAGCTTACCAGTGCCAATTAAAGTGATGGAGGGTAGTCCTTTTATTGTACTATAAAATTGGTTTGGTGTTTTACTTGGTTCAAGATATTGACCAGCACCAGCTTACCCTCTGTCACTTGATATGATACTTGGTGTGGTAAACTTAAAACAGTTATCCAAAAAGCCAGTAAATGAGCATGACAGTGGCTAAACTTAGAATTTGGATACTAATTTGTTCTTTTTCCTTTATTAAACAGCTCATAGTTGCAGCAGGGATGGGACCAGTTCTAGCTTTGAAGTACTTCCGGTATACATACAGACCAAGTAAGATCAATACACTTCAGCAGGCTGAAAGAATGGGTGGGCCAATTCTGTCTTTAGGCAATATTGAGCCACAACCAAGATCGATAGAGAAAGAAGTATCTCCTTTATCAATTACTCAACCAAAGAACAGAAATCCAGTTTATGAACCTCTTTTATCGGATTCGCCAAACTCTACAAGAAGGTCTTTTGGGTCAGGAACCCCATTTGATTTTTTTCAGTCGCCATCAAGATTGTCTTCAAGCTACTCAAGAAACTGCAAGGACAATTGAGGTATACAAACGAATATAGCTAACATAGCTTGTAGGGGGATTTTTTGGGCATGCCAACACTGTATTTAGTCGTAAATTAGGCTGTCAACGTTATAAATCAATCTAGCATACATATGGGCAGAATGGATTGAGAGGAAGGATCCAAATCCACAATCCACATACATGATTTACATTTTGACATATCCAATTTTTATTACATTTATTTGAATGTATTGCAATTTTCTTGTTTATGATGCTCAATATGTGGGACAAATCTTTTTTCTTCTCAAGATTTCGTGAAGAAACAATTGAAGCCAAAGTTACATGTGAGTTTGAAGAAGTTAGACAGGCTTTAATGTCTCTAGCAACAAGTTAGAGTAACTGAGAAAAGAGTTGCACCCATCTTGTTAATATGGTGGGAGTGGTGGAATTAACGTCTTAGCTTTCCTGACAAACCAGAGTGGGACAACTTTTCCAAGTTGGTAGGTGAATTAATAATGAAATTTCATTCAAATTCCACACTAGAATTGACTTGAGAGAATAATTGATATTATTAAGGGATCCTTTTCCTAGTTGCAATGGGATTGATAGCTAGAAGATTTGACTTCAGTTTCGACTGATCAGATAAGTTCAACCGGGCTTAGATCAATTAAGTTTGTTGTACTCCTAACTAATTTAATATAATGGATAAACCCAATAGAAGGACCATCTAGGTAGGCATTGTATATAGACAGTTAACAGAGACCCAACTTATTTATAAGACTTCAGACATCAATTTGACTTATAATTCTGACCACCATTATCCATTTACAAACAGAAATATCTCCTAATTAGGCAAAAAAAAAAAAAAAAACGGCGAAGAACCTTGGTTGGTTACAAAAAAACAGTTCTAATTCTGGGAAATTACCTGCCTATTAGTGTGCAGAAGCGTACATTCCTACCTTCCAAAGAGGAAGAAGAAAGAAGACAGCAAGCAATATTGTATTCAATTAGGTTGGACACCATATTTCTCTATTTGTTGTTTGCGACAAGCCACAAGCCATTTGTCAAGCAATGAGATATTTAAGAATTGATATCGGTTTTGCTGCCCATGCAGTACAGATGTATGGCCTATCTAAACCTAAACGCTATTGTCCATTCGATGGTGGCGGCCATACCTAAGGAGTGGTGAGTGGTATCTCACAACCGCGCAAAAGAAGTATGGGGCTTTGGTCCCATGAGGGACTCTCTCTAATTCACGACAATAAATGAAAATGAAATCTTTTGAACCCAAAGAAGGTGAAGGAGACAGGTGGGGGACCCCAGGGAGAGGCCCTATCCAAGGTCACTTCAGCATGGGCTGCTTCCTCAGCCCCACACCATTCCTGTGAGCCAAAACCCCAATCACCCACCTAACCCGACACTGCCAACAACAAGGAGCCCTAACAAAGAGTTGGGTCATTCCAAACACGCCCCTATGGGTCCTTCCCCCCACCACCACAGCTGTCTTTCAGATACAAGTACCCTCCTAGGAAACAACTTATACTTACCACCTAATATTTTTGCCACTCTTGTACTGCTTACACCGGCATCCGTTGATCATGGCCGCACATCGACTTACCTATGAACATTTAGATATATGTTATGGGTTTTATTTTGCTTTTTTTTTAATATATTGCATTAATTGCTCAAGGACCAAGGTCATGTAGTAAAATTTTCTGCTATCTTTATTTCAGCCTCTCATTTTTACTTATTCATTTGAGTGAGAGAGAATTAAAGATTGCAAGTTCTAAAAATGAAAGGGTTGACAATGTTTGGAAACCATCATATCTTAAAATAATTAAATGAGCATTGCTCTCTATCCCACTGAATTGATAAGAGGAATTGAAATCCCTTTTCTACCACCTCTCCAACCCGAGAAAATTGAACATTTTGCCTCAGAAATGAAATAAAAAAGTCCCCTTCATCCCCCCCTGGCCCAATTCCAAACCAATATTAGTATTGCTGTATTGTTATGATATCTAAACTTATATTTTAGTTAAAGATAAAATCGACTTGATCCGAAACAATATACAAAGCAAAAAGTTGCGTCGTGGTTGAACAGATAGCAAGGTGCTTGCAAAGCTAAAAACTAGGCTGTAACTTTTCACCACGAAACATCCAGAAGCAGCTAGAAAAATATCTGACAAATAAAACGAAATCCCGTCACCTCTCCAAATCCTAGTTGCCACCCTAACCTCTTGCATGTTTGCCACCTAAGCTAATCAGATCCCTAATATTTTTGTTTCTTAAGCATGGATTTCGGACCGGAAATCCCGTTATTATATTAGGTTAACCACGTAGGTTACATGCATGATTGCAGTAGCCGAAATATTCAGCTCAACATGGGAAAAAAATTCAAAGAAAGGAAAATATCACAATCCATCGATTTTGACTTGAAAAATCCGAGAGTGGATCACATCCCATCAATTCAAAAAACTTACAAAAAGTCAAAAAAGGAAGAGACTCAAACAAACTTAAAACAATACTGAATTTAAAAGACAATCAAGAGCATGAAACAATAATCAGATGAGCAAATATGAACCGAATCACATATATATACGTTGGAGAAAGATTATATATATATATATATATATATATGTACGGCTGTTTCATGACTGTATTTACACTTGCAATTCTCCTTCCATTTCCGTTATCGTCATCGTCATCCTCTCTCTACATCAACAGCTCATTGACCCACCCAAGGTCAGGATCAGGATCACAAGCCACGCCGTTCCCATTGAGATTCTCATAACCTCCGATTTGTTTGGTTGCGCCAAAATATTCTCCAGACTCAGAAGGGCTTGGCCTGGAAGGAGATAGAACAAACTGTTGCTGATCTTCCCCGTTCAAGGAAGCATCAAGCCAGGAGATGTTTTCGTTCAGGTTGTTTCCACCAGCCATAGGTGAAGAGACTTCACAGAAATTCATGGTCTCCAAAGAACTCATCAGCTCGTTAAGCGCATCCTTGTAACTCATCATTTCAGTTCCAAACTTACTCAAACGATCACCGTATCTGGAAATTGGTGAAAACCCACTTAAAGATGCTCGCTGCTTGACAGGCGACAAAGGCGGTGACAAAGATGGTGACCTTGACAAATGAGACAAACCTAACAGAGTACTCGTAGGAGAAGAGGTAACAGAGTGACAAAACAAACAGCAATGGTTATTCTTGTTCATTGGGGAAGAGCTGCAAGAACCTGAATTCTTGTACTTTGGAGATCCATCGGGCAACAAACGAAGCTCACGAGATGAGTGAGCAAAAAAACAAATCTTGCGCTTGCAATTTTTGCCATCCTTGCATGCTTCAGTTCTGTAGCGGGTAGGGTGTAGCCAGCACTCGAATACCCCATGAGCGAAGTCACAGTCATCCCCACGAGGGCAACCACCACCTCGGCGGAAGTCAGAGCAGACGGTGGAGGAGTAACGGAAGCGGAGGGGGTCACGGCGGCGGGCTTTCTCGTTAGGATGAGCAAAGGGACAATCAGTCCAATCGTGGCTCCTGCTCCTGGTGCACCTTCTTACCTTGAATTCATACATGCGGAAATGGTCAGTAGCATAGGGATCAGCGTCATTGTCTTCATCTTCAGCGTTATTCCTGTTGGAAGGGAGATATTTCTGAAGGCTGCCTTCGAAGGGAATTTGCATGGTGGCGTTTTCTTGAAAGTGATTATGAGAAAGGAGGAGTTTCCTTGGAGGAATCTCAATGTCTTTGAAAGGTAACTGCGGGTGAGAAGGCTGCAACTTGTGTTGCTCAGCGCAAGTGGAGCTCATCTTTTCTTGATCTGGGGAAATGTGCTAATGGTTTGGATGTTTATTGACGAGGGAGGGCATGAAGGAAGTGTTGAGTGATAAGGGAACAAAAGGGTTTGGGAGGGGCTTAGATATATAGGGCGGATTAAAGAGGGGAGAGGGGGGGGGGAGGGGAGGGGAGTGTCAAAGGATGGAGGTAAAGGTATGGGTGAAGCGATGCGTGGCTGCATAGCATTAGGGATCAGCATGCAAAAAGGCATATGTGGCAGCCTCAAAATGCACAGCACGCAAGATCTTGCTATGTGTTTGTTTAGTATTGAGAAATCTGAGTGGGCTTTGTATTTCACGTTTTTTTGGGGGGTTTTGATGAGCTGACATGATCGTGATGGTTTTGGAATTTTGGGATCGAAGAGCCTAACAAGTGGCACAGATTTGTCAAAATTAATTGAGTTACCTGCATTCCTTGAAATTTAACCTCTTACTGCCTTTTTGTTATCGACACTTGTAAATGATGGCCCATGTGTCTTGCCTTGTAGTCATGCAACCATGAGGTGGAGAATTTATGGTTACTTTTGTACCGATCTCAAGTTTAGGTAAATATCCCTGAAAACCCCTTTTTTTATATTCAGCAAAAAAAAGCACGAGCACAGGCTTTGAGGTTTGAGACCGAGGGTTTACTTTTTATTGCTGGGTGGTGATGTAAATCGATCTAGAGCCCAGAAAGTCCTGCATTTGGGACTCAAATATTCTCCTTCTCGATCAAAACAGAGAGGCATAATAGAAAGCTTTACGGCAGCGCAAAAGGCCTCTTATATTCCTCTGGAAAGAAAAATACTCGGATACATTTAACCCGTCAAAGGCAGATTCTATTTCCTTGTATGTTTTTAACTTTAAGATATGGTGAACGTTTCAATATTTAATTGGGCATTTCTCCTATTATAGACCCGGAGTTTCTCGGACCAGAAATTGGGCCAGCTGTTTTGAAGCTAAAACAGGGCCCAGGCCTAAATCTGGCAATTAGACCAGCTGTGCCATAGTCTACAATTCTCAGGACGTATGTCATTTAACTGTCTCTTTTGCTGTTCCAGGATTCAGGCAAGAAGCAACTCCACAGATTGCCCAGAGAAGGATAATTTTTGCTACCAGACAATTGCACAAAAAGTGATGAGATAAGATGAATTTTGGATATGGACGCCATCAGATAATTGTCAGCATCCTTAAAAAACCTCAGACGGGCTGTTAAGCGTTCAGAAAGTACAGATTTGCCTAAACTTAACCTAAGCTGTTACTGCTGAGTAAATGTAAAGTGCCCAACACATCTGATAGAATTTTCAGTACTCCCTTCCTCTGCCTGACAGAATTTTAGCTATTATGTATATGGACTATATATAGGAGACTATGAATACAAGTATACAAATACCACAAGTTCGATATCTTTTATTTTCTTTTGTTAGATATGGGGTCTTTTATAGGGAAGGCTTGATTAGCAAATCCAGTTGACTAAATAACTCTTTGAAAGCGAAGTGTTCAAACTTACCAGCCTTATCCTTGGATCATCCAAACCGCTCTCAAGCTCTTAGTAGCTAAACCAACCAATGGGGACCTTGAAGAAAGGTGTAGCATTGAATTATGCACCTATTATATAAGGCTTCCACGGAATTTGCACAAACCCACTTGAAAAACGTTGCCAAAGTAAAATAGATTGTACAATGTCTTCAGAATTATCTCATATTTTATCCATATCCTACAATTTTGATAAGTCTTGAACAGCAGTTCCAGAAAAGTGATCAAATTCAGTGCACGGATGATCCTATTTCCCCACAGCATTGAAATCAGGACAGCATCCCATTGTGAGAATCATTAAGAAATCAAAAAGAAATTCAGGCAATTTAAGGAATCATTTCAAAAATCTTCGGTTAATTTTACATGCAACAGTTTTATAGCAGACTTAAACAATCACCAAGACTATATAGAGGGCAAAAAACTTTGCATGGTATACACATATTCAGCTATTAATTTTCTCCATTTAATTAGGGAGAAGTATGGTACTTATCCAAAGAAATCTCATTGGAACCTTACAACAATGCAAGAGATGTCATCTTTGCTCTTCTTAGAAACTGCTGCCTCTATCAAGAGCTTTGCTGCTGATTGAGCATCCTTTATGTTTTTGATAGTGTCCACTGCTTCTTGGTTTGACATTACCTGCCCAGATATTGGATAAAGATGAGAAATTTAGAAACTCGATTACATTAAAACTTGAATAAGACAAATTAAGAGTTGAAAATAAAGACCAAGCAGTTAAGTAACTCTGATTCCTTTAATAGGGAAACTAGAATTGAAAAGCAAATAACCTTCCATATCCCATCACTGGCCAGAATAATGAACTCTACAT
The DNA here is from genome assembly GCF_002168275.2 of Theobroma umbraticum. Classification (NCBI taxonomy): domain Eukaryota; kingdom Viridiplantae; phylum Streptophyta; class Magnoliopsida; order Malvales; family Malvaceae; genus Theobroma; species Theobroma umbraticum. Next base: position 12,006,095 of record NW_018397254.1, on the reverse strand, counting down.
CATCACCAATTGCGACCACTGTCACGTCAGGTTCTGAGCTAAGGTGTAACTTCAAACTCTTATCACCAAATGCCCTTGCTACAGCCAGCTGCCCATCAACACGTGGAACATCCCCTGTGAGCATCAGATAATACATGTTATTTCCATTTTCCAGGTACCGGACAAGCCAGTTGCAGTTCATATAGCATATAATATGTTTAACAACACCTGATAGTTGATATATTACTTTAATTAAAATTTCCCATACTTGCAATAACAAAAGCAATGTTTAAGCAGGATAGATAATCCCCAAGTCCAATTACTAGTTACATTCTGTAGTTTTCTTTGTTATGTGTCTAAAAAAACATGCACCAGAAACTTCGAGCTTTCAAAATTAACTTTCTTTCGCATGTGAAAGTGGAAACGCTACTATACAGTTCTAGCTACCTGGAAGGTTTGATACAAAACCGCCACGGCTCTCAATCATTCTCTTCTCCTTGCTTGGCTCATGATCAACTGATAGTTGTTCTGCCACACCATTCTTGCATATTACTGCCCTAGAATCTCCTACATTTGCTACTACCAGTTTCTGACCATTGATAAGTATTGCTGTCACAGCTGTTGACCCTCCTCTTCCTAGAAGCCTTGTTTTATCCAATATTTCAGCATCTGTTGAGTGATAAGCTCTTCTTATTGCGTCCTCCGTTTGGGTCCAAAAGTCATGCTGCTTATGATTAAGAAACATACATTAAATAGGGGATCCTGTGGATTTAAATAGCTAGAAAATTGCAGAAAGGAGTAATAAATCTAAGGGCTGCAAAAGTATCATATGTTGAGCATCAAACTAATGTCTACCTCTTTCAAGATGTTATCAAACAGATGGTTCTGTAAGTACTTTGCAACATCATGGCCCAAATGTCCATCAAAGATTGCAAATAAACCTAACTCACCATCATCTTTTTTCTTAAATTCAGAAACTACATAATCTTCCATGTCATGATTGGATTTTCCCTTCATGCAATGAAAGCCATGCGTGATATGCTTTGACATTTTGCTTTTCCCTTTCCCTGTGTCAGCCCCAGATGAAAATAGCCCAGCCTTCAACTGAAAAGAACACAACCCAGTTAAACCACATAAAAAACTTTTACCTGAACACAGTTCTTTAAAAGGAAACTTCAGGCTAGGAATTCCACTCACAATGATCTGTTACAGATTTTAACATGTGTTAATCTAAACCAAGACAAAGATGAGTAATCCAGTCAAGATTTAACTATGCTTCAAGACTTGACACGTCAAGATTTGATTTCAAGTAAGTCAAGCTTTCATTGCAAGTGCCAATTTATTTCACCATATCTTCAGCTCTTATTTGTGTATGTAATTTAATTTGAACAAAAAGAATATTCTACTCTTCTACAATATGACTGTGCTCTAGTGCCACAAATTCCATGAATCAAAAATGGTCTCTTAGAAACTAAACATGGAATCATCTGGATTGATAAGCCTTCTTTTACAGAAGACAAAATGCAACAACAAGACAACATTGTAAAATCAAAAAATAAAAACAAAAAGTTCACATACACTACTATGTATTTATGACTAATATCTGTCTGGTTGATTCAGGACCGAAATAAAGTAATAAGCAAATTTATGCTACAATCTTACTGTTGTCACGCTAGATATTTTCTGTTTACACATGAAAGGTAAACACTGTACCTTGTTCACAACATAGAATAAGCAATAAATTATTTGGGAGCAGCATGGACATTTCCATCCAGAGAAGCATAATGGGACAATAAGATTGCATGTAATAATTAGAGTAGATCCCACTTTCAAGAAACAAAAACAAATGTCTCCCCTTGGATACGGAGGAACATAAAGAAGCTCAAGAAAAAGTGCAAGATTGAGTTTCAGATGCCATTAACTATTTGCATGACAGATGTAACAAAAAGATACTAGTCTTGTGGCTGAGCACGAGACAAAGGAAAGTTAAATGTTTTATCCAATCCAAGTGTCACTAGGTACTGAAAATGGCTGCACTTGGATCCTGGATCATTTGATTGGCCTAGGATTACACACACACGTGTCATATGCATATATGAGCATTTCACAATAGCCAACAATAGATTTCTCTCAGGCAGGAGTTTCCTTCATGACAGAAAGAGCAGCAGCGAAAAGCTTTTCAAATAAGATGGCAATTGTCTTCCATGCCAAGGGCAATATTGAGTGTTCCACCAATGATGGTTCCATCACAGTTATTGGAGATTTATCACTCTCATTAGCTTGTTTTGATTCACTACCATCTTGATAAACAGACAATATACTCAAACTACAGCACTCTACGACTTGCAACAACTTTGATGATATGGTCCAAACAAAAATGAACAACCCTCCTTAGAATGCCAAATTTACTTAATACCTTTACTCCCAATCTACAATTATAATGAAATTGAGCTTTTCCGATGTCAAGAAGAAACTTTCGTACTATTACTTATCAACACACAACATATTTTGGCACCAATCTCGTTTTCAATCCAAAAAACAGCTCATACAGTTTTGTTTTTAAGTTAGCTTAGGAATTAATTTTAAAAAATACCTAATGTAAGTACAATTCTTTGAAATTGAGAATAACCCAATTCAGCTATTGCCCCAACTTATCCAAAAAAAAAAACCCATTAAAATTACAATCTGGAACTCATCAGTCAATAGAGAACAACTGCTGCAACACCAAAAAGGATACTCTGCTTTTATGCATTAACTCTACACCAAATGCAGAATAAAAAGCAAAAACACAGCAACAAGTCAAAGGAAATGAAACCCATTTTAAAAACCATTACATCAAAGATTAAGGGAAAAAGCTATAATTTTCAAGTTTCCACTGACCTCCTTCATTTTGTGAAGAATCTCTTTTCCATGCATGGTGTTCTTGTTTTATTTCAGCACACTACAGCACCAAACAATTTTTTTTTTTACACTGAAATTTCCAAAAAATAAAAACTAGAAAAAAAAACAGAAGATCACGAATTGATTCAGGAAAAGAAAACCTTCAGAGAAAGAAAAAAGGCAGTTATATAAAGAGGGAGGGGAGGAGAGTTGACCGGTGAATAAGTGACCTACGTGTGAGATTAGCATTTCGGCCCCGCGTGTTTTGAAATGAACGCGTTCTTGCCGACGACTTTTCTTGACATACTTAATTTCCACTTTTTAATATTAAATTGATTTCTCTTTTCTCTGCTTTCTTATTCTCGGCTACCTAGCTGTCAGCCCCGTCACTGTTGTGCTTTAGTTTCCATAGAAAAATATAAATATAAATATAAATAAATATATATATATATATATATTTATATAAATTGTAGCTGGTAGCTGGATCTTATTTCTCTTTTCTTGCAAAGTTTTCAGGTTTTATTGGAAAGTTTTCGTGTTTGAAAGGGTCTAGTCAAAATTGGTCAGTTCGGGCCAAGTGGGTTGCCTCTGTTATTTCATCAACTTTATTTATACTTGTCATTCACAATGCTTTTTATCTTTTTTTTTTATTGTTGTTTAGAGAAAATATCTCTTTCCTTTTCCCATCCCAAATTAATTGTGGACGGTCTTTCAGTTTGGTGCCTTTGTTTTGTCATATTTATTGTTAGGGATAAATGTCACGTTTTCACATTTTCGACTCCAAAAAAATATATAAAGTTTTTATTTATATATTAAAAATTTATCTTTCTCTCTTTAATGTAAAATTCATAATATTTTATTTTAATTATAATATATTTTCGTTGTATAAGCTGTCATTTTTTGTCAAAAATTTTATATTATTAAAAATTAAATAAATTTTAATATTATTTATCATAAATTTATATTTTAAAGTAGAAAAATTATTTCTAAATTTAAAACCTATTTTATTTTTTTTTCAAAACGAAATGCATGACATATACAGTACTTTTTTCTTTATTTACATTAAGTATTTTGAATCGCACTTAAAAATATCGAAAAAAATAACATAATATTAAATTACGTCAATGTTTAAGATCACTTGAGTTTAAAGGGAGTGATTGAAAAGTTAGAAATTTTGAATTTGAGTTGCAAAATTTTTGTTAAGGTAGGAACAAAGAGTTGGTTCTATTTAAGAAAAAGTCAGTGAAATGGAGTGAATAATGGAGAAAGGGATTGCTACTGGGACGTAAAATTAAAACAGAAGGAGACGAAAGGCAGGTCCAGGCAGCCTGTGCATGCACAGGAAATGAAAATCATCAGTTTGGAATGATATAATTCAGACGCAGCCATCGTGTTTTGTGATCATGCTACAGCAAATGGTGTAGTGATGTCATTTTCAACTAAATGATATGCCCACATATACGTCCAATATATATATATATATATATATATATGCATGCTTTTGTTGCTTTTCTGATTTTGGTATAGTAGAATACTATTATAATTATTGAGTTTACTGTGACTATGAAGATTAGGATTAATGCTTTATTTTGCAAAGGGCATTGTATTAGTTCCTTTTTCCTTTTAAAAAATATTTAGTAGATGTGGATGGCTCTCCAAAGTCCAGACTATGATGCAGACATTAATATATTTTTAATGTGCATATGCAAGGATTCTTTCATCTGAACCAAATATAGACTAGTTCGTTTACTGATTAAGCTGGGATTTTCTCCTTGTGGCTAACAGTTTCTTGCAAGCAATCAAAGATTAGCTTGTCTTCGTACCAAAAAAAGATTGTTTTTCTTGTTTGTAATCATTTGGAGAAGGTTACAAAGGAATACCAATTCATTTTCTTTTGGGAAACAAGTTCATATTGAAGCAGCCAAGGGCAATCATCAATGGCTGAGGCAAAATTGCTTCTCTGGAAAGAATTCAAGAATGCTCAATTCTGGGGAAAATTTTTTACGTGAAAGTTTCAGCTTTCAATTGCACATTTCCTGATTTGGTCTCCAAGCTGGACTGTGGGTTGGAATATTAGGTACCGTCAAAACTTAAAACTTCCATATCCAATATTCTGCACATGGAAAATTAACGATTACTGGTTCTAGTCAAACAGATCATGCAGAAATTTTTCATCTTAAAATGTTTTGAAACATCAATAATTGATTACTTCCTGATGGATGGCAAATACATATGGTTCACATTCTGGTCAGCAGATATAACAGATCACAGAAATCTTAGCTTTGTTAATTGAAGCAGAGCACCTTAACCAACGGCTATTTTGTGGAGCCACAGTGGTTTGAGACCCTATTTGCTACAATTCGTGGATATATCAGTAACAAAGAAGCATGAACTGCCTTCTCATCTGGAAGATTTTGGGGACAAAAAGAGATATGCTAGCATGGTCATTTGCTAATCTACCTTAGTTTGACGACTGTGCAAATGCCTAATTATGCAACATGAACAATCCTTTCAAAGTTGAACCTGGTTATTCCACAAATCAATGTCTTGCTATCTTGTTTCGGAAATTTTTCCCAAAATTATCAGTTGAATCTTAAAAGCAACAAGGTTCTACATGGAATTAAGCATGGAGAGCCAAAATGCATACCTCTGATTAAATTTGGAGTCTATAATAGCATGTTCTATGTAAAATACCATTGCAGGAGCAAGAAATGGGGACTGAATTGAGAGAATTTGTATTAATCTCGATTATGCACAATCTAATTACAAGAATGCTTCTATATCAGATAAGCAAATCGTCCCCTAATTAGCTGCAAGATCTTGATTGATATACATATATATATGAAAGCCCCGCCTCTCTCCCACTTTCCTGCTTTCATTGCTATTGGGCCGAATTGAATTGGACTAATGATAGCCCGCTTTAGACTCAAAGTTCTTAAATATTTTAATTAATTGATGAGAAATGCTAGTCTAAGTAATCTTTTTTATTCCCTGACGCCAAACAGAATCAAACTGTAACCTAAAAGGATGATACACAGATGAAGAAAACTCTGAGCGTAGGGTTTTTGATTCCTTGACGTTGGCCCTGTGCAATACTGGTATAACACCAGGTTGAATTTGTTCGTAGCAAAATTGAAGAAAAATGAGAGACTAAAGTAAGGTACCATGCTCAACCTAATTATTGTATTACTGTATTTGTAACTGAGTAAGGTACCACGCTCAACCTTACAGATGCATATTTGTTTTTGGACAGAGCTGATTCATTCTTAATTACAAGCACTAATTAAATACTAATTAATGACATCTCCCTTCTCAATCGAGGTCTTCTTTATTTCATAAATCTTCTCAACATTAACCCCTCCAGAATGACAACAACACTTTCAATTGTGATTACTTAAAGAGACAGAGAGTTGGCAAAGGACAGGAGAGTGAGTGAGGTGGTTGTTGTTACCTGGAACAATTCATGCTAATAGAAATTGGGAAGCTGAAGTGAAAATGACAGTCTTCAGGAAGAGACTGGACGCGAGATGCAATGAATGGGATGTTCGTTACATAAGCCATGTCTTCAATGCACTGACATATGTTTTCAGGACCTTCCTTTTCCTTTGCCATTTTATTGACTTCTTCAAGGCCACTGCAACAATCTTTAGCTGCTTTAGGTGAAAATCCACCTACGTAATTTATGCATGGAAAAAAGTAATTTGCTACTTTTGAGCAGTAGTTGGACTCTCCTGCAACAGCTGATCCAAAAATGAGGACAAAAAATATTATACACGCAAGGAGACGAGACATTGCTAGTTCAAACGTTAAGAATCAAGTGGTGTTCTATTGAGCAGATCGGATTATACGGTAAGGGTTACGAAACTTAAGCTCTCACTGTACCTTACCTTACAGCACATTATTGATTAGCAGGTTTAGCGATTGGCTCATAAATGGTTTGTAACAGGTAAATGTCATGCTCCATGAAGTACTGATAATTGTCGGGATTTCCTTTAAAAAATGTCATTTGTGCTGAATTGGAGAAGTTTATAGAATTCATTTAATTCACCAAGATGTACCTAGGCATGCTATACATGATTCAGTAAAGATGACTTCTAGGCTTGAAAGTGTAAGATAATATGTTATATGGCCGAAGCAGTAGCATAATAGCGGGTGCCACAAACCTTACCTTTATAGAGAAGGTCTGAATTGCACTCTTAACTACCGATCATACTATCTCCAGCCTTGATTTTTTTTTTTTTAAAGCTAGAAAAATCTCTCAAGTCTAATTACCTTGTTAAAGTTGAAGAGTTTGAATGCTCTATCTTGTATTATATTGACAAGGCATTCAGTGTTTAAATACATTTTGTGATGGTAATACAAAGGAAAGAACTATTTACAATGAATGGCTGCCTAGAGTGAAGGCATTAGTCATGCCGTAGACTAAGAAATTAGGAGTTAATTGCAGCCAATTAGTCAATGGTTATTCTCTGCAATTAGGGAGAATAAAATCTCAAGTCAAGCCTCCTTCATTACTCGCCCTCAAGTTGGAGAATGCAAATTTGTAATGCCCAACTTGGCCAACAGATGATGAAAGTGATTTCATCCAGGAGCTTTCGTGAAAATGTCCGCCAACTGAAAACATGTTGACATTGGCCTTGGAATAAGAATCTTTGACTGAACGTGATGTCTGATAAACAGACAATCTATTTCAATATGATTATTGCATTCATGAAAGACTAGATTTGCTTTAATATGAATTGCAGCCTAATTATCACAAAAGAGTGGGACTGGTGTTGGATAAGAAATGCGCAGATCAGCCAAAAACCTAAATAAAAAATGCGTAGATCAGCCAAAAACCTAAAAAGCCATACAATTTCACTTGTCATGGTAGCCATGGCTCTATATTTTGCTTCTGCGGATGATCGTGAAACCATTGACTGTTTCTTGGATTGCTACGAAATGAGTAACGAACCAAGAAAAATTATGTACCCAATAGTTGATTTTTGTGTTGTTGGACAACCTCCCCAATCTACTTCACAATAGGCTCAAAACGTTAATTGATTATGACTAGGCAATAACAACCTTGACCTAGTGCTCCTTTCAGGTATCGTAGTACTCACGAAACTACATCAAGATGTGTTTGACGCAAGCAAAGTAGGAATTGACTTAATGTATGAACAGCAAAGCTGATATCAGGTTGAGTAATGGTAAGGTATAACAATCTACCTCTCAATCTCCTATATTGACTTGGATTTGAACAAAGCAATCCTGCATCAGGATCTAACTTGATATGTTGGTCCATGGGTGATGCCATGGGTTTGCAGCTAGAAAGTCCGTTGTTTCCTATTATGTCAAGCACATATTTCCATTGAGACAATATCAAATGGTGATCATGTTACCTCAATTCTCATAAAATATTTCAACTTGCCCAAGTCTTTGGTATGAAATTCACAATCCAAGTGGGTTTTAGTTGAAAGATTTTGAATGTGTCATTCCCTGTCACTATGATGTCATCAACATATATGAACACTACAACAAATGATTCTTCGGCAAAACTTATAAACAAAGAATGATCAGCATGAGATTGTGTGAAGCCAATAGCCAGTAAAGAATTAGTGAACTTTTGATACCAATTTCACTATGCTTGATGAAGTCCATAAAGAGATTACTTGAGATAACATACTCGTTGCTCTCTTTTTTTAGGCAAAACCTTGAGGTATCTTCATATAGACTTTTTCTTCCAATGCTCCATGTAAAAATGCATTATTGACATCCAAATGATGCAACTCCCAATAATGTATTGAAGCAATTGCCAAAAGACACCAAATAGTGACTAATTTTGCAACTGGGGCAAAAGTCTCATGAAAGTCTACCCCTTCGATTTAAGTATATCCTTTGGCCACTAACCATGCTTTATAACTCTCCACTGATCCATTTGGATTGTATTTAATTTGTACACTTATTTGCAATTTGTGGCTTACTTTCTTAGAGGTAGAGATGTAAGAATCTAAGTGTTGTTCGCCTTTAATGTTGATATTTCTTTCTCCATAACATCATAGCAATGTTACAATTTGATTGCCAAAAAAAATGATTTAGGCTTATCAACAGTAGAGATGGCGGCTAATAACACACTGTGAACTTTAAAAAATTTTGAACAAGAGATATTGTGTGATATAAGATATACCGTTGAGTTGGCCGAAGGTGTAAAGTGCAAAAACCCTTTTGCAGCTTCATCAAAATTGATGTTCCAACTACGAAAAGCTTGCTTAAGTCCATAAATGGACTTTTGAAGCTTGCACACCTTATTGGCATTAGCATTGGATGTAAAACTCTCAAGTTATGTCATATACACTTCCTCTTGGAAGTTTTTATTAAGGAATGCAGTTTTTACATCCATTTGTCATATTTCATAATCATGGTATGCAACAATTGCAAGTAAAATCTTAATGGATTTAAGGATGGCAACTAGTGAAAAGGTTTCTTCAAAGTCAATACCTCATCTTTGTTTATAACCTTTTACTACCAGTTTAGCTTTAAAGGTTTGCACCTTACCATCTACATTAGTCTTTCTCTTAAAGACCCACTTGCACCCAATGGGTTTTATCCCTTCAAGTAAATCCACCAAAGTCCATACTTGGTTGGTATCCGTGGCATCCATTTCAGATTTCATGGCTTCTAGCCATTTCTCAGAATCGATGTCCAACATCACCTCCTCATAAGTTGTTGGCTCATCATTTATGGGTAATGCTTCCCTTTCTAAGAGAAATCCATATCTCTTTGGAGCTTAATGTATCTTACTAGACCTTTTGAGTGGTTGTGCCTCTTAAGATTGTGGTTGTACGTTAGATGTCACAATCCCAAGCTCAAGTTCCAATGGAATGTCAATTTGTGAGTCTCAAACTTATTCGAGTGCAACTTTACTCCCACTAGCCTTTCCAATTAAGAATTCTTTCTCAAGGAAAATAGTATGCCTTAAGACAAACACCTTTTGCTTAGTGGGATTATAAAAGAAATATTAGTGTGTTTCTTTAAGATATCCTACAAATTTACATGTATTTGATCTCATTCTTAGCTTATTAGACATTGTATGTTTCACATAAGCAATACATCCCCAAATCTTGACATAAGACAAATTAGTCCTTTTCCTACTCAACATTTCATACGGTGTCTTATCAATTGATTTAGTAAGAACCTAATTCAATATGTGAGTAGAAGTTTCTAGGGCATATCACCAAAAAGATATCAGAAGATTTACACGACTCATTATGGATGGAATCATGTCCAACGAGATTTGATTCCTTCTCTCAGACACCCCATTGTGCTGTGGAGTCCTTAAAAGAGTCTAATCTGCGAGAATCCCATTCTCTTTAGATAATCCTAAAACTCTTGAGTCAGATTTTCTCCTTTTTGATTAGGTCTAAATGTGAGAATACTCTTTTTAATTTGTTTCTCAACCTCCGCTTTCTATTCTTTGAACTTGTTAAAGGATTCAGATTTATATTTCATCAAATATACATAACCATAGCAAGAACGATCATCTGTGAAGGTGATGAAGTAGAAGTATCCTCATTTAACACCAATATTCATAGGACTACATACATTCAAATGTACAAGTCCCAGTAACACCCCAGCTCGTTCACTCTTCTTGGTGAAAGGCAACTTGGTCACCAAAGAGATAACACTCACACGTTCCATAAAATTCATAATTAAACAAATCGATGTAACCTTGTTTGTGTAACTTGGTTAAGCGAGTCTTATTGATGTGTTAAAGCATACAGTGCTAAATGTAGAATAGTTTTTATTATCTTTCTTTGATTTCTTGACCCCTATATTGAGTATAGATCTTTTAGGATCAATAATATAGAGACCGTTCAAATGTGTCCCTACACCATAATGCATCTTTTTCTTTCAAGAAAGAACAGCAATTGGCCTTAATGCAAAATTCAATATCATCATATAGTGCCAAGTATGACACAGATATGATATTTTAAGATATCGAAGGAATATAGTAGTAGTCTCTTAATTCCAAGATTAACCCAGAAGGTAAAGGTATGGTAATTGTCCCTACAACCGATGTAGCAACGTTTGCTCTATTTTTTACTCTTAAGACCACTTCTCACTTCATTAATCTTTTACTCATTTCTAGCACCTTAATGTCATTAGATAAGTGTGACCCACATCCAGTATCCAATACCCATGATGACGGATCAATGGTAGACAGATTTACTCCAATGATATACAAGGTCAAAGGTGAAAATTTTACAAGTTTCTCATTCATTGACCTAGTCAAGATGGCAAGGATATCTTCCTTAATGGCATCTATTCTTAATAGATATTTAAGAATGTTTCTCAACTTGATATACCAATTTAAACATTTTAGTTCAAATTTCATGATGACATCAAGTATGCCATGCAAAATAAGGTGTATTTGCATTCTAACAATCTAGATATTTAAAGAACATTTAAGAGTAATCATGTATTATAATCAATTAAGATGATATAGTAATTCTTAAATTAATTACTCTCACTATTTTCTTCAAGATGATAATCCTCCTTATCACCTCAAGAGATCTCTACAAGAATTCTCTTAATGGACTAGGATTCCTATCCATTCTAATCATGACCTTGGGTGTGTTCAACAAACCATGATAGGTGAATTAAACAAATAACTAAGCTTACCAATTATATCTCTATACAACTTCTAGTTCAACTAGATGACAACACATTACCTAAACATATCATATATGTTTCATCTAGCCATTGCCTCTAGTTTCCATAATAATTAAGTTTTTAAGCGTCCAAATTTTATGAAACTAGTTGGGTAAGACCTACCAATAGCTCAAACATACTTGTATAAAAGTGTGACCTTAAGTGTGTTAAACAAGTTTTCGATTAAAAGAGCAACCAGTTTATCTTACTATATGGTGGAAGGCAACTTAATCATACATGGCATATGACTCAATATTTACCAAGGGATTTTTTTTATTTTTTATTTAGTTAAGGTCTTATCTTTGCATGCATAGTATTTATTAATTACATAAAATAAATCTATCTCATGCATACTACTTTACATTACATAGCATTTATTAAATGGCATAAAATAAATTTATCGCATGCATTCTATTTTGGATGATTATGGACTTTATTTATACTAATTTCTTTAAGCCATCGAAGGAAATTAGCTTGGTCTAACCTAGAGGATAACATACAACATATTGTAATCTTCCTCCTTGTATCTTCATGGCACCTTTAGGTCTTCATCTTCGAATTGTAAAATAACTCCTAAACTAACCATAATTCTACACTTATATGTAACTAATTACATTTAATAAAGAAACCTCATAGTACATATGAGGGGAGTTAAGTGAGGAGAGAATTTTACAATCTTTGAAAATCAAGAAAAAACCAAAGTGCATAGACCTTATTTAATAGATAAATACCATGATAAAATGTAAACATACATCTACAATCTTATTGGGCTTAATCCATAATCATCCACATTTATCCATCAAGATGAACGTAAAATTAAACTATGTCCTATTCTAATTGTTTATCATATGAGGCATCCAAAATTATGGAATGTCTTTACTAATCAGTATTAGGAATATTATCTATTCATAATCTTATTATGATTAAAATTAAAATATTATTACAAATTAAACCATTTTTAATTCATAATCTTTAAATGTTTTAATTAACTTTTACTAATCCTTTTAAATTAAAGATTATGTGTTTTCAATTATCTAATCTCATTAGACAATTTAAATCTAATATTTAAGAAAACATTATCTTTAATTATATTTAAGTGTCCTATTCGAATTTCTCTTCTTCAACAAAGGAAATTACTTCATGATATTTATCTTGTCCATATTTATCACATTTTCATATTTATAGGAATCAGATTCTTAAATTTATGGATGTGATTAATTAAATTCTGATATCTTTATTTTAAGGAATCAAATTTCTTAATTTAAATATATCAAAATTTATATTTCTAGAACTATTTCATAAGATATTATTTAGTGAACTAGTATTTTTAATTATACCAATTTAGGTTGCAAATATAGACACTAAAGTCCCAAAAATCATGACTTTACAAAATTCTAATTTCATTAAACCAGTCACGATTTTGTGGCTTGATGTGGGAACCAATTAGGGAATTTAATTCCCAAATTTTAACCATGGTCAGCTAACATATAGAACCCTCTCATAGTAAAATTTTATAATTATTGGACTTGATTTAGCTAGCCAAAACCCCAAAAAACTATAATCTATGTATTATGTACATAGCTACAGTTTTTGGGTTGCATATGTGGCATTATGGTGGCATAAATCAAGGGATTAAATATCTTAATTTTAGTAATCTTTTCAGACATCTTTTGAACATATTCAAACTTTGAAATTTATTCAAAAAAGTACAAAAATTACATAATTTTAGAACTCTTTAAAGATAACTTTCTCAGCCAAAATAGTGACTTGAAACTGCTGTTGGCAAATAATGGTTTTAGCAACGACTTCATGGCCTTTCCTTCACCGTTTGCAACTAGTAAGCAATCATATTAAAACACTTTCAAAGTAGATTACTTTTAAATTTTTTAGAATTTTTAAAGGCTTTTAAACTCTTATTAAAAGTTGAAAATTGAGCCATATGCAAATTTAAACAAAATCAAATTTTGTCATCAAACCGCACCTTCTTTCCCTTGAATTCGAATCTTTTTCTTGCCAAACTCTTTTATGCATCTCATGCACATATTGTTTTACAAAAGTAAGACACTTAAACAAGATCAGTTGTTGAAATAAATAAGTACTAAAAATAAAAATCGAATCTGTGATAAGCTACTTTAAAACATAATCGAAATTTAAAACTTACTTGATCTCTTCCAAATGCCTCCCATCCAATCAGAATTGGAATTAAACAATAACAAGACATACCTTTGCATTAAAACAAGCCAAAGGAGACTCTGATACCAGTACTAGGAATGGCATGATTAGAACATCAACATAGCATATTAACAAAAATTGAAACAAAATAAAATATACCTCTTACGTTTATATCACCTTGGTTATTTAATGCAAAGTTAAACATCATAGAAAATTTTAAAAAAAAATTTTACCTTTCCAAATGATATCGTAATCAAATTGATTCCTTTTAATGCTAAAAACATGAACACCTTTTTATGTAAAAGAATCCTAGCCATTCAATCGTTTGGCCTCCAATGTTGCACACACAATTACAACAAAGTCCTTATCAAGGAAAAGCTTTGTGCAATGGGCTTGTGCTAGCAAGTAGACAACAATTTGTCCTTTTTTCTTTTTTAATTTTTAGTAAAGAATCAATGGAGAAGTTTTCTTAAAAAGGCCTCTCAAGAGTGGTCACAGAAAAAACTATTAGTTTTTTTTTTGTTACCTTTTTAAAAGAATAGCTACGATGTAATATTTATATCTAGGTTTAATTTTATTATTGAGTTATTAAAATTTACAAAAAAAAGTCCTTAATATTATAGCAATTATAATCTTTAACTAACGCCTAATTAAACTCTTTTAATTAGGTCTTCAGTAGTTAAAACTTAAAATTTGATTTAAATCTAACTTAAATCATCACACTCTCAATTTAATCCAAATTGCAACCTTTGTGTGTGATCCATTAGGTTCTTAACATGTTGGCAATAGGATTGAATTATAATTTTATTAATTAATTAATTTAAATGAATCATATTCAATTTTAATTAACTAATTCAATTTCATAAATCAATATTGACATCTAATAACGCATCATAGCCACTCAATTGTTAGAAAAGTTAAAAAATTCTTTGACAATCTTTTAATGTATAGTTTATCAGTGTAATTCATTCCTTCATTATATATTCTAAAAATGATAAGGGCTTGGTGTACTCTTATTGACTTCTATATTTGTTCCTGCAGTTAGATCATTAGCTTTGTGGAGAGTTATGAAACTCATTTTGTAATCTTCTAATCACGTTAGCGAATGATTTGATTAAGCTAAAGTCAACCAAGAACTAATGAGATATTTCCCCTTGAATCATATGGGGTACTGATTCTTATCTTGACCACTCATTTGTTTTCATATGTTTCATACTATACCTAAAAATATCATATTTTGGCATCCTTGGTTAAGCACCCATAGAGATGAAATTAAAGCATAATACTCCATATACAAGTAACCTAGTGTCTTAGGTTTAGGGAATAGTTACACAACTGACACATAAGAAGTATTGCATAGACACTTGAGTGAGGTACTAAGTACAGTTCTCATGGCGGGTCATGTTCAATGAACTCACTCTCCCAAGACAAGCACGCACATGTTAGTTTCGAGTATCTCTATATTTCAACCTATGTGAGCAATTGTTTACTTCACAAGTAAAGAACATAATATGTGTCGATCTTTGAGCAATATTGATACCTCGTCTCAATAATACAATGATCATGAACTTTTAAGAACAATACTTTGATGCATAATGATTTCATAATTATCCTAATACAATTCTTTTGCGAAGCATATATAGTTCCATTTGCTTTATCTATATAAGTACAAAAAGTATTTAAACTATAAACTTATGAATAAAGTACTACCTCAATGTTATTATAAATAACAAATATCATACATGAATATCTCAATATTGTAATTCCCATTCAACCACAGGTTAACTTATAGGGCTCATATTAACATTACCAACTATGCTTTTTCTGATAAAATTTCAACAGAAAAATCCATCAAAATTTTTATCGGTATTTGTACTTACTAACAAAATTTCAACTATTACTTATAAAATTTTCTGTCGGTAACGACTTTTTTTTTTTTTTGTAGTGCTTGTTTAATACAATGCATAAGCTTATTGGGTGAAAGTCACTCCAATGCTCAGGATTAGAATTATTAGGTAACAAAACAAAAGTTGTAAAAGTTACCCTTTTCGACAAAGTCCATCCATGAAAACAATCTGTAATAGCAAATTATGAAAACAATCTCTAATAGCAAACAAGGTTAAAAATCTAGCTAAAAAGAAACGATCACCCATAATCAAAAGTATGGATTATGAACACACCATACACATTAATAAGTAAGCAAATTACAATTCAATTTTTCAAACTCGTTATAATTTCCTTTTAATTTTTGTTAAGGAATTAATCAACTGGAATTTGATCATGTTTATAAGCTTACTTGATTTTTTTTGTGAAGAATAAAGCAAGTCAATAATTTTACTTGAATGTGCAAAAAAAACATAGATAGTTTAGGAACTAAATGCATATTTGAGAAGAAAAATACATTAAGGAACTAAATGCACATGCAAACAAGGAAAGAGAAAAAAAAAGAAAAGAGAACATTGAAACGGCACGCTTTGGAGGTCGAGAGAGCGTGGGAAAGTAGCCGTTAGAAAGACACCTCATGCATCAAATTGTCACTAGCCTGACCGTTAGAACACCTTCCCCAAAATTCAAAAAAAAATTTGACCGTTGCGCTACTCCAACGTTTAACTCCAATCTTCCCCTCCTTTCCTTCATTTACCACCAAAACACATCTTCCGAAATCTTAAACCGGAAACCGAAAATCCAGAGACATTCCGATTCCATTTCTCTCTCTTCAATCCCCCGCCCCCCTAACCCACCAAGAAGAAAATAAAAAGCAAATCTCTCTGTTTTGAATCCGATGGATGAATCAAGTGGGACGATGATCGACGAGTTATACGAGTTCTCGGCGCCGCGTTTCTTCGACTTCCTGAAAGGAGAGTCGGAAGAAGATACTGGCAAAGCAGAGCTCTGGTTCGAAACCGCCTTAAGCTACGCCCCTTCTCGTATGTTCTTTCTCTTTTTGCCTTCCTCTTTCTTTCTTTTTTCTCTATTTCTTCACTGCAAAATTACTAGAATTAAGTTCTCTTCAACGATTATATTCCTTGAATCATTTCTTTTCTCTGAAACTGAATCATTTTTGTCGGCGGTTCTTGATTTTCTTGGAATTTTAGGTTTTTTAGTGCATTTCATCATTGATTAGTAACTCGTGATTCCCGATTTTAACTATCTATTACTGAATCGTGTTCCAAAATTGTAGGGTTTGAGGACCTCGTAATTTGGGGAAAAGGGAAAAAAATTTTATCAGATAATTCGAGTACGATTATTTCCACTATTACTGAACCCCGTTCTCCCACATCTTTTCAACGGGTCAAATAGGTCACTGTTGATCTATGGTTTCATCGATGAATGATTTGTGTTGGGTTGCTTAGATAAGATAGGCAAAGAAAGGAAAACTGATATGAATTGACCTAATCATCATTTCTCCTCTCAAAATATTTAGTTAAATGAATTAAAGCACAATGTAATTAGGTTAATCTTCAAGGATTTGAAGTTCAAATTTAATCATGGAGTTTAATTCAGTTTCCATATATTATCTGCAACCAAGCAAAACTGTTGTATTTTCTATCAAGGAGAAAACTGGAGATTTCATTTCCTTTTGGTTTATTTCCATAATGCAGCTTTTATGGCTAGAATCAAGGCTGGTAATAGATCCTTTCAAGTGGAAAGTCTCTGCAATTTTACTGAAGCGGATCAAATGCAGAAGGTGGAATTACTTTATCCTTGCTAAATTCAATAGCTTATAAAGCAATTTCTCTCATTCAATTTGGTCATGGTGAATATACTATTGCTGCAGGCTTCGGAATCATCAGATGTAACAGCTCCCAACAGTACCTCAGAAGAAAACGCTCAATTCGAGCCGGTGCCTGATAAAGTGAAGGAAGATGAAGTTAAACCCTCAGAGGCAAGGGTTGAAATCAATCAAATGGTCACTCAGGTAATTAGCGAATTTTTTTTATCCATTATCTTACAGATTATTCTTCTGATTTCTCATGAGTATAGCTGTGTCGCAGATTGCTAATGATAATAAAGACAAGGAAAAATTAGGGACTGTATGTGGTCAAGAGAATGGAAGGTATCTTTGGATTTTGCATATTGTCAATACTGATGAAGTTCCATTTATACTCGGATTCTCATCATTGTATTTTTTGTTCTTTTCTGTCGATTTTTCAGTGCCCTGGCTAAAAAAGTGCCTTCTACTGTAACTGGTGATAAAGAGAAGAGCAAATCTTCTGTGCAAGTAGAAGTTGAAGCTTACACCCCTCAACCATTGATGAATCTTCAGAAAAAACTGGTGAGTGACCGGAAGCACCAGACAGCTAAAAAGATAGCTAGCATGGTACGGAATCCATCTGCCTTGAAGCCAAAAAACCGGTTTCAGGGCAGCAGTGGGACTCCCAATTTGGCTCAAGAAAACCAAGCCATTAAACGTCAGAAACTAGACGGAGGGAGATCTAGACAGGTATCTTATATGCTTTCGTCCTTTTGCATGTTAACTACAGTTGTTTTGTAGTTTTTATCTGAAGTTTTGTCCCTCTGTTGCTACCCTTCTATATCTCAGATCCTAAATGTAAAACCCCACAATTTGCCCCATAAGTCAAAACTTGGTATTACCAGTGGCAGTTCCAAATTGTGCTCTTCTACCGCTAAAACTTCTAACAAATTGGAAAGAAAGGTGTGTTTCTCTGTGCTAAGTTGCTTCATTGCATTTTTTCACTAACAATTGTGAGTTAGTGTTAAACAATCGGTTTATTACCCTTTAAGGTTTATCTTCGGGAACCAGCAGCACCTTTTGTTTCAATGGCAGAAATGATGAAAAAATTTCAATCAAGTACCAGAGATTTGTCGCTTCCTCAAAGCTCTCTGTCACATGTAAATAAGATACCTGGCTCCAACATGGATTTGGTTTTTTAATTCTTTTCAGTTCCTTTTTCTTCTTTCACAAAATTCCTTATGATTAATCAGGATGATGCTATTTCTGTTCAGATGAAACCTATCAAATTGACAAGGCCCAAAGAACCTGAATTCGAAACAGCGCAAAGAGTGCGCTCGGTAAGAGTGAAGAGTACCGCGGAGCTTGAAGAAGAAATGATGGCTAAAGTTCCAAAGTTCAAAGCAAGACAATTGAACAAAAAGGTGCCTAAAGCTTATACCATCTATGATTTCCAGCTCTTATTTGGCTTTTCAGTATCGAACTGATCTTTCTTTGTTCTTTACTGTTTAAGATATTTATAATAAGTTGCTAAACTAATTTGTTTTCCATTTCCTTCTCTCGTGCAGATTTTTGAAGCCCCAACACTACCTGCCTTACCAAGAAGTACTCCAAAGCCTCCAGAATTTCAGGTAAATAGGTGGCAGCATGAGATGAAAACTTGAAGACAGTGTTTGCTAATCAGACTAAAAAAGTTTATTTGTTTCAGGTATTTCATTTTAAGACAATGGAAAGAGCCAATCAGAATGCGGAGACTTCTTCAGTAGCTTCAACAGAGGTGTCTCGTCAGGTTTGGAGAACTATAGCTTTCATTTGATTCACTTTCTTTTGAAGACCCTGAACACTTACCTTTCTCTCGCCTTTTTCCTCATTCCTTTTTGGTTCACTACTTTCTGTAACAGAATAATCAGTGGAAACCTCATCTCACAGAACCTAAAACACCTGTACTTCAAACATCATTAAGGGCACGGCCTCCAAAGGTCAAAAGTTCTATTGAACTTGAACAGGAGGAACTTGAAAAAGCACCTAAATTTAAGGCAAGGCCATTGAATAAAAAGGTACTCTCTCGATCACATCAATTCCGATCGGTATGTAGCAACCATAAACCTTCAGTAACACAAATTTTTGCTTGTGTAGATATTTGAAAGCAAAGGAGAATTGGGTATCTTCTTTAATGCAAAGAAACAAGTGACTATACCTCAAGAATTCCATTTTGCAACAAACGAGAGGATACCACCAGCAGCAGTTATTGATTTATTTGACAGGGTAGTTGTACAAACGCACCAGTTACTTATTCTACTGGTCTTAGCACATATAAAGCAAACATAGCATGTATGATAGATACCTCTCTACTGGTACTCATTACATTTTTTGTTATCCTTTACAGCTTTCTCTGAAGTCAGAACCTAGCCACGATCCAATTCCAAGAAACACCATTCTCAATCCATTCCATCTCCAAACAGAGGTATACTTTTTTTTTCATTTTCTTCAGGAATGGTATAATACTAGAAAAAATAGATAGTTGTGCTTTAACAAGTCCCAAATGGACGTACTTCAGGAAAGAGGAGCTGAGAAAGAAAGGAAACTTGTGATGGAAATTATAGAGAAGCGATATGAAGAGGAAAGAGCCAGGGTTCCCAAGGCTAACCCATATCCTTACACCACTGACTACCCTGTGGTATGCTTAATTTCTTTTATTTCTCATTTCAATGTTTTAGTTACACATAATAATAGAGAATGTGCGTTAATGGTGATACTTGTGCAGATTCCTCCAAAGCCAGAATCCAAGCATTGTACAAAACCAGAACCCTTCCAACTGGAGAGTCTGGTGAGGCATGAGGAGGAGATGCAAAGAGAGATGGAAGAAAAAAAGAAAAAGGAGAAAGAAGAAGCCCAAATGAGGATCTTCAAGGCCCAGCCAATTGTGAAAGAGTAAGAGTGATCCACAATTTGTGATCAGCATTTATAAAGTTAAAAGAGATCTTGTAGATTAATCCTTTCTATTTCTTGCAGGGACCCAATTCCTGTTCCAGAGAAAGTTCGCAAGCCTCTGACACAAGTGCAGGAATTCAATCTCCATGTTGATCATAGAGCGGTGGACAGAGCAGAATTCGATCAAAAGGTAAATTCCAGCTTAATTGGATCAATAAAATAAGCCGCCTCTCTTGTATTGGATCATTCTCATTAAGGGTTCGGTTTTTTACAGATTAAAGAGAAGGAAATGATGTACAAGAGATACAGAGAGGAGAGTGAGGCTGCTAGGATGGTATGCATGCGCACACATTTATCTTCTGTCCTACATTATATACTGCCTGTCTTGAGAATTATAATAACATTATTCTATATATCGGCAGATCGAGGAAGAGAAGGCATTGAAGCAACTGAGAAGGACAATGGTTCCCCATGCTAGGCCCCTTCCCAAGTTTGACCATCCTTTCTGCCCACAAAAGTAAGAAAAGTAGTAGTATTGCAGCATTCCTGTTTGGCTGGCGACTATCCTGTATTGATTTTTTATATTGGCCAGGTCTTCCAAGGAAATAACAAAACCGAAATCACCAAGTCTACGTGTTCTCCAAAGAAAAGAAAGGAGGAAAATGATGATGACGGCTGCTGCAACTTCCAGTCCCGCCACGCTTATGAGATGAATGATTGTTTGGTTGATGGACAAGGCAGCCTAGCCTGCGCGTGTGTTCAAGAACTTTTGAACCCCTGTGAGACCACCACCATTATTGAACTTTTGCAGGTTACACTTTTTGAACCCTGTGTATGTACCCGTTTAAAATTTTCGTATTAAAAGCAAAAAGTGAACAATCAATTCTTTGTATCATTTATTCCATTAGATTCCAGAAATGTTGCTACAGACAAATTGCATGTTGCATATTCTTCAAACAAATTGCACCGCAACCTCGTGTACCTTTTTTACTGGTATTGAAAATAATTGTCCAAAAAGATACCTCATAATCAAAGCAGGCTAAGCAACATGTATATAGCTCGTGTTATAGCAATCTGAAGACAGTTACTGTCCCCTTTTTTGTTTTTTCATAAAACAATTTAAACTAAATTTTCCTATACATAATAATAAAACTGTTACTTCTACCATCCTCGAAAATCTCAACCCCATTATCCTAAATTCTACTTCACCCAAGAAGGCAGCAACTCAAACAATGCTTCCATCAAACGGCCAGACACCTCTCTCACTCCCTATATTTACATACACTCATCTGTAAATTATCAAGTCAACAACCACTCATCCGTATCCGTCAACGTTGGCACAAATTTGCTAGCAAGTTTGCTTTTGCCGATATGCTAGAATCTGAAACACCAGAGGAAACAAAATAATGATATTCAGACTTGATTTTATTCGAAATGATTGTGACCCCTTAATTTAAGAATACTACATATGGATATAATTAGGAGCCATTCTCAAATAAGCTTAAAGAATACTACAAGACACAGATAATATACTAACCAAATGATTTCTTCCAGAACTGCTCTTGACTTTAAGCCCTGCCAAAGTTTCTTGACCTTCCAAAATTTGTAGCGCATCCTCTGAGGTCAAAGGAGTTGGGATGGCGTGGTTGTCATCAGTGTTGTATTGTCCCTTTACCATTAGGATTTCTACTTCTTCAGCTCGCAATGGTGTCTGGAGAGCAATGTACTGTGCAACATAATCACTATAATTTTTAGACAAGCATCATAGAAGTTGAAGCCTACTAAGAAAAAACCTAAATGATAGATCCTTAGAAATGAGGGGAAAAAGGGTTGGAAGAGCAGTATAACATGACAAATGCATCCAGCACACAAATAAGTTAAAAATTGAATGAGTTAAATTCATGTCAGAATTTTAAGTGGATCCAAACCTTACCTATATGGGCACAGCAATTCAAACCCTAGTATTAAGGTGGCTGGGTTGGATTTGGGTCAATTGAAATCAGTTGCTCTCACATCAGAAGTTAAGTGGACCCCAAAAGCAACTCAAACACTATGTAAGGTGACTGGATAGGATTTGGGTCCAGTGAAATCAGATTTTGCCCACTTTACATGCCACTATCTTTCTATATAATTCATTATACCAATTCAACCAATGCAAATCAGCATTTGGAGAATGTCAAAGGCTCATTAAAAAAGGTCATTTTCCTAGCATCTACCTTCAGCTGCACAAAGATTAAGACAGTCTACATATTAAGATGGTGGGAAAGAAATCTCACTTCGCATAGCTGCTTAACTGACAGACTGGGCCGACAACAAAGGTAGGGTTGCTGCAAACTGGAAGTACTTTGTTCATCCACAGATATAAGCTTGAGATGAACATCCAACTGCAGGCAAAGAATACGCTTTAGTTATACAAAATGTGGAACTGCATAGAGAATGGGGAAGAATAAAAGGGAAAAATGAAAAAGAAACGGGGGTGGGAGGGCGGAGAGCACGGAGAGAACAATCCTACAGCAATAGTGGCAGCTTAATACCAGTGATTGACCTAATCAGATTTCATAAACCAATAAAGAGTCCAACAGTGTCCTGTCATACCTCATCATTGCTTTCCTCCAAGCTCCGCAGGTACTCTACCAGTCTGCTTAAGCGAGCACGAGAACTCTTGCCACTGCCACCGCCAGAATTTCCATGTCGGGTGTGACTCCGAGCACCACCTGCCCCCCAAGCAAGCTTGTCTGTGTTCCAGACAAGCCCAGGAGAAATTCCTCTGCTGTCTCTAGACACTTCTGTATCATTTTCAACACAGCCACCATCTGAGTTTACCACTGATGAAGAAGGCTGGGATGGCCGAATTCCAGCCCGTCTTTTGCGCCTTCTCTGCCTCCCTTCCGTGCAGCGCTCATCAGTCGAAGATGAATCTTTGCCTCCATTGTCATCATTTTCATCCTCATTGTCTTCAGATCCTTGATGCTCAGCCCCTCGAGAGTTCCGTCTCCTACGTGGATGAGTACTGCGATGATTGCGTTGTGACCTAGTCATAAAGCCACCTGTGCTCTCTTTACCAAGACTACGTCGTTTAACGAGTGCTTCTGATTGTCTCTGAAATATTTGGGCAATTGATGCTTGAATCTGTACGACAAAACATTGAGACAACCATTTGGAAGAACAGAGAATATGTGTCAAGGTCTTGAGCTTATAATAGTCCAAAGATAATTCCCAGAACGGAGCAGTGAAGAGGGAAAAAGGCTACCAAGCAATCATCATTTACCAGTCTATCCAGGTCACTATTTAGGACAAGGAATTGAGTTCTTCCATTTTTGGTATGACAACCCAGATCAAAGTCAAAATGACAAATTGCAACAATAACACTTGTATATGCTTTAATAATTATACAATTGTATAAGGAATGCACATAATGCAAGTAACATCAGGAAATTCATGTTAAGCATGTTTCAAGCTAACTGTATGAACAGAAATCACCACCCTTATCTGCCAGGACTCCTATGTACATATAGGACATAGGATGATTGACCTTAACCATGAACGCAAGCACAGTAGTGAAAAATAAATGCATGTAGTAAAAAACGTACAATATATCTGACCTGCTTATTGCGAGTCCTTTCTTCTTCATGAAAAGCCAATTCCTGAGACCAAATGCACAGTACCAGTATTTGATTAGCAATATCATGATGTAAGAAAGTCATAGCAGCATGAACGAAAAAAATACCCACTGAGCAAGCAAAAAGAAGAGAAAGGAAAACTCATACCTCCTCTTCATACTTATCAATATCTGGATATAAAGCTGCAATTAATGCATCATAGTTTGGATCATCCCTGAGAGAACGTCGACTTGCACAATGTGTACGGCAAGCAGGACACTCATTGTTCCTGCAATCAGAAGCAAGTAATCAATTTGATTCTATGAGTCATCTATCCATAAAATTTTCAAACATTTACAAAATTAACCCAAACAAAGGCAAGACAGTAACAATCCATTTATAACATACCCCAGTCGCATTGATTTATCAATGCATTCTCTGCAAAAACGATGCAGACATTCCATTACAGTTCTTGTTTTCTTTATGATTCCTGTACACACAAAAAGAATAAATAATGGTCTACCAGATTTATGTCCCAACATGTATGATAGGAAAATCTGACTGAGCTAACTAATCACATGAGGGTGTCAGAGCTTCCTTCTGATCAAATTCCAGAGCTACCTAACAAACTCCAATGCACTATAAATACCTCAAGCAATAACCAATGGGATAACAGCTGATTACATAACAGCAAGATTACAAGTAGACTAACAAGCATACCTTGATGCAATCAGATATAGCAAACATTTGTTTCCTGTATGTGTCTCCATAATTAAGCATAAGCAGCACATCCATATTACACGTGTGAATACAAATACTTTGGAATTACCCTTTCATGGTTTTTCCTTCAGAGAAATCATCTTTGTATATTTATATATATTCAACTAAATTCTGTTTTATAGACATGATAGGTCTAAAATATGACTAACCAACCTCCCCAGCTACAATGTACCTATCCCAAAAAGCCCCCAAATTGATAAGTGCTTTAATAATACATGCTATTATGATCTAAATTATCTGCATTTCTTAAGTAATCACTTCTCCTATTTCACTAAGGCTACGTTTGTTTTGCAGTAAAATGTTTTCTGGAAAACATTTTCAGGAGCTAAGGCTGTTTGGAAGACTGAAAACAAAATCAAAATATAAAACATTTTACAGGTCAATGGGAAAAAGACCCGTTGACCCTGTAAATTGTCTTATGCCTTGAAAGGGAGTAAGACAATTACCAAAACACAAGCTCCCTCTCTGTCCCGACCTTCTTCTTCCTCTCCCCTCCTTGTGTCGCAACCCTCCATGTCCCAATCCATTTTCTCTCTCACTTGATCTGATACTTCTCATTCCTCCTCCCACCACTGACAGCAGCATCGCAAGTCGTCTTGACCAGCAACCTTTCCTTTCTTTCCTTCTTTCCTCTCTTTCTTTCTTTCTTTCTCCTTTTTGGCTATCAAAACTCTATCTCTTTCTCTCTCCTGTTGCAGCGGCCACTAGTGGCCTGCACCTCCCACTCTCTTTCTTTTCCTCTTTTCTTTCTTTATCTTCCTTATCTTTTCCTCTTTTTCCTTTCTCTTTCTCCAAAGAAAACTCCTTTTTCTTTCAATAACCTTTCCCTCTCAAGATCTGCTGTCGGTTTGAAGAGCTTGGTACAAAAATTCAAAACCAACCACAGATACTTCAGTAAGCAGTACTATCCACCCAAAGAGCAGATCTCTAACTTTTAGATTCCACAATTCAAGTTATCATATCACTTTGAAGCTTAGAGACTAGTTAACTACAGTTAATCCCTCATAAATAAATTTTTTTTATCATGTACGTAATTAGAGTAATCTTTCCTCTTTTTTTTCTATTGTATTTTGGATAATATTTGTTGAGTTTAATTAAATTGGTAAGGTTTTTTCCCTAAAAAATGAATAGTGCAAAATATTTTTCATAAGACGATCCAAACAACAAAATATATTTTGGACAGTTTATCCAAAAAGCAGAAAATATTAGATTTTCTCATAAAATATTTTACACATAAAAAATTTTCCTTCAACAAGTTATTTTACAATTACCCAACGGACCCTAAAAACCATGTTATAGAAGTTAGATTCACATAACATCAAAATCCCTTTCTCCTAATCCATTAAAAACAATAATAGAAAGACATGACCTGAATTTAAGCACCCTGAGTCCACAATCTTCATTTATCTTTCTTCCTATCTTCTCAACTTTAGATCTTTTAAGGAGCATCCAGATAAACAACTTTCTCCCTGGTTTTCTATATTAATTTATAGGTACTTGCCCACTTATGGTTAGAAAACTTCTTAAAAACTCATTAATTTTAGACTAAATCTTCTAATAGCATTAAGCAGAACAGTGACCATAACTTTCCAACTCAAGCAATATCAGAAAGAAAAATGAAATGAGCATTATGCCTAAGAGAATATTCAGCAAAGCAAAACTATATTCGAAGAAAGGGACAGGAGGGATCTATCATTTGGAAATGAAATTTAAACAACTATGTTTAAGGTCACATTCAGTTATGTGCAATTAAACTTTATATTTCATTGTAGGACACATTCAAATTAGATTGTGGATATGTTCTGGCAATTCATCTTTAGTTACACAAAAAACCTAATTTGAAATTCAGCACAAGCTAGAGAGAGGGGGAAGACAACATTTGAATTGTACAAAAACCAAGCTAAAAGGAATATCGCCATCAGACATTGCAACTGGAAAAATTCAACATGAATCTTAAACATTTAAGGAAGAAACCTCTCTGTTGTACATAGATATCAGGTAAATAAAACATAATTTGTCAATTAATACTACAATATGTGCATGAAACACACAGCAATCAATTTGCCTCTTGCCCTTGTAATGGTTTATATGATTTTCAAAAGACAAAATTGAATAACAATGTATGCTCACAATAAAGATTTATACAAATAGAATTCAAACTTTAAAAGGTGATGGGTTTGACCTCCACAGTATGTAAACAAATACAACATGTTCCATCAAAATACATTACACTCACATTTATACATGTATCCCAACTCCTAATCACACAGATTCAATAGAAATACTAGGAGAAAAAATATCGAACGGTAGGAAATTGAAGTAAATATTACCTAAACAAATTGGACATTGAACATCTTTGCGAATTTCTGGAAGTTCCACAAAGACAAATCTGGAAGAGAAACATATAATGTTATTAGAACTTTCTATCAAGTCATTTAATAGATGTAAGTTGCAATATAAAATTCAGCGCATGTGCTTGAAGCTGGCAGCAAGCATGCCAGTAGAGAAATACATCTATTGCGATCATCAAGATAGGAAAATATTCCGGTCAATGTGAAGCAAGTAAATATATGACTACAAGCAGATTAGCACTGGATGGGTTTGAAGAGCTTGGTTTACCTACTTTAAAAGGGTAAAATGAATGTTTCCAAGCAATCATATGTAAAATGCCATAATGAGCAAGGAAATCCCAAAGTCTCACCTGACACTTTACAATTATTCTGAAAACACTATGAGAAAACAAAAAGAAAAAAGGTGTTATTTTTTTGTGAATCTGGAAAGATTAAGGGTGTAAGAAATACAAGCAAGCCCTCAATCAACTCAGCAAAAGAATCCTCACATGTTCTATATATATACATATATATAGCACTTAAACTAACAAAGAAAAGAATGGTCAAATCTTATGGTTTGTACATAAGACAACACTCCCTTTCATTGTAAGTTAGTGCCCAACCTCTGATTCCTATTGGTGGCTAGAATTGAAAATGGAACGCTACTTTTTAAAACCCTACTAGATTGTACCCACTCTTACTTTCTTTCTTGCTTACAGAGCCATCAGCACCAAATCAATAAAATTGGTAGTAGTATTTTACTGAGATGATGTTATTTGGAGAAACTTTTAAAAGACTAGGCATGTAGGCACCACCCCAGTACTGCTATATGACCGTGTGACTCACTGCTTAGCAAAGTTAGGCTAGTGACTTATTAAGGTTTTATCAGATTCCATGGAGTTGAACACATATCACATGATGGAACTCCAAAAATCAAGGGTGAAATAAGAGGGAAAAAGAACAAAAAATAAATCCAGAATCAAAGATAAAAGTGATTTGGTTTAAAATAAATCATGCACATTATGGACGGTAGAAGGCAACCAACTACAAGTATACAAGCACATGCTAAGCTAGTATTTCTACATGTTGGTAATGAGCATGCCAAGTTTTTTACTTGATAAACATAGGACCCTGTACCAATAAAGAAAATAACAAGAACAAATTTCAGTATTTTCCAGCTTTATGTGGTTACGAGCATGGACAGTACGGTACACAGATCGTTGACATGCAAAATGCAATCGACTAAACGATGAAGAAATAAATCACAAAACACAATGCCATACAGCGAACAACATAAAAACCCAACAAATAAAACGCATATCCCTTTCTTTTTAACAGCTAAAACCACCCAAAACATAATACATGCTCCTTAAACAAAAAGAAAACAAAATCGCAGCACACCCAGCTGCAAAAGCAGAGCCAAAGCTAATTATGCAGCTAAAACTGGATTCAAAATTTATTAACGACAACAAAGGAAAAGAAAAAAAGAAAACAAATATTATTGACAGAAAAAAGAGAGAGAAAGAGTACTCAGGTTTCTCTTGAGAAGTAGAAGATTGGCTTCCATCAGAATCTGAGAAAACAGAATCCCACAATCGAAATCAACTTCAAAACACGTGTTTCCAACTATGCATCGACCAACATATAAAAATAATAAAAAGGAAAAGGACGTTACCATCTTCATCTTCTTCATCTTCATCTTCGTCATCGCCTTGGAGTTGTACTTGGTGGTTTTGGTCATCTGGGTCCTGTTTATGATATTGTTGTTGTTCTTGCTCTTGCTCTGGCTCAGGCTCTTGTTCTTCTTCCAGTTGCGTTGTCTCATCTTCAGTTTTGTGTTGGTCTTCTTCGTTTCGAGATTGCTTGGAGAGGCTTTGGTGATGAAGGCTGGACTCTTCATCGTCGAGATTCTCTGGCAATGACCGCTTCTGGGCTGGCATTGATGCCTTTGCTTTCTCGATTCTCCGCCCTTTTCCTTTTCCACCAGAGACACCCAGCCGAAGAAGAGGAGGACGACCCAGAGATTGTTCACTTGTTTTTTTTTTTTTTCTTTTTGTATGGGTCGATAAAAAGAAAAAAGGAAATAGAAACAGATGGGGAGAGATTTAGCCGCTACTGCCCTTTTCCAATTGTTTTTTTTTTTTCCTCTCTGTGCTAAGGCTCTAATAAATAATAATGTTTATGTTTAATTAATTAAGAAGAGATCAGGATCAGCTGTTAAACGAGCACATGTTGGCTCGGTGGGCGGCCTTCTCTCTCTATCTCTACTCTTCTCAAGTGGCCTACTTTGGACATTTTATTCTTTTTCCTTTTCTTTAAAATGATTATAAAGGTTTCTAAAATTAGGGTTAAACCTTTCTATGTTAAAATAAGTTGGCATAATATTTTTAAAAACTTTAATTATTAAAAAATTTAAATAATTAATTAATTTTTGATTATGTTGAATCAACTATTTTTATTTTTATTTTAATCAAATAAATTTTTACAGTTAATGATTAATTAACTATTATTATTTAAAATATCAATCATTTTATGTCTGTTAATTTGATACGTTATAGTGATATGATATTTTGACATGGCATAATGATATAATCATATGGCATTTTTATCTTCTATATCAATACTATATGAATATAAAATGCTTGATTAATTATGGTTAATTAATCATTCGTAATAAGAATTTATTTAGTTTAAAATAAAAATAATGAGACTTGATTAAATGTATTAGAAGAATAAAAATTTAGTTACATTTTTTGTAAAGTTTATAATCTTTTTAAAGTATTATGTTGAATAAGTTAAAAAAAAGCCCAAAATTACCATACATAGTGAACCTCAAATAACAATGTATATTGCAAAATAAACTTTAATTTTTGAAATTTGAATTATCATATTCAAATTATTAACTTCTTCGCACTCAAGCATGATGCATTTTTTTTTTAACATTTAAGTTTAAATCTTTCTTTTAAAATAAAAAATTTTTACTTTTTAATTCATATTATACATAATTGAGTTGTCTATTTCAAATGACATAATACTTTAAAAAATCTTTAAATTAACCCTAAAAATTTAAATAAATCTTTAATCTTTTATTACATTTAATTAAGTTTATATATTTTTATTTTAAACATTTATAACTAATAGTTAATTAATTATCATTAATCAAAATGTCCATTGTCATTTTATGCTTACGTAACACTGATATGACATTGATGTGAAAAATAAAAAAAAAATCAGATGATTATATCATCATGTCACGTAATCATCCACTATAACATGTCAATATATTATATTAGTATTATAAAATTTAAAATAATAAGTAAAATTTTAATTAATAATAATTAATCAATCATTTTAAATTCATTTTATAGAAAAGCAACGAATTTAATATTACCTACTTCCTCGTATAACCTAATGTTGTGAAGTTTTTTTAATTTTGACTATTTTCATGATTTTCCATTATGATATCACTGATACCCATAAAAAAATCATTTTTTAGTAAATAGTTTTGTATTTTGTTTTTTATTTCATTAAAATGGCAACAAAAGTAGGTAAAAAAAAAGGACAACTATCAATGCAGAGATGCGATAAGCATGCAATATTCATGAAAATAATATTATCACAAAAAAAAATTAAAAAGAAGTGAAACTCGTACCTAAATATTTAGTTTATTGATTAATGTATTATTTTTTATTTAAAAAATAAAATTTAAATCTCCTTCCTCAATTATAAGAAAAATAAATAAATGAAACTCATCCTTAAATATTTAGTACTATTAATACCAAAAATACAAATCATGAAAAATGTGGAAAAACGCACTTTTATTTATCTTTCGGTGTGGAAAATGGGAAAGCACTTTTGAGTTTTGGCAAGCACCAGGCACGCATGCAGGCAAAATTATGAAGAAAACAAAATTAAAAGCTATGGATGACGTGGGATGTCATGGCTTATCTGTACATACAGTCCACACTCCACACCCTATTTTACACTAATCTTTTCAGTCGAACAATTGCTACTGCTACTTTGGATGATAGAACCAAAACCAAAAAAGAATTCCACGTTTCCTCAACATTAACGTGTTGTAAATTTGTTTATGCTACACTAAATTGAAGTGGCCAAAATTGACCATAGCAGATGCGGCGTGGCCACACTCTGCCCACCCGCCCCTCCGTTGTACTCATAAAAATGGTGAATTTACGCAGAAATAATCAGCTTTTTCTTTTCTGTCTTATTAAAGAGACGTGGATTAGCTTCTATGATTTGATAACCCAAGACATGCTATCAAGGAATGTTAGAAAGGATTGGAAAGAAAAGTGCATGATGCACTATCTGTCTAGCTGTGGCAAATTTATACCCTGCAAGTTCTGCAAGCAAAAGTGATGGCCGATGGCCAAGTAAAACTAGTCAGATAGTAATCAGTTATAGAAAGTCATTTCCAATCATTTTCTTTGTTGTGACAAACAGAGACCAGAGCAGACGTAGCAGAGCTGTAGGTATGTCAAATATGATCGTCATTATAACAGGTGGAACTTGGAAGTCATTTCTTGGGATGATATCAGTGTAAGCAGTGCCATACGCTCTTACAAGTTACAGCTTACGAGAAACGTGAATAACCGAAATCAGAAACTAAAAAAAAACAAAACATGCCAAAAACACACACGACAGGTAACAACTCCTCCACCTTAAGACAAGCCAAGCGGCTGCTTATACTGGGAAGTTTCCTCCCGTGACACTAAATTTGCCATGTGTGTTGTTTGACAGCAATATTTACCTTCGTCCTTCTCAAAAAGTAGACGTCAGAGGCGCATTAAATCATGAGTAACCCTGTCATCTTATAAATTTCACCTCAAAGTCTTTCGTACCAACTATTAAAATGATTGTGATTACAACAGATGAAACTTGGAAGTCATTTCTTGGGATGATATTCAGGGACCGTATGGGCTTCGTTCTTGGCTTCTATTCTGAAAACATTGGCACAGAGGACTCTTTCTATGCTATCCACGAGAGCGACTCTTTGAATGCCATTAACTGGGTCAACAACCACAATAAAGCTCCGTGGAGGATGAATAACATCTTGAATGCCATTGAGGTTTACCTATTCAACAGTGTAGGGATCTCCTTCAACAACATCATATGAGAAGCCAATACCGTGGCAGGCGGATTGGCCAACGCAGGGGGTGATAAGAGCTTCAAACTTCAGATCCTACTTTCAGAACCATCAGAAGGAGGGTGATTAAAATGCTCATTTTCAGTTGGTTATTTCTGGAGTTTATTTTCTCAGTAGATGTCACTGTTTCACTGATGTCTTAAAATGCTTCCATGCTCTGTTTCATTTCACTTTAACTTCTGAACGTAGCAGGCCTCCATCGTTTTGCAGCCTGCTACTATTATTCATGGCATGCTTGATCCCTCTTTTGTCAGTCTCCTCTTGCCAGACCTTTAAGTAATAAAACTATGCCTTTCAAAAAAAAAAAAACAAAAAAACAAATGTACCCGTGAAGGCATCTTTGTCTAAATGAAATAGCAGCATTTCCCTCATTGTTTTCCCCAACTCGGGCACCTAACCATATATAGGTAGAACCAGAAATAAGGAATGAGTTCTAGAGTAGAATTACATATTGTTACATGCCGAATCTAGCTTACAAAAGAGGAGATAAAGGGAAAAGGAAATCCATACAAAAGAAATTTTACAATCTTAATCATACCTGACATCGCATACTGTAATGCAGTGTATGGATGCCCATGTCATTTGCTGAATTTGGGGAGGAATACCACAATTCCATCACCATCAGCTGTAAGATTACAGAAATGCATTTGCACTTATATGAGCTTTATACTTACATTGAGTAAGACCGAAGTTAAAAACAAATTTCAACAGCATCTGAAGTTCCTCAAACAATAGAAAATCTCTGGTTGGCAAACCACTAACCCTTCATCCTCTTACCAAGAAGAGTTAAGACTGTAGATAATAGAAACAGAATAATTTGCATGTAATTACCTTATACTTCTCCCTTAGGCAGGGGTAACCAAATGTTATTAGAAGCACAATCAATCATTCTACTGTAAACCTTGGAATCGGCTACCAGTTCTAGACCATGGAATCAGTTAATAGCAAAATAGCATGAGTGAACAAATATCTGAACTAGTAACAAAGAAGAATAAATGTTCAAGCACTCTTAACAAACTACTAAACATAGATGCAAAATGTATCCATGAATCCATTCTCTTCAAGACAAGTTCATTTTCACATGATTAAAAAAAAAATCAACTATAATGATAATATATAACATTAAAGGGCATGATGATGGTCAAGGCCGTACATGCAACAATATTATAACCTAGCAGCATAAATGAGTTATGTAGTTAAGCCATATATTGCATATTGCTAGAGCCATGACTAGCAACTCTTGCACCAATAAATGGATGTCAAACTGCTGTTGACTCTTCTATTTGACCTAAATACAGATCTGCAGTACATAAATAATACAGAATGATAATATGACTAGCGTTACATCCCTACATGACAGAAGAGAGAGAGCATATATGCTGCAGAGCAAACAATTAGATCTCATCTGATCTGAAAATGTTCGTACGTGGAAGTTTCTTGGATAGTCAACTTAATCCTTCCCCTTTCATCAACCTGCCCACAGATCATATCCTTCAACTGGGTGCCTGTTCCTTTGCGGCCTGAGCCTTCCCCATGAGATTCAGTGGAGTTCTTCCTTCGTCTCTCATTATGCCCAGCCAAACGCCTGCGACAACTTCTTTTGGCTTCATCAAATTCAGAAAGCACGTGGAATCTGAATCAAATCAGAGTAATCAGATAACCTTTTGTAAGAAATGGAAATTCCAATATATTCTCCTCCAATAAATTAGACATTGGAAAATAAAGATAGCATAATCAAATAGCAACCAAGCAAGTATACAGCATGTGACAGAAGAAGTCACAAGGTGGAGGTGCAAGGGTGTGTATGTGCTAGAGAAGAAAGAGTAAAATATCCAAGATATTAGTCAATAAACATGTTTTTATTTTTGGGAAGATGAAAACAAAAATCAATGTAATTGTAGTAAGAAAAAAAAAATCTTAGACATTGAAAGGTGAAAATAGCATCCAAACGCAACAAGCAGGTACAAAGTGTGTGGCAGTATCTAAATTTTGAGTGCTTGTGAACTGTGTCAGGGAAAGAAAAGAGTGAAAACGAAAGTTGGTATAATGTCCCAGCAATTAAAAACCAAGCAAAGGAGGGGGAAAAAGAACTTCATAAAATGAATAAAATCAACCTGAAAATAGAGCAGTTGCAGTAAAATCCAGGTTCATAAGCAAAGTAGATCAGACAAGTTAGTGAAATCATCTGACTACATAGATAGAAAGGCAAAGTCAATGCATATTAAACAATAGACATGGAATATAATCTTCAAACCAGTCATGAATAAAAGAGAATAGCGAATCTACGAATGCTAGTTAAATCAAGTTTTAATGCTTTAACGTCATGTGTCCTGGTTTTTGCATACTCCTATAAAACAACATTATCCCAAAAATTGACCAAATATTCTGCGACTATTTAAATGAATTAATAAAAAAAAAGTAATAGAATCAGAGCACAAGAAAACCAACACCCTAAAATTGTAACTTGCAAAAGAATTATTCAAGATTTGTTCAACTGTTGTATCCTACCACTCTTTACTCAAAAGAGAATCTTCCTTTACCACTGAGAGTTGAAAAGGGGTGTGACTCTTGCTCAAGAAAAGCGACTGTACAGCTTTACCTATTGAGATTAACCTCGTAAATCCTTTTGAAGCAAGCATAAGAAAATTTGCAATTTTTTCCATACAAGTCAAACCAATTCAACTTTATTCAACAAAGCTTTCAAAATTTCCAACTTTTTGGGATCAATTACATGAATCTTTAAAATCAGGTAAAATAAAGTTGCAAATTTGCCATAACAAATGAATAATCAATCATTTGACATTAATACTAACCAAAAAAAAGCATGATAAAAAATCCAAAGGAGCAAATAAAAGAGCCGAAACCTGCTACATTGTTGACAAAAGCGCTGCCTAAGTCCAGCCACAAGCGCAACCTGAGCCTTGGAATGATGTTCACACACTTTATGCCTCCTATGATACTGCTTTGCATCACTCAGATCAGCCGTACAGTTCTCTGCCTGACAACACCTCATAGCACCAGCACCAGTTAACCCCTTCCTCCCAGACCCACCAGCAGCAGCAGCACCACTGCCACCAAGGACGATCACATCCTTCCTTTTCTTATCATCATCTTCCATAGACCCACCAAATTGCAGCTCACTCCCATCATCATCAGACTCCATATCTGCCTCCCTTTTCACCACCTTCCCCATCTTTTGTTTCCCTCTTGCTTCCATCTTTCAACAAAATTAGTAAAACTTTTTAACAATAATAAAGACAGAAAAGAATAGTACAAGAAAATATATACACATACGCTATTTACACAAGTACTATCTGTGTGAAGAGAGTGAAAAGAGCAAAAGAGTGAGAAAGAAGGAGAGGGAGACCCAAGTAGAATAGGCAAGTAAAAGGATGAGAGACAGAGTGAATGAGTTAGGACCACAAGCTCCATTTTGTTTCCTTTTTGCTGGGTCTTTTAAGCGTGTGTATGGTTTGTATAGAAGGGAGGCTGATGAAAATCAGAACTTACTGAGAAAAAGTCTTTATTTATTTTTTCCATGTGTGCTTTTTCTCGTGAATGGTGGGCCCTCACAGTAGTAATGTTAGGTTTCTGTGGTTTGTTCTGCAGCATCTCAAATCATTCAGGATGACAATCTTCTAGCGGTTGCTTTGTCTGCTACTGCTTTGCTTCCGCTTATTGTTTAAAATAATTTTAACTATTAATCCGTTTGATCATTGAAAAAAATTTTGTTTTATATAAAATATTTTATAAAAAATTTCAAAACTTTTATTATTTAAATAAATTATTAAAAATATTTTTTATTATTTAAATTATTTTGTAAAAAATATTATCTATCTTAATTGGTGAAGTTGTTTTGAGTGTGATAATTAAAAGTTGATTACAAAATAATAATATTAAGTGATTTGCACATAAGCAATCAATAAGTTGAATGCTTATGTGCAAATCACTTAATATTATTATTTTGTAATCAAGAGTAAGATTTGAATCTCTTTTTTTTAATTATAAAATAATAATAATAATATTATTAGTTAATTTTTACTAATTTAGAATTAAAATTAGGAATAAAAAGGAAAATAAGCAAAATAAATAGTGATATTTACCATAAAACTATGAAGATATCCATATTCATCTATTGTGGAAGACATCTAAAACCTACACTTATAAATATGTATTCATCAAATGATAATCATTTAAATATTTTTTATAATAATTATTAATAAAACTTATTCAATTTATAAATAAAAATTTTAACTGCATTGAATGATTTCTTTAAAAAATATTTTTAATTTTAATAGTATTGAATAATTTAAATATTAATATTTATCAAAGATATACTCCTAGGCTTACTATTAAGAGTATTTTTTTTGTTCTCCATAAAATATCTTACACCCCTCACAAGTGTAAGACATTTTATGTGGTTAATAAGTGTTTTTCCTATTAATTTGTAAAATATTTTACATTTGAAGTAAAATTTTCACTTTCTAAACAAGTATAAATCTTGAAAAGGTTTTTTAAAAAATATTTTATATTAAAACAAATGGACCCTATATTTTATTCTTTTTTCTAATAATTTGTAGTTAACATAAGTATATATATTTATTCTTTTACCTCCTTTTTATTATTTACCAATATCATCCATCACTTAACTCATCAATGTATCTATTATTTTTTAGATATCTTAACTCAAACTTTGTTATTTAATAAGGCATTCAAATCCTATAAATACTCAATTACATTTTTTGAAATTGTTATCAAATCCGTATCTGAATATTCTAGACACTACCCATTAAATACATGTACTAGCTAAATCCTCGATCAAAATAATTTTAAAATTAATTTTTATATATTATTAATAAAAATTAAATTAATAAATTAACATTAATTCATAAAAATAAATTAAAATTTAAAATCACATTTAAAACAATTAATGAATTTTAAAAATATTACATTAATTACAAAAAATTTTATAAAGAAAAAATCATATATATATATAACAAAAATTGAATACTAAAAATCATTATTTATAATCAGGTTCACCCACTACTAAAGTTATGATAGAATAATAATTTTACTACTTAAATCCAATTATAAAATATCTCAATTTTAATTAATCGAATCAAATACTACAAAATACTCAATTATAAAATATCTATGGCCTCCCTACTTAAACATCAATAGAATACTTATGAAATATATACTAGTATCAACTTTTAATAAAGAAAAATGTCACCAGCTTTTTTATACAAAAAGTAGGAGCATCATAATTACAAAATCTACTTCTACATGCCACTCTCACTTCGATGACTATCAAATAGGGAAAGCACAAGTAAATGGCCAAGTTAATCCCCATTCTGAGCATTTATCAAACATGATTTCCTTAACATATTTATCCAACATAAATATTAGAGTAGTATTAATTTATCTTACTTTTATTATTTGATATTGTCTTACAATAAATGAAACTTGTAAATAGATCAAATCTCAATAGCCTAATTGTGTGAGTAAGCAACCAACAATGAACACAACCAATCCATCTCTTCTTTCCTTATCAAATGCACCACTTATTGTACTTCATCAGCGACGGACCTACCTTCAATAAAGATTCTAAATCAAATAAATTTATCAAAAAGTAATTTATATATTAATATTTAAATAAAAAAATTCTTTTTATAATTTGAAATTTTATTAAAAAATTAAAACCTAAATTACTCTCTTTCTCCAAAAAAAATTCAAGTCCTACACCCACAATGATGTTTTTTCTTCTCAGTCTTTGGTTGTATTTTTTACTCTTTCAAAATAATTCATTTAAGCTTTAATTGTAAGCAGTTTTCAACTCAAATTAAGTTTTTAAATATTTTATATTTAAAATTTTTTGATTAATTTGATAGCTTGGATCCATGATTAAAATCTAGCTAATAGAAAATAGTATTGTATATTAAATAATATCTTGAAATTATGAATCTTTCTTTTTTTATTTATTTAGTAGATATATTATTTGATTACTTAATTTTTGTATTTAATTTTATATAGTTTATGAATACTTATATTTAATTTTGATCAATGAATAAAAAATTATCATTTTTTAGTTCTTAAACCTGTTAATTTATAATATTAGATCGTATTTTATTTAATTCTAATATTTAAGTTTATGTTAATGAGTAATAATTTTTAATAAATTTTTATAATTTTAAATAAATAAATTGTATAATAATATTTTAAATGAAAAAAATTAACTTAGAAAACTCAAATGCCTATAACAATAACAAAATTTTACTTACGGTGCATGATTATTTTACTTTAAAATATTAAATGAATATATTAAATCTACATTCTTTAATTTAATATTAAAACTTTTAATTTATAAATTTTGATATATTTATATTATTTTAATTATTACATCATTTTTTTAAAAAAATTCTTTATCCTTTCGTATACTCCATGATAACTAATATGGGCCAAGTTCCGACAGCTCGTTAGGCGATGAGTCTGGTAACGTGGGGCTACGTGATTGAGCAATTCTAAAGCAGCCTCTTTCTCTTCTGGATTCCACACATAAAGAATTGACATGTGAAAGGCTCCAGGAAAATGATGGTGTTGACTTGTTGGGACGGGAATACACGGGTCTCCCTCTCTTTTCTTTTTTAATCATAATTAATCTTATAATTATGCAATTTTAATAAAAAATTATATAGGGATCTCCACTTATGAATGTAGGTCATCCAATATTTGTATAAACTCTGTATAAGTCCATGACTTTGATTACACAATTGTAATGCATCACATTTATGAATATAAATTTCATATAATATTTTGATACATTCTGTACAATTCTTTATTGTTTTTAAATGATCATAATGAAATAACTATAATATTGATATATTTTTGCAAAGTTATGATATTATTTATCAGTGTTTCTTTTAGCACATTCAATGGTCCGAACCAAAAATAAAAAAAAGTATTGATATTATGTATAAATAATACAAATTTTATTAATTAAATTTAATTTCTCTCGTGTGGGTTAACATTTTCATGTCATTCATCTTATAACTCATATTTCTTAATTAATTTTTGGGCTTTCTAAGGTTCTTTACGTTTGCTTTTACAGTTTGTTGACCCATACGAATACCATGACTGGCTTCGTGTGGCTTATCATACACGTGTGGGAAGAAGAAAAATGAAAGTTTTAAAAACTACACTAAATTTAAGTCCATGATTTTAGATTTTTATCTTTAGATGAAATGCGTTAATTCGGTCTGAAACTTGATATAATCTGCTCTTTTATTATTAAACATGATTGTTTTTTAATTACTTATTATTTACTTTTCATACATATTAAATGTAGTCAATTGTTTTTATTTGTAAAAAAAATGTGAGGAAATGGAGAGAGAGTAATAACGAATTAACAATCTAACTTAAACTTTTGTGAAAAAAAAGGACATAATATTTGAAAAAGCTTATGAACTATTTAAAAAAATTTAAATAAACTCTTAATTTTTCTTACGTTCAATGAAATTTTTATATTTTATTTTGAGTCAAATAAGATTTTTTAACTAATAATTGACTAATTGTCATTAATCAAAATATCACTTATTATTTTATACTCACGTGATATTGACATGATGCTGATGTAAATTAAAAATGCTTGTTATCATGTTATTATATTACGTTATCATCTATTATAATATGTCAACATACTTCTTTAGCGTCACATAATAAAATGACAAGGGACATTTTGATTAACTATTATTAGTCAACTATGAGTTATAAGAATTTATTTGACTTAAAATAAAAGTATAAAAGTTTGATTGAAAGCATTAAAAAAATAAAAATTTATTTAAATTTTTTAAAAATAATTTAGAAATTTTTTTAAATATTATATCAAAAATAGGAAGAGGTAGGCGACAACCTTATCTAAACTTAAGGTATCAGGATTTTGAAATTCGTTTGCCATGGCTGGATAGGTAAATTGATTAGAAAATCAATACTTTTTCCTATAGCAAACACATATATGGTTATATATGTAGGTAAATTAAGCAAAGGATGTGGACAGATTTAGTATGTTAGAGAAGTGATCTTTATTTCATTAATGAAAAGCTGAGTGGTTGTTGAAGAGGAGAAAATCAGTTGACGGGCTGCAACAAAAACTTAAAGCTGTAAAGTAGCCGTTGGTGTCAAAACGCAGCAAGTAGGAGTCGTTTCCACTTTACTGATTTTCTAGTTAAAAAAACGGTGCTGTAGTGTGTCGTTTTACTTGGTCTTTTTTATATTGTTTCTCATACAATGTCATTTAGCATTTCTTGTAAGGCTTTAAGCCAAGTCTAGTTCAGTTTGTTTTTTTGTTTTGGTTACTTGGCACTGGTTTTCATGGTGAATGCTAAGCTGATTTTAGGCTCAATTCATATGTTGAAAATCGTTGCCACATTTAGGACCTAGAAAGTTTGAATGTTCAAATTCCTCATATAAATACTAAAAAGTGTATGAAGCAGTGTGTGGAATTCCAACATATTTTTCCTACTCTATTTTGAAAAGATTATTCTTCTCTTTTCTCTACTACTTCTTCTTCCTTTATTCTTTGGAATTCCTAAATACTCAGTAATTTGAACATTGTATCAAAGCCCTTATTCTTAAGGGACTTGTGATTTGATCATCTATTTCTGAGTTTATCTTCTTCAAATCAGATGGCAACAGCTGGTTTCAGTGCTGGCTCACCTTTAATTTTTTCTGAAGTGAATTATCCTTTTTGGGCTGTTAAGATGAGGACTTACCTGAAAGCATTTGATCTGTGGGATTTGACTGAGTCTGGAAAAGCTCTTGTGTAGAGGCATGCCAATCCTACCTTGGCTCAGATCAAACAACACAGTGAGGATGTAGCCAAAAGGGACAAAACTTTAATCTATTTACAATCAGCTATTTCTAAATCTATTTTTGCAAAAATCATGAATTATGATGATCCTAAGCTTATGTCGGATAGTTTGAAAGAGGAATACCAAGGTAGTGATCGAACCAAGATTATGCAAGTGTTGAATTTATGATTTATCAGTATAATTTATCAGTGTGAGCTTATGAAAATGAATGAGGAAGATAGTATTCGAAATTATACTGATAAATTATTGAAGTTAGTCAATCAACTAAGACAGTTGGGAGAAGATGTTAGTGATAAGAGAGTAGTGAATAAAATTTTGGTTAGTATTCTAAAAAGATTTGAAGTAAAGATCTTTTCTCTAGAAGATTCTAAAGATTTAACCAAAATTTCTATTAATGAACTGGTTGGTGCTTTGTTTGCTCAAGAGTAAAAGGGAGCTATCAAGTGTGAAGCTTCTGCTGACAATGCTTTGGCTGCAAAGACCAAAGGCTTAAGAAGCAAGGGTGAAAGTTCTAAGAAGCAAAAGAACAGTAAAGGAAGTGATGATAAGCAAGGAAAAATGAAGGACAAGTATCCTCCTTGTCTTCATTGCAAGAAGAGCAATCATACACCTAAATACTATTGGTATAGGCTTAATGTGAAGTGCAGAGGCTGTAATCAGTTTGGACATGTAGAGAAGGTCTGTAAAGTGAAGAAAGCTGAAGGAGATAATAAAGTAGCAGTAGTTGAAGAAGTCACTGAGTTTGAAGAAGTTCTGTTTATGGCTGAGGTTGAAGTTGATTTAGCTAAAAATAATACCTGGTTGATTGATAGTGGAAGTTTTAATCATATCACAGGCAATGAGAAATTGTTCAGTATACTTGATAAAAGTTTTAATGCCAGAGTAAGAATTGGTAATGGTATGTTTTTAAAGATACTTGGAGTAGGTGTTATTACTGTGAAAACTCCAAAAGGTTTGAAGTCTATTTCATATGTGTACTTTGTACCAAAAACATACTAAAACCTGTTAAGTGTTGGTCAACTAACTAATAACAAGTATGTATTGCTATTTAAAGATAAAGCTTGCACTATCTTTGACAGAACAGGTGCTGAAATTCTGACAGTAGCTATGAAGAATAGATGTTATCCATTGAATTTAATGGAAACTGAGCATAGTGCTTTCTATGGTGAGGTAAATATGTCAGAATTGTGGCATAGAGGTTTTGACATGTGAATTATGATTCATTTGTCAAGATGGCATCAAAAAGTATGGTGGATGGACTACCTGGTATACAAAAGGCTTTGAAACTATGTGATGTTTGTCAATTTGGAAAATAGTGTAGGAAGCCCCGTCATAAAGAGAAGAGCTAGAAAACTCAGTAGAAATTGAAACTTATTCATACAGATCTCTGTGGAACTATGAAAAAAACATCTTTGAAAGGTAGTAAGTACTTTATACTCTTCATTGATGACTTTACCAAATTTTGTTGAGTTTATTTTCTGGTGCATAAGTCGAATGCTTTGCAGCAGTTTGTTGAGTTCAGAAATTTAGTTGAGAACTTTGCAGAGCTGCATATCAAAACATTGAGAAGTGATAATGGCTCAAAATTTACTTCATCAGAGTTTGAGAAGTTCCTGGAGAATTTAGGAGTAAGGCATCAGTTGACTGTTGCTTATAGTCCTCATCAGAATGGGACAACAGAGAGAAAAAATAGAACTCTTTTGAAGATGTGTAGATGCATGTTGTTTCAAATGGGTTTGCCAAATAGGTTTTGGGCTAAGGTAGTGAATACTGCTAATTATATACTAAATGCGACCTGTACTAAAGCTTTAGCATCAAAAACTCCTTATGTACTGTGGTATAATCATAAACCAATGGTTTCTCATCTTAGAGCTTTTGGCTGTGTCTATTTTGCTAGCGTTGCTGATGAGAAGAGGTCTAAATTGGATCCTAAGACTTTGCAAGTAATTCACTTAGAATATAGTGAAGTCTCCAAAAGGTATAGACTACTGGATGTTAAAACTGAGAGGATGTTTATCAGCAAAGAAGTGATGTTTGATGAGGGATAAAAATGGAATTTTGAAAGAAAATATGGTTGAAAAAGTTGATCTAGTTGAATTGTTTAACAAATTAGTTAATGATAAAGCTAGTGAGACTGAAGACATTGAAGATGAAAGGTTAGCAGTTCGAGGAACTAGGTCATTGGCTGATATCTATAGTAAATGTAATGTCGCTATGGTAGAACCTAATTATTATGCTGAAGCCAGTGCATATTCAAATTGGAAAGCTGCAATGGACGCTGAAATAAGTATGATTTTGAAGAACAACACATGGAATTTGGTAGAAAGGCCAAAGGATCATAATGTTATTAGTGTTAAATGGGTGTTCAGGACTAAGTTGAATCCATATGGTATAGTAAACAAGTACAAAGCAAGGCTAGTTGTAAAATGTTTTGCACAGACATATGGTATTAATTTTTTTGAAACATTTGCACCTGTTGCTAGGCTTGATACTATAAGATTACTTGTAGCATTCTTAACTAAACAAGGTTGGAAAATTAGCCATCTTGATGTGAAATCTACATTCTTGAATGGTATTTCGATAAAAGACATCTTTGCGGAATGGCCAGAAGGTTATGTTGTGAAAGGATCAAAAACTAAAGTTTGCAAGTTGGTGAAAGCTTTGTCTGGTCTT
The DNA here is from genome assembly GCF_002168275.2 of Theobroma umbraticum. NCBI lineage: Eukaryota > Viridiplantae > Streptophyta > Magnoliopsida > Malvales > Malvaceae > Theobroma > Theobroma umbraticum. The sequence continues at coordinate 11,962,335 of NW_018397254.1, read as the reverse complement.
AAACAGGCTCCATGAGCCTGATATGATAGAATTGACCAGCATTTTAGAAGTTTGGAATTTGAAAGAAGTCTGACAGAATCAACATTATATGTTCAGAAGGTTGATGATTTAGTTAAGTTGATAGTTGCCCTATATGTTGATGACTTGTTAATAACAGGTCCAGATGAGGAGTACTTGATGAATTTAAGGCTCAAATGATGTCTGTTTTTGAAATGACAGATTTGGGATTAATGATATCTGTTCAGCAAAGTGATGGAAAAATTTTTTTACATCAGGCTAAGTATGCTTGAGATTTACTGAGGAAGTTTAATATGAGTGAATGTAAGGCTGCTCGTACTCCACTTACTGTAGGAGCTAAATTCTGTAAGGTTAATGATTCTAGTGATGCAAGTGGTCGATTGTATAGAAGCATGATAGGTTCATTATTATACTTATATGCTACTAGACTAGACATTATGTATGCAACTTGTCTTCTTTCAAGGTTCATGCAATCTCCATCACATGATCATTTTAAAGCAGTAAAGAGACTTATTAGATATGTGAAAGGGATAGTTCATTTTGGTCTCAGATACTTATGTGGGCATAGTGATAGTGACTGGGTTGGGCCTCTGGATGATTCAAAGAGCACAAGTGGTTACTATTATTCTTTTGGTAGTGCTGTGTTCTCATGGAATTCAAAAAAGCAAGCAATTGTTGCTCAATCTTTTACTGAGGCAGAGAACATAACCACTGCAGCAGCAAATCAAGCTTAGTGGTTGAGGAAAGTTTTGTCAGATTTGGGAGTGGTTTTAACTAGGGGAGTCTTACTTAATGTTGATAATCAGTCAGCCATTGCTGTTGCAAAAAATCTAGTGCATCATGGCAGGACTAAACATATTCAAGTAAAATTTCATGCTTTAAGGGATGCTGTGAAGAACAATGAAGTTGAATTGAAGTACTACTCAACAGAAGATCAGCTCGTTGATATTTTTACCAAGGGGCTTAGTCGTGAGAGGTTTGAGCTTCTAAGATTTGGTTTGGGTGTTTACCAAACTAAAGATCAGGGAGGTGTGTTAAAGAAGTGATCTTTATTTGGTTAATGAAAAGCAGAGTGGTTGTTGTAGAGGAGAAAATTAGTTGGTGGGCTGTAACGACAACTTGAAGCTGTAAAGTAGCCATTGGTGTCAAAATGTCGCAAGCAGGAGTCGTTTTCCACTTTACTGATTTTCTAGTTAATGAAATGGCACTATGGTATGTCGTTTTACTTAGTCTTTTTTATGTCGTTTCTCATACGATGTCGTTTAGCATTTCTTGTAAGGCTTTCTGCGAAGTCTAGTTCAATTTGTTTTTTTTTTCGGTTGCTTGTCACTGGTTTTTATGGTGAATGCTGAGTTGATTTTAGGCTCAATTCATTTGTTGAAAATCGTTGCTACATTTTAGGATTTAGAAAGTTTGACTATTCAAATTCCTCAAATAAATACTAAAAAGTGTATGAAACATTGTATGGAATTCCAGCATATTTTCCTATTCTATTTGAAAAGATTATTCTTCTCTTTTCTCTGTTACTTCTTCTTCCTTTATTCTCTGAAATTGCTAAATACTCAATAATTTGAACGTAGTATCCTTATGGTATGACCAAGGGCGGAGCTAGCCAACTTTTGTTGAGGGGTAAAAGACGAAAAGGAATAAAGGTTAAAAGTTTTTAAAAATAATATATTAAACTTAACCAATAAGTAAAAGATTCATGTTATATAATAAATTTATATAACATATAAATCAAAAGGAATAAGAAAAAAAATTTACAATAGTTTTTTTGGAAATTTGTGCTCGACGTTTGAAAAATGAAGTATGTTTCAATGGTGAGTTATAAGGAAGAAAGTAAAATAAAAATAAAAAAACAATGCTTGTTGGCTTTAGCTTCAAAACATGTGCAACCCATCAAGACTCGTATTTATATACTATATTGCTGGTTTGAAAATTGATAGAAATTCTCTACGCTGGTCAATAAATCAAGACTAGAGAAATGAATTGATTTTCCTTTTGATATTAATATATAGTTAGAGTGAAGTCTGTCCAGTAAGGATGACAACCAATACTTGATGAGATTTTTGTAAATTAGAGAGCTTTATATGGAGATTGTGCAGGAGCCATGTGTTTTAAAAGGAAATGGCTCTAAACTTTGGTTATTCTTGTCGGTAGATTGTTAAATTTTAGATGTGTTCTGCTTCATTATATGCAGCTTATCTCATATTAGGGACATATCTTATATGTTTTTGTTGCCATACTACTAAAATGAGGTAGCTTTTGCACACATATATTAAGTACTAAAATTTCATTGAATGTTTTTTTAAAAAAAAAGACAAAAGAGAAGAGAAAGAGAAAAAGAAGAGAGAGAAAAAAGAGTAAAGAAACTTAAAAATTAAGAGAAAATTGAATAGGATTTATGGTGTCATTTTATCAAAAAATGATTTTGAAAAGAATTAAAATATATATAATACTTGTTTAGGGGGTATGCGCCTAATTAATATACTATCTTTCACTTTTAATTAAAAAATAGATATAATAAATAAAATATTTTAAAATTTTTTGGAAGGCCATGGCCCCCCCATTACTTAACTATCCTCCACCCCTAGGTATGACTGTAACAAAATTCTATATCCTTGACCTAATGCGAGTATTGTCAACGACAACATCATTTGCACCTTAATTGGAAGTACTTGAGCTACTCGGAGTACTTACAAAATCAGATGAAGTATCAAAACTTTGAGAACTGGTTGCATTATCATTTGATTTCACGAGATGTGGAGATAGGTGATCAAAACGCTTTACCAATTCACTAATTTTTGACCAAACTGAACCATTTGGATGCTCAGTGTCCATTTTTGTCGAATGAGATTGTAGAAATTTTGACACGTAAATGATGAGTGAAGACATCGAAGCCACTCCTATAATGATGAATACATCCCCGAGCTGTACACGTTGAGACTATCGAAAGAAATTGCTGTATTTTGATTTTCACAAGCATGATTTTGTGAGAAATATTTTTGCTCCATGGCATCCATTTTTGCTTTATCTTCAGTCACACTCAAGATTGCCCTGGATAAATAGGCCACTAAATGTGACCCTTATGGGAAGGCCTAAGCAAGAAACCAAGTTTTAGTTTCTTGGTTAAATGATATATATATATATATATATATATGATTAGCAATTGTAAACAATGTACATTCAAAAGTAGGGTGGAAAAAGACTTACGAAACCTAGTCCATCAAGTTTGTAGTTTGGTACTATTGTCATATTGTCGCAATAATTGGCAAGAAATAGCTCAATGCAATGCTGTGCATTGAAAATTGCATTAACACCACCATTTTGGATTCCCTTTGATAATGCTTCGTCAAACTCCTTAACAGTGCCATAATTCTTTAACTTAGACTCGTCAAAATATAATTGTTTTACCAAAAGGTCTTTCATGAAGGAACCGGTTTTGTATCTTACAAAATCACCGTTCCTTTTGAGCTCATTGATATCTACTACTGCCAATTGCAAATGTTGCACTGTTAACATTGAGGCTAAGCTTGCGGTGTAACTTTGGGTGAGGATGAGTACCATAAATATCTAGATAATAAGCACAAATTTTGACAAATTGTTCGTTATCTTCTCCCCTAAAGCTAGGCAAAGCCATTAGTCAAATGTGCAGTGACTAATGAGCTGGCTTGATTAAATAATATTGTTCTTCAAAAAAAAATTATTTATGATTAGATTAGATAGAAAATTTTACTTACTATGAGCAAAGACTAGAATTGACAAGGAAAACCAAAAAACGGTGCCTACTAGTTGTTGCGGGGGACCTTTGAATTCGTTGTTTAAACTGCGTTCCAAAACCCATATAATTAAATCAATGTAGATGAAAGCTGCCTCTGTTGTTAACCAAAGATCCCAAGTAAGTAGCTTTAAGAATATCCACATATACTTTCTCTTATCATCCTTGATTTTCACAACCATTGAAACATGTGACTGCAAGTATGGCAATGTAAAATCTACATATTGAGACCAATTTTCCAAAATTATTATATCTCCCATTACTACATCAAATTTCTACAAGGACAAAGTATATATACATGTATAGGTTTTAATATTAAAATGGAAGGAAGTAATCTGAAGAAAAATTACTGTCTTTTCTAAAATTCTTTTAACATTACTTCGAGGGGAGGGGAATTCATCAAATTTATGGTTTTCCTTTTTATAGGAGATACGGTTATCGATTAGGCTTAATGCACCTGAAGGTTGACTTGGCTAAGAAGCTCAATATACATTCTTGCACTTTGCCCGAAATCGATCGTGAAAGGAATCACCTTATGCGGAACTGTAAATGTTAATACCCCTAATGCCTCAAGGAAGACGTCATAAGAGAACTTTGATACGATGGACTCGTTGGTGTAAGGATCACATTCCACTTTGATATATGCATCAAAGCCAGGTTTCATGAGGACTTCAATCCTCAACTTCTTACCATTAACAAGTATTGACCAACCTTTGGGTTTAACTTTTGTGTTTCCTGGCCAGATAGGCAATTTAAGTTTATACATGGAAGTTGAATATGTTACCTTTCCAAGTTTGCGTAGTTGCCCAATCAATCCATTCTCAAGGGTCCAATAGCCAATAACTCTTTGCTCGCTATCTACCACATTGATGATTTTAAAAGCTGAAGACTGTAACAGCCCTTTAATCAAATTGAAATCTCCAGTTAGGCTTTTAAATGTGGTATGTAATGACCTATTTCTAATCATTCGCCCTACTTTAGAGACTCTTATATCAAGAAATTGACTTGCATTTCTACTACAATTTTGTTCGATAACATTGGAGCTCTGATCATGTCTAACCATTTCAACTGCCATAGCTAGCACCCAAACAGTATCATATGCCCAAAAATGAAAAATGTTTAATTTGGTAGAATTAGAGTGAATCCCACTTTTCCATTTCCTTTTAAATTTTTCAAGGCTCTTCGACTGCAGTACGTATGACTTATACCTGACACACCTTTCATTGAATTGAGGACCTTTGCTCCCAATGGGATCCAACAAACTCAATAGTCCATCAATGATGATCCATGTGTATCCTTCACTAATCATGCCTACTTCTTTTACAAGTAAAAAGAGATCAAACCCTAAGGAAGAAGTCATATGTACCAAAGTCACTTTCATCTGCTTAGCTATTAGCATTTTTAAAATCCTCAATCTCGTTGAGTTTGGGGAGATGGAAAACCTGAAAGATACCCGAATGTCAAATTGTTGAAATTCATCTGCTAGGTAGGGAATCAAACCACTTCCATATTCTGTGTCCTCATATACAAGGATTATTTCATGCCATCCATATGCTTGAACAAGGGTCACAATGGCTTTTGCCATAGTGTTATCATCTAGGGCTGTTCGAATAAAGAAAGGGCTTTGGGTTGTAAAGAGTGTGGGACTTGTGGCTGAAAAAGAAATAATGGGAACTTGAGCTTTCTCATCCACATCTATCACAAATCTAGCTTGCATTGACCTTTGGGGGCCTAGAATAGCGTTAACTTTTTCCTAATTAATCAAATCTAGAGTTGCAATTTGTATGGATGTATATGATCAAAATAAGCAATTAATTATATTAACCATTTGTAACAAATGTATTCCATATATAAATTTATAGAATTTATTTTTTCAAATTGTAAAAACACTCTGGAATTAATGAAATGAAGTCTAAGACTTCTTCCAATATGTAGTTTTAATATATTCAAGGACTGCATGATGCCTAATTGTATATAGATAAAAGACAGGTTAACAGATCAATTAGCATATTCGGCTTACACCTTGTTAGACGATTCGAGCTTATGAAGTAAATTATCTTTGTAACACCAAATATTGTTATGGGGAAAAAATACCCGTAAAAGCAACACCAACAACATCATTCGAGTCCTTAAAGTGTAGATATAATCTTGTTCTGAAGTTGGGATGAGTAGCATAGAAATTTGAGATTGCCATGGGAATGCATGCATTTACCATGGAACTAACTAGTGAGTCTAAATCAACAAGTACTCCAACATGTACCAGGGTCTTCATTTTTATACATTTATTCATTGTTCCACTAGTCTCTAAATTGACTTCCAGTCAGTAACAAAAAAAGAAACATAGAAGATGAAACAAAAGGTAAACCAAGTTTGACATGGGGTAAGGCAGTTGATTCGAGGTACAATTGACTAAAAATTGTGAAAGAGTTATGGCACAATTAAAATATGCAAGTGTCATAGGCAGCATTATGTATGTTACGCATTGTACCAAACCTGATATAGCCTTTGCTGTTTACAAAGTTTCAAGGTTTACAAGTAAACCTGGCAAAGATCATTGGAAGGCTATTATTAAAGTACTTGGATATTTAAAGAAAATAAAAAATTTAAAAATTTCTTACAGTAGTTTTTCTAGTACTTTGGAAAGATTTTTTGATGCTAGTTGGATAACTAGTATTGATGACAATAAATCTACATCAGGATAGATTTTTACCTTAGGAGGTGGTGCCATTAGTTGGACATCTAAGAAGCCGACTTGTATTATGCATTCTATAATGGAATTTGAATTTTAGCATTAACAACTACTGGAAAAGAAGTAAAATGGTTGAGAAATTTGTTATTAGATATAAAGTTGTGGTCATAGCCAATGCCAGCCATTTCCATATATTGTGATAGTGAGGCTATAATGTATGCAGCCCATAATAAGATTTATAATGAAAAGTTTAGACACATAAGTTTGCGAGATGCCGACATAAGAGAATTAATCTCAAATGGCATTGTAACAATAGTTTATGTTAAATCTGGCAAGAATTTGATTGATTCACTTACCAAAGCTTTGCCAAGAGAGGCTATAAAGTCTACTTATAGTGGACTGGGGCTAAAACCCTTGAATCAAAAGTATTCATAATGGAAACCCAACTTTGAGTTAGCAAAACTAGCAATAAAAGTTTAATGGGTAATAACAAGTTACTATATGCTGTCATTATGCACTGAATTTTTTGTATTAAACACCTTCATTGTAGAATATTTAGTACAACTGTTACGAGGAGATGATGAGCAAAAGGCTCTTAATGGAAATATTCAATGCTTGTAGTAACAGGAGCATAATTACAAATTCCACTTATATGAACATTAGAGTGGTGCTACTTCAAACAAGAGTTAAAAAGGGTTTACTTGTGTAAATATTCATGAAACCATGATTAGCATAAGGCCATATAAGTGCTAAAGCAGTTGGCAGAATCTTAAAGCAATTAAATAATGCTATGTATGTGATATTTTGGTTATGATAATAAAGAGTTGTGGTTCAATCCATGTAATACTAATAAATTCATCTTGACTTTGAAATTTCTACACTAATAAAAAGTTTAAATTTTCAAGATACTCTTTACTATGCATAGTATTATTAATATTACAAACTAATGAGGGATTGTTAAATAGTTTGTATTATAAAGAAGTTTTATTCAAGTGTAATTATTCAAATTAAGTTACTATTTAAATTAAGATATGACTCTTGAATAAAGAAAAGATGGTTTGAAACAAAACTGTTAAATATGTTGATTAACTATTCAGTACTTTTAAACAGACACATCTCTTAAAACTTAACAAGATATGTTTGTTGAAATAAATTAGACACAACCTTTCAGTGTTTATGAAAGGACCTTATATTCAACTAGACTTTATTCATTCAAAGCATTCTACAAAAAGTCTTGCTTTATCCTAGAGAATCTTTGTTTGCAAATCCTTATATTAGGCAACAACCCTTTAAAGAAAGTGTGTTACAGTATGCCTCAAGTCTACTTTTTCCTCTTTTTCTTCTTTTACTAATTTTTTAACATAATAGGTTTTATCTGTCTCAAATTGAATATGTGTGTATATATACATATATGTATATGTATATATATAAATATATGTACATATATGTATATGTATATATATAAATATATGTACATATATTAAATTGTTTAAAAAACTATATTTCCTTTTTTTTAAGGCATAATACTAGAAAAAACACTTGAATTAGTTAACAAAATTCACATAATCTCTTTTTTTACGTACAATTAAGTCTTTATATTTTTATTTTAGATTAAATAAGTCTTTATAATTAATAGTTAACTAATTTTCATTAGTTAAAATATCACTTGGCATTTTATATTTACATGGCATTAAAGTGGTAATCATGTCATTATGCCACATTAGCATGCCATGCCAAGCCATTATCAATTATCGCATTTCAATATATTATGTCAGTGCCACGTGTCATAGAATGACAAATGACATTTTAACTAAGTCAACTATTAATCATAAGCCTTAATTTGATTCAAAATAAAAGTATAAAAGCTTATTTGGTTTAAAATAAAAATATAGAGGCTTGACTAAATGTAATAAGATAATGAGAGCTTATTTGAAATTTCTCAAATAGTTTAGAAGCTTTAGTAAGTATTATTATTTTTTGAACAATTATAACTCTTATTTTTTAAACTACATATATATTGTTAGTATATTTTATAAAATTCTGATATTAAAAATTATAATATCAGTACTATAATTATTTAAAAATATTTTAAAAAATAAAACCAAAATGTTTTTCTTAATTTTTCTACTAAGCCAAAAAAAAAACAATTTAAAACAAGAGAGTATATTGTAATAAAAAGAAAGAAATTAGCATAAATAGTAAAATATTTATTATCATTTTGAATAAAAAATTTCGGTTAAATATACAAATAACCTTTTGAACTATATCTAAAAAACAAATTTAGCTCCTATATTTTTATTATGTTCAAATAAGTTCTTGAACTCTTATTTTAAATTAAATAAACTATTTTTGTTAACTATTGATTAATGGTATAGTTAGTAATTTTTTATATCACGATGTGACATGTTGACATATGTGACATGTTGACATGTCATCTTGATAATATCAATGTCACATGACATAAAAATTATTGACTAAGAATTCAGTTTTTTTTCCTTTTTACTTATCCAAATATTTAAAAATTATTGGTTAGAGATTTGAAATAAAAAACTTAATTGCTTCAAACTGATTTTCATCGTTTCTTTTAATTGATTACTACCTTCTTAATTGAAGCCATCCTTCTCAACAAAAAAAAACCTAATCCAACTTTTTCAATTGAATTGAAACTATTGTTGTTTGATTGATAGTTGGGTTATAAAAATCCGAGAATACTTAAATACAATTTTGAGAAGAGGAAGTTAGATTCTTTCCACATCTTTTATAATTTTTGACAATTCAAAATTGTTTAAAGAATGATTTTTAGAAAAGAAATAGGAATTGCATAGAGGAAGATGACATTCTAATTATAAGGTACGTTGGTTTAAAGAATGTAGAGAAATTCGAGAATATCCAAATACGATTTTAGCAGTGAAAGTTAACAATAGATTCTCTTTCGACATCTTTCACAGTTTTTGAAAATTCATGATTGTTCAAAAAATGATTTAAGAAAAAACAAGAATTGTAGATAGGGAGAAGACATTTTAACTATAAGACGTTGGGTTTAGGGAATGTTGAAGAATGTACATATTTGCTTGCGAGCAAAATAGCTTCAATCAAATTGAAAAAATTTGGATAAGGTTTTTTTATTTAAAAAAGAAAGCTTTAATTAAGAAAATTGTAATTAGTTAAGAAGATAGTATTTGTTTGTTAATAAATGATGATCAATTAGAAATAATTAGTTTTTTTTTATTTTTTTTCAAATCTCTAATCAATAATTTTTGTATATTTGAATGAATAAAAAAAAAATTAATTTTTAATAAATAATTTTTCAAATTACAATAGTCGACGTTATTAAAATGACACGATAATATATCACATGACAAATAACATAATATCAGAAATTATTAATTAATGAAAGTTAATCAAGAGTTAATGAAATAGATTTAGTAGACTGAAAATAAAAATTTAAAATTATATTAAAACGTATCAAAAAGATAGAAATTAAAAGATTGAGAACTCATTTAAATATTTAGTAAAAAATTTACTCATAAATTGGGACCCACCGGCGCCCAAACCTACGAATTTGAAAAGCTATTATTTCCCTCTCATTTTAAATCCTCCCTCGTTTTCCCAATCCCGCACTGAAAAGGCAGTCGGAAAAGAAAAATAATGGGTGTAATTCTCGCAGAATCGAATGATTCCTCCTCTGCTCACGACCCTCTCTTCCCATGGCTCACGTACTCTTCTCTTTCGTTCTTAAAATTGAGTTTCAATAATTGTTTGCTGTGAACTGTTTTTCTTTTACTAACATGTTTCGAATCCAGGTCGATAAGGAAGGCGTTGGATGAATGGTACTCAGGGAACCGCACCGGTGCAGATCTCGACAATCTTTTATCAGATTGTATCTCTACTTTCAAGCACAATGCCAAGTACCGAAACGACCTCAGATTTCTCAAGATTTGGTTCATTTATGTAATTATAGCCACTTACTCTTACTCTTGGGGTTTTGTTTAGCTTTTGAAAATTTTAAAATGTAGCTAAATTGGGGGATTTTTGGGGATGTTTCTATAACTGATTCCGTTTGATGGGTCAATTATTTGATTGGTTTAACTTGATTTTTCGTATTCTGTATAATTTATATCGTTCGAGCTTATGTGCCCATACATAGAGAGAGAATTGGAAATTTTCTCAACTTATGTAATCATGTTCGTAGTGGATATTTTTGAGGGTTCAAATATCTGAAATGGGTTAATTGAGTTATTGCTTTTGCATTTTAGTGCTGCTTGAATTTCGCTTTCCCATTAAGGGGCCGTTTGGCTCGGGATTTGAAAATATTACTGTGGTAATGAGATTTCTGGTATCCACCTAGGAGGCATTTAGAGACAACAAATTATTCTATTATTTGGTTTGGTCAATATATTATTGGATATATTTGAGTTTTTTTATTTACAAGTAATGCTGCAATTTTGCTGTGGATTTGGTAATGTTGCATCAACTAAATTTCGTAGTTCATTCAGTTGGAAGGTCGTAAAGATTTCGAAAGTGTTTTTAGAGAAATGGAGGAGAATGAGATTTGTATTGGACATTCTCTACTTTATGAGTGGTATGCATATTTCCTTGAAGCCAAAGGGAAGTGGAAAGAAGCACACATGGTTTATCAGATTGGCATTTCAAGGTTTTTCTCTTTATTTGAATTTTAAGTTTTTGTTAGTTGGGATTCATCATTTATGTTTTGATGCTTTGATCATGTTCTGGGAATAGGAAAGCTGACCCGCTTGAGAAGCTGAAGGGGGCACAATCCTTATTTGTTAAAAGAATGTCTGATAGGCTTAATGGTTCCTCATTTGGGAAGGTAATTAAAGCTTAACCAGGAAAAGGAACTCATGTGGTTTCTAAACATTTTCCCTGAATTGTCCAAGCACATATGATATGACTGTGTGAATGCATGCGTGCATAATACAGTATAGTTTGCAAGTTGAAGTCCATCAATTTATAACCGTTTGCAAATATTGCTGATGAGTTTCACTATCCATCATCTTATGAACTTTGTGTAAATATCGGGCAAATGCAAAAGACTTTTCCTCTTATGCATGGGATTTTTGAAGTTTTTCTTCATAAGTATGTACTTATAGGTTTGAAGTTTCACGGAATGAAATTTTGGTGTTCAGTCTTTTGACTCTTTTCTAAATGAATGCCTAATGCTTCAGCATCAGCTATTTCATTTTCACTGTTTTAAACGAATGCCTGATTGGGTATCATCGATTAACATTTCACACATAAAGAGTCTTACATCACACCATGCCTTTCATTTGAGGTTAGAAAATGTGGTTAAAATGCTGGCTGGGTAAACATTTGTTTTTTCTTCCAATTTTTTGTTCCTCAAGCTTTCACATTAATGTACTGCAGATTGATGGGAGTGAACCAGGTGAGTTTGGAAAAAAATTTATTAATCTATGGTCCACCTTCATGGTAGAAGAGCTTTCAAAGAAGATACATCCTCAAATTACAAAATATGATGTGAGACAGTTTGCTCATTTTTTTTTTCTTTTTTCTCCAATTTTCCAGTCTTATTCCTGATTAGTCTTATTCTAGCCTTTTGACATTTATTTCAGGGATACCACCTGAGTAAGAAAGTTTACTCTGGACAAGTAGCCTTATCTTCTTTGAAAAAATCATCGAGGAATAAAATTATTGAGATAGGTAATTTTCATGATCTTGCAACATGATTCTCGCTTATTGCTTTGAAATAATTATATGATTATTTGAAAGTTTGCTAACCAATATTTAAAAAATCAGATTGATTTCAATAATTAATGAGATTCAAAGGCTAGGATGAAGTTTAGGAGTAAACTATGAGATCAAAATTTGCTGCCAACATTAATATACAGCTTTGCTTAACACTCTAATGACATGACCATATTTGCTGGCAACTTCTTTCACCTTGTCCTTCATTCTCTTAGCTTCTCATCATCACCAATTTTCTGGACTCTATTCCGTAGTAATTGATGAAAATCGTGAAATATTGAAGAATATCTGTATTCACAGTTATGGAGCAAGTATTATGTGGAAAATTAATCTACTTCTTGTTTATAACGATTGTTGACGGCCTCTCTATATGAGGTATTTGTACTTTCTGCTGCACATGAAAGTTCACACCTCATTTTGTAAGTGTGCTGAAGGGCTATAGAGCTTGTTAGGCTGGATCCTGCATGGGAAAAAAATGACAAGTATTTGAAACAAAATACCAACACAGATCTAGAATGAGAGAAACAGAGATTGTTTAAGAAGAGTATAGCGGTGTTTTGTCTTTAAGATAGTCACATTCTTGGTGCATAAAGAATCTTTTGAGAACTTAGTTTTGTGTAATATCTGCAGCTTCTTTCAATTTTGAGAGGTATTGTCCCATCTGTAGAACTTGTAGAGTGTGCTTCATTTTTGAGTGCAATGAAGATACCAAGGTTTACTCGTCTTAATTGAAAAAATCTCTTTACAATATATCTATGAGTTTAGAGAGCCAAGAATTGTATTAATAAGCTACCATCTATTCTATGAATTTTTAATTTTTTACAAACATACATATTTATTATAGGGAGTCAAAATTTATTTATTATTATTGGTTGCCTTTATTTTCAAAGGTGGAAAGAAGTATCAGATCAAAGGGTGTGCTGGTCAGGGTGGCTTTGCTCAAGTATTTAAAGCATACATTGACAGCAATCCTGACAATGTTGTTGCATTAAAGGTTATCGTTAACCTTGATCTATAATAAAGATAACAGTTTCACATCCTGGACTCCGTCCTGACAGCAATCCTGACAATGTTGTTGCATTACAAAATCGTTTTTGCAGATACAAAAGCCTGCTTTCCCTTGGGAATTCTACATGTACCGTCAACTTGATGAACGCATCTTAGACAAACAGGTATAACAGTCCAAGATGTCTATCACCTTACATCATTTATAAGTATATTCTGGGCTGATGAGCTTTTATGATTTCCTTTATTTCATTGTATCAGAGATCAAACTTTGGTTCTGCTCAGAAAATTCATATCTATTCAGACTGTAGCATACTTGTGTGTGACTATCTATCTCACGGGACACTTCAGGTAGGTTTTTGCCCCTTGCACAGCTCCAACCAAATAGTAGAAAGGTAAAGGGAAGAAGGTGTCTTCTATAATATTTGTCCTTGCATTGTACAGGATGCGATTAATTCTTATGTGGTTACTGGCAAGTCCATGGAAGAGGTATTATGTATTTATTACACTACAGAGATGCTTTACATGTTGGAAACTTTGCATAGGGTTGACATCATTCATGGTGATTTCAAGCCTGATAATCTTCTGATTCGCTACTCTAAGTAAGTGTCTTTTTTTCTTTTCACCACTATAGATCATGACTATATGTTTTCCAGGACTTTCATGTAACTTTAGCATGGTACATGATATGTTAATTGCCAAACATCACAAAAGAAATATAATAACAATGTTCATAAATGGAACACTAATGACCCTAGAACAGTTAGACTTCTACTTTGAGTTGGAATTCTACCACAATAAACGCTGCACTCCTGATGATTGAATTTGAATGACATTGCACTTGATATTTATTGAGAAGCATTGAAAAGTATCCTTGAATGCAGAGTAGTGTCACATGTAGGTAGACTAGCAAACCAATGTATAAGCCATCTGTAACCGTTCACTGAAGTCATGAAGATATGTATGCAATACTCCTACACTCTTGCTTTCCCCCTTTCAAATAATTCAAAAACATATTATAAAATTTTTAATGCTTATTTAGTTATTTTATCATGTCAAGCTTTGGCTTGAGAGTCATTGTTAACATATATTTAGTATAATACAATTTTTTTTTGTCTTTTTTTCATTTAAGTTTGATTTTTAGTGTTTTGGCATGTAATACATAGATTTTTGACATTTCGCAGGAATGACCTCTCAGAAGATGGCTTTAAAGATCGAACTGGCCCTTGGCATGATCAGGTTAATTCCGCTTGAATTGAAAATTAGAATTTTATGGTTGACATTTGACAATTATACATACTTCAAGAGTTTTATTTTGCAGGGTCTTTGCCTTGTTGACTGGGGGAGGGGGATAGACCTGAATCTTTTTCCAGACAACACAGAATTTACAGGTGATTGTCAAACTTCTGGCTTTCGTTGTATTCAAATGCAAGAGAAAAAACCATGGACCTTCCAGGCAAGTATCTGCTTCATGAACCAGTGCAATGTTTAATTTCATCAGAGTGATTACCTTGACCCTGCTGTGTCATTTATCATCAGGTGGACACATATGGCCTGTGTGTTGTTGTCCATATGATGCTGCATAATACTTACATGGAAATTGAAAAGAAAGCCTCAGATGATGGTTACATTTATCTGCCAAAATCATCTTTTAAAAGGTATTGTTCTTTTAAACGGTATTGTAGTTCTTCAGTTCGGGCGCCAGTTTCTTAAATAACTTCTGATCCATTGGCAAGGGTTACTTTAAAATTTAAAAATTCACCACTAGTAAAGAGCCATATTTCCTTATATCTCTCTCTTGATTGGCAATGTCAGCTCTCTTAACTTCCATTGGCTTTGCACGATTGCTTTCAGATATTGGAACATCAACCTATGGAAGGATCTCTTTACAAAGCTGCTTAATGTTAGCCCAGGCAACAATGATGCAGAGTTGTTGCGTAGCTTGAGGAAGTCATTCCTAGACTACATGCGCGACAACCCCCCGCTTGTAAACAAACTAAAGGACTTGCTAGTGAAACAACGGGCTTCCTTGTGTTCTGCTTAATGCACCTCTGATCATTCCTGCAGAAATTTCGTAACAACAGTCTCGTGATCCTGGAATGCATATCAAAATTGCAGCCAAAAACAGCTTAAAATGGTGAAATCTCTCTTGATTTCACTGAGAGAGTATATGTGTACAGCCATGAATTCTACTGTCAGTTTCTTGTTGTATTACTGCATTTTGCTAGTATACTGGTACAATTTACAGCCTGTTGGATATTCCATTGTAAAAGAACTTGATGTAGAAGTTCAATGATGTATGAACGGCACGCATGTTAAGCTACCCACCTGAAATTTATAAGTCTCAACGGCTGCTCTGTCCTTATGATTTTCAAGATTATTGCAAGAAGTAGATCCAAACTATGGGCAGCCAGGAGAGCTCTCATTAACAGATAAGACTTATAAGCAAAAAACTGTTTATTACGGCTTTCACCTAGGGGGTTGCTTCTCAATCCCCAAAGGCGAGCCTCCAACTTCCATGTCTAATAAAATTACTAATGAGACCCAATCTTCAGTGGACTCGACTCATTTCTTACTAGTCAGCTCGGTGGTGGTACGCACAATTCAAACCGCAAAGCAAGGTCAAATCTGTCATTACTGAGAAGAAGAAAAACCCTAAAACCAAAGCACGGTGTACCCTGACATATAAATAAGCTCGTCATTTTCATTTCTCCTTGCGGTAAGGAAGTAGAATTTGAGCTTTCTCGGCGACCTTCCAGGTTACTTTCCTCATTTCTCCATTCCTCAATTCATCGTATTACTGCCGTAGCATTTCTGCTTCTTTTTCTTGGTCACTCCCTCTGCCTTTTGATTTCATGTTAGTTTTTTATTTTAGCTGTTTGGTTGCCTAGAAAATGACGGAGAAACAAAAACACTCGAATTGAACTCTTGAGCTTCTTTTACTTTCTAATTTCTTGTTTTGGTTAATTTGGTTAATGATCTTTGTGGCAAGAGGTTTCAATTGGATTTGTTGTGTTGTTATTTCCATCATTTCATCAGTAGCCGCCACAAACTGTGTGTAACTGTGAATCGAGAATTAGATATGCTGCGGTTTAGTCTTAAGTAAGGATGATTGGAATGTTACTGTAGTAGTTGTCGTGACATGAAGATCTCTTATATTGTTTAGAATTGCTGTATCTATTTTACCAGTTCCTTTTTGCTATATGGGAGTGCGAATTTTTTAAGAAATATTAAAAATTGCTTTAGGAAATTTAGAACTAATGCCCCACGGTGGTGGTTTTTCTTCCTCTGGGAGAGACAATGATCCAGTAGTCATATAGTGTGGGGTTTTTCGTTCCTTTCAGGTTGTATTGCCTTTTTCGAACTTTCCGTTGATTCTGACTAATATCACTGAAACTTTGTTAAAAGAGAAAAAAATTGTATATAAAATCATTTCATCATTTCAACTTTTCAGCCAGTTAGTTTCAAATGTTCGCTTGTTCTATCCTTCCTTTAAAGGTTTGAGTGTGCATCTCTTATTTAGAGCCTGCTCTGGCCTTTCTTTGTTTGTTTTACTGTCAATTATTTTCTACGTTGTTTTTATTAACTTACAGGTCACCATCTGAAGTTGTAAACATGGCAGATGGATCACAGCGTCCATCAGTATTTCAAAAGATACATGGGCAGTCCTACTTCATTTCCAGGCTATCTCCTAACTTGCATGCCAAGAATTACAATGTGACTGGAGCATATGCCAATGGAGGAATTCATGTTGCTTTACAGCCATCATGCCAAGACACTGGGTTGGCACATTGGTCCCCTGTTTCTCCAATATTTGTACAAGCTCCAGCAGAGAAGGGTTTTTCTGGTTTTATGGTGGATTTCCTCATGGGAGGAGTTTCTGCAGCTGTCTCCAAGACAGCCGCTGCTCCAATCGAGCGGGTTAAACTTCTAATCCAAAATCAGGATGAAATGATCAAAGCTGGTCGATTGTCTGAACCATACAAGGGAATTACTGACTGCTTTGCCAGGACTATTAAGGATGAAGGTGTCCTTTCTCTTTGGAGAGGCAACACTGCTAATGTTATCAGATACTTCCCCACCCAGGTTACTTTTCTTTCACTTGATTTTTTAGCACTTTGTCATCCTTTTCTGTCTTCCCTCTTAAGGTGCTTTTGTTTGCAAAGTTAGTTTGTCTGTTATATCCCTGGGGTGGCTTCCACTGTCCCAGCATACCTTTTCTTGGGAAAGAAGCAGAAAACAAAAACCCACAAAATTAGGCTTTTGATGCGTTATGTGGGATCTAGTATTGTCAGTTTGATTGAAGAATTTGCTTATCCTTTTCTTGTAGTTCTCCTTCCTCACTTTCTAAATATTTTGGCTTAAAGCTTTGTGTTTGTGCCAGGCGCTGAACTTTGCCTTCAAGGATTACTTCAAGAGGATGTTCAACTTCAAGAAGGACAGAGATGGCTACTGGAAATGGTTTGCAGGGAACTTGGCATCTGGTGGAGCTGCTGGTGCTTCATCTCTTCTTTTTGTTTACTCTTTGGATTATGGCCGTACGCGTTTGGCTAATGATGCTAAGGCTGCTAAAAAGGGTGGCGAGAGGCAGTTTACTGGTTTAGTAGATGTCTACAAGAAGACCATCAAATCTGATGGCCTTGCTGGGCTTTATCGTGGATTCAACATCTCGTGTGTTGGAATTATTGTTTATCGTGGACTCTATTTTGGAATGTATGATTCTCTGAAGCCAGTTGTTTTGGTTGGTGGGTTGCAGGTATGTGAGCTATAATGAATCTTCTGGTTTCTGCCCATTAAAACTATCTCTAGCTCAGTGGCATTGGCTAGCAAGTTTAATATTGACTTGAGCCTGATATCTCTATTTGTTTGTTTGGTATTGACAGGATAGTTTCTTGGCAAGTTTCTTGCTGGGTTGGGGTATCACGATAGGTGCTGGACTGGCATCTTATCCAATTGATACGGTGCGTAGAAGAATGATGATGACATCTGGAGAAGCAGTCAAATACAAGAGCTCAATGCATGCTTTCTCTCAGATCATCAAGAATGAAGGTACTAAATCACTGTTCAAGGGTGCTGGTGCAAACATTCTGCGTGCTGTTGCAGGTGCTGGTGTGCTTGCTGGTTATGACAAGCTGCAAGTCATTGTCCTCGGCAAGAAATATGGATCCGGTGGCGGCGGCTAATGTTATTACATCACAGGGGGAGGTGATACTGGCATCTTGAAGTTCGATTTAAGGATTTCAAGTTGGAATAATTGCGGATGGACATAGTGCTTTTGAAAGTTCCCAGTATTTAGGGATTAAATATGAAAAAATTGTTGGTGACGAAAAAAATCCTACTTGAATTTTGAGTGTTACGTGTTTTTAGATTTGGTTGTTCATTTTGGTGAGAATAATTAGACAATGCTCTGTTTGCTCTGTAGTATATTACTCGATTTTTCTTGTCCATGTAAGTGTTTTGCATTTTACCTGGTCGGTTTTTGTCATCTGAATGAATTGTAGGAGTAGTGTATCACAAACTGCTCCTAATTTCCATGGTGTTACACTTGCCTGTAAACTTGCAAGATCGTAGAAGATAAAGCTGATTTCGATTCTGGATCAAAGTTGGGCATCCTGTCTGAATGTTTACTTGAGATTTTGGCGGCAGAATTCTATTCCATGTCCAAAATTTGTTTCTTATTTCTCTCTCTTCGGTTAAAAATTAGGTCGAAGCCTTACATTAAGGTTAGCCATACTGTAGGATTTGCCCGGTGTAAAGAAAAACATTCTACTTACTACGTCTTTCTTCTTTGTCCAAGGAAAACGGATCACTTAATGTGGATTTTATTTATTGCAATTCATAAATTTAAAATGAAAAAAATGCTAATACGTCCTTTTTATTTTTTCTTTTATTTAAGCTTTATGAAAAGTAACACTTGTAATAAAAAAATTCATCGTTATCTGTTTTCTTACGACACTCCCTTTGGTGGACTGTATAGCACGCAAACAAAACAATGATGAAGGAGAATATCGTTGGTAGTTAAGATTAAAAGATTTAAACGATTCTTTGATTGTTGACATAATATTCAAAACCTAAACCTGAACCTACTCCATTCCACCATCCGACCGTCGCTGATTGTGAATCCGCCCTTAACCACTCTCAGATTCAGGATTATACAGCCAATGTGTTCCAGCCCAAGCCTATGCTGTAGTACTCTGATATAACTTGTAGACCTTTGACTGACGCAAAACATGTTTCATCCCTTCAGTTCTAAGGAATCTTTCATGCTTTTTCCTCCGGTGGTCCGAAGCTGTCTTTCTCCTGCTCCACTTGGAAGGAGATAAGTCCTTATCCTGCGCGTCGTCTTCCCTTTCCCAATTTCCACAGTACCAGGGTCTACAACTAATTTCAGATGTAACTTGTTCAAATGGATCCATTCAGTTACAAACCATATCTATCGGAATCAATTCATTTTTCTATTTTGTTTGGCATTACAACCAGTCTTACCCGACAAATCCAACTCATCCTCAAGTTATCCAATAGAAGCATGAAACTCAGTGAAGCAAAATAGTACTTCTTTGGGTCCTAATGTAATGGTTAACTGTCACTATAGAGAGAATTGCTTTGGATGTCATCTTCTAGCAAAGAAATGAATCTTTCTGTTGGACATGAACAGCATGATTAAACACAAGACTGAAGCACTCTTCTTGAAAAGGAAAGAGTTTCCCTACATAAAAATTCAAGCCAACTCTCAACAATGCGTCAATCCACCAAAACAATGGCTTCAACTTTGAGTTCTTCATTCATTTCCCCTGCCTTGATCATCTTGCTAGTCTACCTATCTTCCTCATCCAACAATCTGGCAGCAAAACACACCTACTCTGCCTCTCATCACCACCGCCACCACAACCGTCCCCCGTTTCAGAACCCAAAACTCCAGCAAGCTTATAATGCCCTTCAGGCTTGGAAACGAGTCATCTACTCAGACCCCTATAATTTCACCTCTAACTGGGTTGGTCATGAGGTATGCAACTATACAGGCGTGTTTTGTGCACCTCCCCCGAATGACAAAAAAATCAGAGTAGTTGCTGGCATTGATCTTAACGGTGCTGATATAGCCGGCTTTCTCCCTGATGAATTAGGCCTGCTCTCAGACCTTGCACTCATCCATCTCAATAGCAATCGCTTCTGTGGCATCCTGCCACAAACTTTAGCCAACCTCTCACAACTCTTTGAGCTTGATCTTAGTAACAATAGGTTTGTAGGGCCTTTTCCATACGTTGTTCTGTCTCTTCCTTCTTTGCAATATCTTGACATTCGATATAATGAGTTTGAAGGGCCATTGCCTCCTCAACTTTTCAGTAAAAATCTCGATGCCATATTTGTTAATAACAACCGATTCTCTAATGTGATACCATCCAATTTCGTTGGAAGTTCAGCTTCTGTTGTGGTATTTGCCAACAACAAACTTGGAGGCTGCCTGCCACCAAGTATTTCTAACTTTGCGAATACTTTGGAGGAGCTGCTATTAATTAACACTAGTTTGTCAGGGTGCTTGCCACCGGAGGTTGGTTACCTTTACAAACTAAAAGTGTTAGATGTGAGCAATAATAACTTAGTTGGTCCTATACCTTACAGCCTTGCAGGTTTAGCACATTTGGAGCAGCTAAACTTGGCGCATAACATGATGACCGGGATTATACCGATGGGAGTTTGTATCCTACCAAACCTGGCAAATTTTACTTTCTCTTATAACTTTTTCTGCGAGGAAGAGGGGATTTGCCAGAACTTGACATCTAATGGTATAGCTTTCGATGATCGCCGAAACTGTTTGCCAGAGAAGCCCAACCAGAGAAGTCAGAAAGAATGTCGAGGTGTGCTTGAACATCCAGTGGACTGCTTTCATTACCACTGCGGCGGCGTTCGTGGCAGTTCCGCCGCAGTTCCACCAGCCATGATTCCCGCAGGCACACCACTTTCGTCACCTGCTATGGCTCCTGGCTACGTGTAAATAAGCATGTAAGATAGTTAATAATTGTAAAAGCCAGAATAAGTTAGTATATAAGATATTATAAATAGTTTATTGAGATTTTAAGGTGGTAGAAGGTAGATGAAGAATTTATGCTGCTAAACTTTTGAAAAATAAAACAAAAAAAAAAATAATTTGATGTAACGCCGCTATTTTGTTTGTTTCTATTTGTTAATGGTAAATAATAGGAGTATTACATAGAGTTGTTGAAATCTCGTTACTATTTCCGTTTTAAAATAAATTGGCCTTAATATGCCCTGCATGGCAGGCCTAGGATCATGTTATTATGGCAACAAGGAGCAGCTTTGACCCTCTTTTTTAACTGTCTGATCCACCGGTATGCAATCATTCGGATATTATGCGATGTACGGAATCAAAATCTCCTGCCCCTATCCCCAGGCGAACAAACGTGTTTCTTCTTTCTCCGTTAAATAAACTTCGTTTTTTTTGAGTCTAATGCTGCCTTATTCTTTCTATTTTTGTGAGTCGAATCACTTTTCCCCTTCTCTTCCCCATCTTCACTTTCTTTTCCTTATCATTTCTAGCCGGATTCATTGCCCATTTTTATCGGGGAACTATCGATATTTCTTGCTATATGCTGGAGGGGAAGAAGTATGAAAAAATCATTCTTGACACTTCTTTTTGTCTGGTTTGATTTTTTTATAATTATTTTAGATTTTTATTGTATAGTTATACTTGTTTAAAATAGGATGAAAATAAGTTAAAAATAATAAAAATAAAAATTTTATAATTATTCAAAAAAATAAAATTTTTAAGTAAGTACACAAGATGGAGACTTTTTTTAGATATCTCAGAGGAAAAATAATTATGGGATCTTGCCATCAGTGTTAGGGTAATCTCATAAATTGTTTTTACAAAAAAAAAGAGTTTATTTTAAATAATTATCAACAACATAAAAACAATAAATCATAGAAATAGAACAAAATAAAACCGGTTTAAAATATGGAGAAAATAATCTTAATTAATAGAAAATTCATAATCGTTTGAAGATAAATCCTTTTAAATGGAATTTTTAAGGAATGTCACAAGTAGTGACTTCTTTAAATTTATTTTCAGAGTAAAAATGATTATGAGACATTTTCATAAAAGTTGGGGTAATCTCATAAATTTTTTTTATAAAAATATTTATTTTCAAATAATTATTACAAACATAAAATAATAATAAAATAATAAAATATTTTAAATTAAGAATTGTTATGATTATTTTTGTGAATATCCATTTATGTTAGGTATATCTAGATTTGGATGTAGATTAGATGGGATTAAGATTAAAATTTAATCTTTTAATCTAAATCCTTAATGTTATTTTTATTTTGTAAATGTTTTGTAGATAAGGGGTTATTAACTTATAAATAAGCCCTTCAAGATTTTTTTCCTTCTTAATACTTTCTCTTATAATTGTTCTTTCTACTTATATTTTATAACACGTTATCAATACTCTAATCTAAGTTTAGATATTATTTTGTTTTTATTATCTTTTTGGTAATATTTTTTTTATCCTCCTCAAGCTTTAAAAAGAATTTTATTGTTATTATTTTGTTTTCATTATCTTCATGTTTCAAAAAGGCATTTTAATGATTGGGTTTTGATTTCTAGTTTTAGTAAATCAGATAAAGTGTTGGTATTATTTTGTTTACTTTACCCACTAGAAATGAATAAATAATTTTACTCAAAGTATATGAATAACTTTATCTATTAAAAATAGACAGATAATTTTATCTATTAGAAAGTGGACGCATACCTTAATAACTTGTCTACCTCAAAAGAAAAATTGATTATTTGATTGTCATTTGATTAGTAATGGAAATATCCAAAATGAAATTTCTTAATAACTTGTTGATAAATTTTAGTATAACTCTATTATGAAGATACTTTTATATGTTCTCGCTATATTTAAATAATAAGATAAAATACTTTCATACTTTTGAGTTTTAATCGAAATTTCAAATGGATTTAATAGTTTTTGAAAGTTTTTGAAATGGACATTCTACTAAAAAATGTAAACACCATTAATAGATATTATGAAATGATTAAAATTTTTTTTTATTAATTTAAAAAATTATTATTATATATTTTTTAAAAAAATTAAAAAAATATCTATTAATGCTCCTCAGCCTCCCAAGAAAGATAAAATAAGATAAAGCAAATTAATGAAAATAATAAAATAATAACATAGGAAAAGAGTTTGAGGGAAGTAAATTTGAGTATCAAAATAAAGTTTAGTTATCAAGACTAAAAAGATAACACATAATTAATTAGATACCGTATTAAGTGAGCATTGTAAAAATGCTAATACATTCCTCACAGGTAACTACACTTCTTAACCTAATTTGTTTTGTAAACCGAAACCATTTTTTTTCTTTTGAAATAGAAATCTACCTTTTTTTTTTAATGAACATAAATTAAGTTTAGGACTTATTAAAAAAAGATAAATTCACCTAAATGATCAATCAAACTTAAACAAAAAAAATTATTTACTATTGTTATTTTACATCAAATGAACGGTTAAGTTTACGGACTCACATGTTTTATGACAATTAGTTTATTAGATATAAGACCTTGGTTTTTTTTTATCTTGTCATTTGTTATTGTTCTTTACTTTTGCTTTGGAAAATAGTTGAAAAAAAAATTCATAGCATATGCAGCTTTAATAAATATTCTAGGCAAAGTTAACCCTTCAATGTCTGGTTTCAGGCTATGGTTCTCAAGGTTGATGTTAGTGGTGCCAACTTTGGTTAAAATTTACACAATAGCCAATTACTAGACTCGGCTTTGGAACTTGATCATGCAATGATCTTATCACGGTTAGTTGCTTTCCAGAACCTAGAGAAGACAACCTTGGAGGTTGAGAAAGTGGATCCTCCTAATTGAGAGACTCAAGGAAAGGCCTATAGGATGGAATATTCAACATTTGGAGAGAGGCAAATCAGAGAGCTGATAGTTTAGCAAAGGAAGGGTTGCAGTTGCAGGCTCCAATGATGCAGGTTTTCCAGTAGTGTGTTATTGGTTGTGTTGTGTATCCTCTTGCCAAATACGATTTTAGTGGTTGTGCTTCTGGTAAATATGTTCTAGAAGCCAGGTTCGGCTTGCTGGTTAGTGTGAAATCTACTTCCAAGAGGAGAGTTCCTCTTCTCCATGGTTGCTCACAGGAGCTATTTACAACATCCCAAATAACACAACAGAACATTCATCTTTACCAGACTAATTCCTCCTCCAATGAACTCTTCTTTTTTTGTTACCAGTTTCTTCTTTGAAATGTAGTGAAAGTATGAATCAACACATCCCTTTGCCTCTTCAGCTTTCACCAAAAACTGCTCTTCAAATTTTATTCAACATGGATTTTCCTTTCCCCAATTTCTTCATCCCTTTCTTCTACTTACAGTTCTCTCTCTCTATGTCCCTAATATGCGGGAAAGTGGGTTTTATTTGGAAAAATCTCATAGGATTAGTCGATCTCTGATGACTTGTGAGTTCTCTCTCTTCTTCTACCCCACATCTCTCTCCAAATTTAGGTTTTGGCTCTAGATTTAAGAGTGTTATGATTATTTCAGATTCTTTCATTTGGTAGGAGAGATTGGATGGGTAAAGAACCTTAACTAAGTGGGGTTTATTAAGAATTAACATAGTTTTAAACAACTCCCGAGACACATGTCACTTTGTAAAAGCTGAAACATGGAAGGAAACAAGTAGAGCAGAAGATATTTGTTCATTAGTTACCTAGTTCTCAGTAAAGCCTTGCCTTAATTCATCATTTCGCTTGCTCGAGCCTGCTCATTAGTCTAAACATGGTTTGTCCCATACCATGGCATTCAATAACATTTGAGTCTGCGCCCAGACTTTGACTGAAACCCAATCTCTCGTACCACGATTCAAGCAGAACAAACACTACTAAAAATGACACTGACAAATCGACACTCTGTTGTTTCTGTAATGCGCTTGCTATTTTATCTTTGAAAGGAGTTTAAAAGCACAAAAAACATGGGAGCCAAGGATGTGATTGTAAACAATTTGCACTTTGTTTTTGTTCGGTGAGGCAATTTGTACTTGGTATGAAATATCTAAGAGTATCAAATTTATACAATTATACAATGAATACAAGAATGTTGCCTACAAATTGTTGCAGTGTCAGTAGTAACAAGTTTTAAATTGCTTGTGCCGTATCTCAGTCATCTCCTAAACATGGACCCAGGCAAAAAGTGGGTTCTGAAATCTTTCTCCCACCTGAAACAAAGTATTACAAGTGACTCTGGTTAAAACATTGAGGGGATAAAACAAAGTAGCACTTCATTTTCAGAGATAGGCAAACTAGGAGCAACTTATCAAGAAATCTTGGAAAGCAAGGCAGGTTAAATACACAATTTACAAGTTGATGATGTTTGCAAGATTACAAATGAAAAATCAAAATATAAATCCCTCCTCTCTGGTCATTGTCAAGTGTTCACAATTTGTTAAAACGGTTAATTTCTGGAGGGGGGGGCAGAGTCAAACATCAAGATTGGCATTGAGTCATTACCAAAATGAATAAGTTGGGCTCATCAATGGATCCTATGTTATATAGACAGTGGAAAATTTTCTTTAAGCTGGTGGTAGCGAACGCCGGCAAGTCGGGCATTCCATCTTTATGTCCATCCACCTTTGCAAACAACCCGAATGAAAAAAATGATCGCATGGTGTTACCTGTTAGAGAAACGCATACTCAAATAAAGTTCACAGTTAGAGAAAGTGACCTTAAAGAGCCATAAAATAAAGAGAAAAATCACAACAGTATACCATGCAATCACTTGAACGCTGTGTGAGATCAATGGCAGTCATACAAATGACACAGTCTGTAGCATGATTTGTATCTGGATCAAATCTTCTATAGTAGCTATATTTCTCAGGTAGGATCTGCAAACAGCAATATCAAAGTGAAATCTCCATAAAAGGGTTTTGGAATCTTCAAATAAATCCTGACAGATATTGGAAACAATTTCATTTAAAATGCCCGGCAGAACAAGCACATTTCACTAAGAAACAAGCCTGCTTTAAAACAAATGAAATAGGATTCACTGAATTAGAAAGGGGTGGGAAGGAACAATCTGGCAGTCATAAATGAAGATTTCCCCAGTTTCCCGGTTAAGAATTAAGAAAAAGACTCCCTATGGGATGAACTGGGGGGAGGGAGGGGGACAAATAAATGTTTTTGTTAATCACGACTTTGGTAATAGCAGTTCCAACAAAGTGCAACAACCCTGACTTATGAAATTTCTAAAAGCTGCTTTCAGTCAATCAGCTATTAGAGGCACTTGTACATGGAATTGAATACATGTACATGTGCCTGACCAAAAAAGGTGTGGAAAAATGAAAACAAAAAAGGTTATACATGAAGAAAATAACAAAATTGTATCTGACCTGACGAGGAATAAACCATCGAGATCCAAGATAGTGCTGAAGAAGAAGAAGAGATGCTTGCAGTCCAATGAATACACCCAAACAGATACACCAGCCCTTGTCAGGCTCGATTCTCATAAAGTTGTGAGGGCATCCAAATATGTATAACGGGATTGCTAGTCGAGTAATAGTCATCCCTAAGATGTAATGAGGATGCAAAGGTTTTCTTGAATCACGAATAACATTGGTGATGATTTGGGGTATCCAGAAGGAGTACAAAAGAAGAAGTATTGGCCGCAAAAAGTTATGAAACTCGTACATGACCAAAATGCCTCCTAATAGGATCCCATCTGCAAATATTTGTACTAGTTAGATGAGATTAACCCAACAACTTGACATATGTTTCACAATCGAAGCAAGTAATTGATTGCAAAAGCAATCAATTTGGATATAGTAATCATTGGAAAATTAACGAGCACATTCAGCGGCTGACATCAAATAGTACTTAGAACAAATAGAGGGAAGCAACAGTTGCACTCATTGATCACTTCTCACACCCTGTTCCAACATGTATCACTTTCAAATGATATAATTACCTTTTACTATGTGACACCAACCATCCCATTTAGCCTTCCTAGCATTATTTCCCTATGTCATCAAGTACTGCTATGCCTCTCACATCCCTTTTTAGCTTCTCTGAAAAACTTACAGCTTTCACATAGTGAGTCATATGTGTTCTTTTTTTATTCTTGCCTTCAGATAGCCTAACTCATGGGTTTTTTTTTTTTTTCTTTCTCTGTACTTTTCACCTTTTAATGTGGGATGACATTGTTGCTCCTATAACAGTGAAGAGGATCTAATATGTTTACACTGCAATTAGGTTTTTGAAGAATCCATCTTTTGGCTTTTGCTATCAGTGAGCTTCCTATCAATTTACACTGGTTTGCATTTTAATGATGTCCTCCTGCAGGTTTGCAGCTCCTGTAGAATCTGTTATCACTCATCACAGGTATCTATGGAAAGAATTAAGAGACCTTGTGCTATTAGTTTAGATACTAATGCAAGGATTTATATCAAGATATTTGATTACAAGAAATAAATTACATTTGCTCGCTTCGAAAGTCTTTTAATTAGAGATGCTAAGGAGGGAAAGATGGAGGCATAATATTTTTCCAGGTACACCCATTTGATAAAATATGGTGTCTGGGTAGTAGTATTTATAGAAGCAACAAATGACTAGTTACTCCATCAGATATTAGACTAGGGGTAACAAGGCCAAGTAGCAAGAGTACCTACACAACATTCATATAATTAGGCATTGCTAATTAGAATCTGATCTTACCAGCAGTCTTTAGAGGCCAAACTAATGAATGTGTATGGTGGGTAAGTTTATGCAAGAGAAAGAGACAAGAATTATTTGTCTTGACATCACTTTCAGCAAATCATATATATGAAATTTCTACCCAAAAATGTAAAACCTTTTTCTGGCACTTACAGAATCGGCTGTACAGAACTGATAGCTCACGCCTCATTGTCTCCCAACCTTCACTATTGTTCATAGGTCTACTTGCCTTCCATATTGCGAGAAGGTACCTCATCTCAAAAATGGAGAAGACTACAAACTTGAAGAATGCCGCCGTAGCAAAAGCATTAAATAAGGATTCTGTATACAAACAAGCAAAATGAACTTAGTAGAGATGAACCATAAAAAGGTATATGGTAAAAGGAGAGATCCACTCTTGTGCATTAAATCTGGTTGCAGAGCACATTCAATGAACACCTTCAAATGAGACCATTCTCACTTGATACTGTGCAAGACTTGCTCACAAGTACAGAGGATAATCTTTAAAACTCCTGCCAATCATTTTTCAAACTGAGAACTTTACTGCTCGTTGTCTCCACCGAGGCCAATGTAAAGAAAATCCATCAAGTTCAAGTTTTGAATCCCCATTATTGTTGCAAATAGAATACACCCACTTCAGGGAGTAGAAATGATTGAAAGAGAAAAGGCGAGAAAGACCTAAGTCCTTTACATATTTATAGTACCGCAAAGATATGGCAAATTAGTGAAATAAAATAGCAATTCTTTGGGGGTGTTAATCACTAAACTTACCAACCAGTATTCCTGCAGTGAGATGTAAGAGGCAAAGATAAGCATCCATGATAGCCTGTTGGCCAATCATCAAAATTGAAACTTTTGCAGCTCCCTGATAGATAAGAGTCAAAAATACTTTTATTAAAGCACAAAGAATTCAATTGCTGATTAATGCTATATCAAAGATAACATGCATGAAAAATAAACTTGTCCGTTACAACATATCCTTTAAAAATTCTTACTGATTGAGTGTTGCTGTGTTCCATTTGTCGAATTAACAAAAGGAC
This sequence comes from Theobroma umbraticum, assembly GCF_002168275.2. Taxonomy (NCBI): domain Eukaryota; kingdom Viridiplantae; phylum Streptophyta; class Magnoliopsida; order Malvales; family Malvaceae; genus Theobroma; species Theobroma umbraticum. Next base: position 11,933,340 of record NW_018397254.1, on the reverse strand, counting down.
TTGAATGAAAGAGACCTGACAATATACAATTAAGGAATCCATCCAAACAGGCTAGAGACATTGCATTAAAACTGGAAGGGTAAAATGCATAAAGGATACAAAGGTGACCATTAAGGTGTAGTTGACTGCTTTGTTGTAATAGACTTCAATGTTGACAGAAGTGGCATTTAACAATAAAGGTGAGAAACAATCTCCATCATCATCCACTGCAGGACTCTCCATCAGTCCTTCAATGTGATAACGATCACGATCTCCATCTATAAAAAGTATAAACAACTTCTGAATTCCAATAGTTATATTGTCATAGTACAATCTGTTCCTGGCAGAAATTTCTGCTCAAAATAAAAATTTTGCAGCTGTGAGAGATGACCATAGTTAACTCGCTAAGCTGACTTGTCTTTCAACTGCAAATACTATCTGATAAGTAGTGTATAGATGACACCATATTCCATGGACATTTTGACATGTACGTTCAAAAGGAAGACAATGCTGTAGTGACTAGATCAATAAAAGACCATTTTCCCCAAACAGATGGTGATTTCTTAAATCTTAACTAGACTTTATACCCACACCCCATCCAGGCAGGCATGAGAGCCCAATTGTTTGAAATGCCAATTTAGAGACTTAAGTCAAAGATTCATAAGTCAATATTTCTTCTCCAATTGTGGTAAAAACAGAACTTCTCAAATACATGTTTTCAAAAAACAGATATGAGAAGAATGTAACAGAGCAAGAAGGGGACAAGGGGTGATGAGTGAATTAAGAAGCTCAGTAACTCAAGTACCATTTTGGGTGGATGAGATGCGCGAAATCTGGGCTGCAATTTCTATATTGCAATGTTTCTCCATCTCATAAACTGGTGCTGCAATAAGAGAACATAGCATTCATATCACGCAAACTTAACTTGAACTTAAGCCAAGGGAAAGAGTTGAAACTTACAATTTTTTCTTCTCCATATTTTGTCTCGTGGAGATTCTTGGAACACTTGTGATGAGAAAACTCCAAGCTGTTCAAAGGTATCGCAAGTTAGTAACCACACCCACCATAAATAAAGGTTTATAAAAGAAACCTAAAAAACTGTGTGCGCACAACACATCCCTAAGTCAAACATTGATTAAAAGAGCAATGGTCTGGAATGGTCATCCAGAGCCTGCTGCAGCATTCAAAGCTACATAGAAGAGCCCACAACTCACAAATACAGATTCAAATATCTACCAACACCAAACCAAACTCAAGGAGAAGTAAGAGTTGAAAGGAAATTATTTTCCTTTAAGTATCAACACTCAGTTTAAGTGTAAAAAAGCCAGCTCCCAGATCAAACACATAGGCTTAACAGACCCAACCTGAGAATGAAATTATATAACTAAGCTAAGTATTTGACTCTGTTATCCTGTCGACCAAGCATTCTTGATAATAACGTTACTTTAAGGTTGCGTTTGGGAACTTGAATCTGAAAGAAGGGATATGGGTTTCAAATTTAGAATAAATTGTGTAATAAAGCACATGTAAATATGACTTTCATAATTATCTTCAAATTCATGGATTTGCTGCCATCCCTATTTAGTGGTGAATTTAAGATACCTATATGAATTTGTGAATCTTAAATTCATCTTCTTACACCCTTCCAAGAACATAGGTGTGTTGAATCTTAACTAATTTCTACATAGCGTGTGCATTTCATCCTCACAATTTATTTAACAAAACAAATCCAAATCCACTCTTCCCAATTCATATTTCCAAACATAGCATAAGGCAACATTTTTTCTAGACAGAAGCAAGAAACTAGCAGAACGATATGTGGCATTCTAAATGGGAAGCCATTCTCAAAGTCTAACATGTAGTACAATCAAAATTAAAAGCTTGTAAGCCACAAATGAGTAAGATACGAAGTGTTACCAAATGATATGGATTGGACAAAATATAATCTTCTTCCTGGCTCAATTCTCCCTCCTTTCCACTGCAATGGTGCACCAAAGTAGAATATGTTAAGAGTTGGAATGCAATATGCAAACCAGATTCAAAAAATATGCCATCATAAATAAAGCACAGAATGGAAGTTAGAAAGCTAATAACTATATGGCAATCACCCTTTGTCCTGGTGGTAACTGGTTGCATTTGAGTCCACACTGCCCCCACCCCCCCTTCCCACCCTCCCACAAGTTCTCCTGAGTCAAATATAATGATTAAATATTACATAATCACGGTTTGAAATACTTTTATCTGCACCCTTTGTTGCAGCCAGTCAACTAGTATGCATTTCTTGGTCAATCAATATCCAACCAAGCTGAAAGAACTTTTAATGAGCAACCAATATACTCCACATTTACCTGTTAGCTACCATTCGAAGCTGTCTGAAAGGCCATATATATACACCCTCTACTCTTATTTGAGCACCACCAACATTGTGTTCATTATCAAACACATCATGGAAAATAATTACACCCTGTCATCACCACCACAAATGAGAAATAAAAGCCAGACAAGAATTCACAATGATAACATGCAGTCTAGAGCAATTAGAAGCTATGTTCTTTATTAAGAGAAGAATTCAATCTAAAGAAAAATGGAGTAAATATGATTAGGCAAACAAATATAGAGGATGGAAGAAACTTATACTCCAGAAAAAAGTCAGTCTATCATGAGAAGTTTCTCATAGAATTTCTCATCACTACCAACCAAATCACATCCTCAGGCCAACTATACGTTTGCCACATACAAAACATAGCTCTCTTTTTTTTTTTTTTTGGTATAACTAGAAACATAGTTCAACTGCTCTAACAAGTTCATAAAACACTTTAGCAGAAACTTGGGAAAGGTATATTAATTAATCATGAAGAGAGAATTCCCTACATATGATCCAGAACTCCCTTACCTGAATATAATGTACACCAGTTATTTTTGTTGGTGTGCTAACTAATTCAATAACTGAATCTCCAGCCAATTTCCGGAAATCAGGAAATTTGGAAGAGCTATTTGTAGACTCCAAAAATTTCCAAGTCCCTGCAATTTACAAGGATACAACAGTCAGATCAACAAACAATTGTCGACACAAATAAACATCCTTAATGAGCTGAAATACTGAATTTGATCTATTCAATTGACAATAGTGGTAAATTCACAATCTCAGAGATGTATTTAGAAGCCAGCCAATTCAACAGATTTCCTAATAAGGTTTTATTTTACATCAGAACCTGTTCTTAGGTTAAAGAACTTCTGATCCATGTGCCTTCCCAAATACCATCTATCTTTGCTTCTAAATACATTTTACAAGAAACAAGCATCTGTAACTTAGAAGAGGCCTAGACAATTTTTGGTAAATTCAATTCCTATTCTATTACTTCTGTAGTTCATGAGTTGTGAGCTTTGAGCCTGTCAACAGATAGTTTACCAATATTTTCCAGGAAATTCATCATCTAATCATGAATTACCAAAGTGACAAATAGTAGCTGCAAGGAAATAAAAAGAAGATAATGGGAGAACAAGATAAAGATACTACAATAGAGATGATATAAAAATCAACCACACAACTGCCTGCTTCTTAGAGATATGTAACAAGAACCTGTAAAATAATGCACTTAGTAGTAGCAACTTCCTTAGTGCAATAACTCTAGTATGCAGACAATTGAATTTGAGAACATTCACTTACCTCGGTAAGTTCCAGTTATATTCCATGCATGAAAAGGACCCAGTTCACTTTCATCTTTTCTAACAAATAGCCACTGCAAGAAACATTAAAAATACAAAGAAATTTATAGCATCCAAAAACTGCAACATGAATTCTTCCAAAATCTTAGCACCCAAATGAAGAGCACAAGGGGTAAGAAACACATGGAAAATGCAAATAACAGCACAAGACCCTATCCACCTTTTCTTAATAGTTTGCTCCAAACAATCAACAAATGAAATCTTTGTCAACCAATTAGGTGATTTAGCTAAAGTGAACTAATCTTAAATAAGCATTGGGCTTTAGATAAAGGTGATGTCATTTTTCAAAACATAAAACAATCATTCATCCCAGTGAAAAGTTCTTTATTTGTCTATTTTTATTTTATTTATGTTGAATTTCTCAGCATGAAATGAAGTATTAATTAATTCACTGAAGTGAAGGAAACTTCGAACTATCTCTATTTAGCTCTCCATTTTTGAATGTCTACCTAGCAACATAATCTAATTTTTCTTTGTGACCGCATATGTTCCCCTTCATATGAAGCTTATCAGGACAAACTCGCTCTATTGCACCATCAAACTTAACATTGCCCGCTTTCATTTTGCAGCATTTCATTAAACATCACCAACAATTAAAC
>NW_018397254.1:11851018-11928936 GCF_002168275.2 Theobroma umbraticum | reverse complement strand
CAGAGAGAGAGAGAGAGAGAGAGAGAGAGAGACACTCTAGCCTCTGGGTTTTGTTGGTTAGGATACGCGTTGGTTGGAGAGTTGCGATCACGTACCAATGAAAAAGAGAGTCAACTTGGCTTTGGTCCTTAGTTTAATGTCGTTGTGTTTAAATGATTTAATGTTGGTGGGTAGCGCAATTAAAATATTTGATACGTACCAAAAACAAAATATATAATATGCGATGGAGTCTATTTAGCGGCCAGCCATTCTTTTTCCTTTCTTTGCAAATATTATGAGCATTTCTTTGTACATATCCATGAAGCCACTTCTCCATATTCTGAGATTCTGATTCTTCATTTGTGAAGTTTACGTTATCGAATGTAAATGAAGAAGACATTATGCAAAACTTTTGAATTATTTTTTGTTCTATTTTTCTTTTTTCCTTTTTTTTTGTTGGCTATGTTTGCTGCAAGATATAGGTAATATAATTGTCCTATAGATAATGCGTAACCCATTATTTTGGTTTAAAATTCAAAATTATGATATTATTTTCAAATAATGAAGTAATGACGATCAATGGAAATAAATTAATAAAAAGTGAATTAATGAATAATTCTCAACATCAATTTTATGGTATTTATACTATCTAACTACACTATTTCAATGCAATTATAATTTATGGTATTTCTTGATACATTTACCGAATATATGAAAAAGAAAAATCGGTCAACGATTGAAAACAGTGTGAAATGACCAAGAAGAAAGGTTCAAACGGCTGCGTTTTAGACATCTGAACTCCTCTTCTCTAAAGAAGTCCAAAGGGAAAGAACACGACATGGTCGCAGTCGCTAGCGCACTCCCTTCAGCTATCACAGTTGACAAAAATTTTTTACATTTAAAAATGGAAAAAACAGAAGTCATCGTCCTCCTCGATTTCCCCGACGAAAGAGGTGCAAAAGGCGGCGAAGCGGGCGGTGGAGACGCTTTTAGAGTAGCAAAATGAAATGAATCAACTGAGAGAAATCGTCGTCGATAAGTCCTGTTTCTTTTTTGGGGTAAAAGCGGCGTTTTTTGTCTGTTGGTTTGATTCACACCAAGGAGTTATTGGTATCCTACTTTTAAGCTAAAATTAGGAGCTTAATTTTTTAGTTAAAAAAGTTCGGCATTTTCGTTTCAGAATACAAACTAATTGCAGGTTCCACTGGGAGAAAATCACTATACGGAAAGAACAGCTAATCAAGCTGTTGATATTCTAAAGAGAAGAGGGAAGTCATTGGAGTCTAAAGTAGATTCATTGAAGCCCGTCATGCGGGATCTTAGAGCTGAGGCTTGCTTTTTTTATTCCACCGCTTCTGAAGTAGCAGTAAGATTTAAGCATTGGAGCCTAAAGCGGATTATCTTTCGTAGCTAGTCCTCACCTATTACTATCATTTTATTGTTACAGGAGGGTCTTGTAGAGGATGATTATTCTACCGAAAGGGTATCTCAATCAGGCAGGGTGTTGCCTGAGTAGCATGGTATGGAAACTTTGGACCTTATTTGATTTACTAAAGATGAAAATGGTAACCAGCTGATTCTGAACTATGATTTTAGACAGAGTAATTGGAATTTCAGTTGCTTGCAATATTTCTTTAACACAGTTGGCATCCAACCGTCTCTTTAACACATTGCATTTCTGTCTTGCTCGATCCTATCTTTCTAGATTTTTTTGTTTTGGCCAATGTACTTGTTATCATGCAGCCTACTATCAGATGTTAGTTACATTTATTCTTACTTGATTACAATAAAATGGTTATTGGTTACTTTTCTGAAGTTCAGGCTCAAAGTGATGGTGATGAAGAGGAACAAACTAAAGCTGTTTTTGACAGAAAACAGGATGAAGGTTACAGTTCTTATGATCATGATCAAAGATATTCAGAGGTAATGTTAGAACTCGATGCTTTTTGCACGTTAAATACAATAAATGAATGATTTCTCCGGATACTTGTGAAAGAAGAGATGTTTAATAAATATTATCATCAAGATTTAATTAATCTGTTAGCTGGAAGAGATTTAAATCCTTGTATTCCTTCTTTACTCGTTTACCTTTTTTGTTAATAAAAAAGAGGTATTCATAAAGCGAGTTGTTTATGTGCCTTTATGCATCATGATGTACTCTCTATTATGTGCAGGCTTTTATAGGCTCCATGGTAGAGCATGCTCACAATTTGGAGAAAATTTATTACTGCTGCCAATATATTAAGTAGTATGTTAATTGAATTCTAATCTTAATTGCAATATTTTTGTCCTCTGCAGATTTATAGTTCTCAACCTTCAAAGCCAGTGTCCAGATTCAAAATGCAAAGAAAGTAGTTTCTTGTGGCTAAGAAACATGGAAATGTATGAAATGTAACCTCTGAGCAGCAGCTAAGGCACTTGTATGAGAATAGAATGTCAAATCCTAGTTTTTTCACTCATGAATATGACATGGCATTCTGTTACAGACTCACGGTATAATATACTCATTCCATAACTAATTCCAAATCCAAGTTGTGGGATAAAAGTTTAGTTTAGATCTAGAGACAATTGCTTTCATTGCATGCTAAAATACCAGGAAATGCAAGGGCTGTGCCTTTTTTTCTATTATTGTACTTGGAGGTTAGAGCAATAGAAGCTAGTATTAAAAATCTGCACAGTGCAACCATGGAATGATATACCCATCCAACATTATTAGTTTGTTACAAGTTAACACCATGCTCTCAGCACTCTCAGTTTTGGACACGCAAGTAGTTTAACAACTTAATTTAGATTCCATACTAGGAAGATTTTGTTGTTCTAACCATTGACATTTCAGAAACTAGTTTTATGTTGCTTACATCCTAAAACAACGACCCTAGGAACAAAAAACCAAAGGAAAATCGAGGGAAAGTAACAATAATTGACTGTAATAATACACATTTATACTCTTATTGGCCACTATTTTCACACTGAAACTAGCCCTACTGTTCATATGTACATTCTAATTCTAAACACTTTGGATATACTATGCAACAAGGAGTTAAAAAGAAATAAATAGTTCAATCTGTTTTCTTACAAGTCTGTGAGTGGACTTCCCAACACTCTGTTCAACCATTAGAGCTTTTTTCTTCTTTTATAATCCATAAGCAGGCTCTCCCTCTCTGAAGGAGTAGCAAAGAGTACCCACCTACTGAATTCAACCACTCCCATTCCCTTGAACTTTGCTAGGCGACCGTATTGAATCTTCTTACGATCCCTGGATGAGAGAACATTTTCCTCTCCATCTGATTTCCTCTTCCATGAATAATTGGAATCTCTTTTCAGGTTATCATCCTTAGTGACAACTACTTCCTTTTTCTGTTGAATCCCAGGTCCACTGTTGACAATGTCTTCATTGCGATGGGCATACAAGATACCTGAAGATAAAGAGTACGAGATTTTCAAGAGTCAGTTACTTTGTTAAAGACATTCTCTCTTTCTCCATCTCCATTTCTTATCATCTTAGTTGATGCCAAATTCCTGTGAAATGCACATTGTCAGATACAATCTTAAATGGCCATGCATGTAAGCTTTATTGGAGTAACATACAATAACACATTTTCTTTCTCAAATCTATACTATGTTAAAGAATGATAAAATATTAATGAAACTTTAGGCCATTTACTAAAGTAAACAGAAATAAAAGACGGAAAAGTATGGAAGTAAAATGAACATACCCAAGTCTTTAAGGACTGGTTTATCATTAGTAGCCCCCTCTATGTAAGTGGAATGCGAATTCTTGGACCCTGAGGACAATTTTTCACTTCCTTCTGACAGAATCAAATGGAGCCCTATATCGGTCAATTCCTGCTTATCAGTATGGGGTTCAGCATTCTGTTGCCCTTGTTTCTCATGTAATTCAAGTATTTCACTTGTAAAAAGTTTATCCGAAAGATCCCGAAACAGATTGCAGATTCCAAAAAGCTCACCTTGAAATTCCTTGCAATCCTGAAAATAAGATGGATGTCAAATGGAACACTGGAAACTCCAACTTGAAAGGATGAGTGAGACCATTTTACATCTAAAATTGAGTCACAACTTCAGCATATGCTTCAATTAGTTTATCAAATGGATTCTAATGATGTGGTTGACATTACAACATTGTTTAAAACATGGTCAAATTACTGGGAGTGTAGTTTAGCCCGCAAAAATATCTCATATCTATACCTGCACGCCTTCAAAGTATCGTTTTTCCATTTTCCCAGAGACAGCAATGTTTGATAGCTGCTGTTTATACACCTGACGTGAATATACAAGTTCTTCAAGGGAACCAGCTGCAAGAAGGCGGAAAACCACAACATGCCGCCTCTGTCCAAAACGAAATGATCTGTCCTGGGCCTGTAAATCTTGGGCTGGGTTCCAGTTTGGATCAAATATAACCACACGATTAGCACCCACAAGATTCAATCCCAGCCCACCAGCTCGAGTTGATATGAGGAACACCTGACACCAAAATAAAGAAACAAAATGTAATGAAAATCCAAATTGCAAGTCTACTATATACTCTGTTCAGCTTAAGCAGAAACATACTTGTTTGCTTGGACTTGAGTTAAACTCATCAACAAGAGACTGGCGCATGTTGGTTGGAGTAGAGCCATCAAGTCTTGAAAAGCAATAACCTTTCCGTATAAGAAACTTCTCCAATATATCAAGCATCCTGAAAATTGTTGTTTGATATAATGAGCAGAAATGGAAGAGATTGATCCGTGCGACAGACTGGATACATATGATAAATTCAAATGTTCAAAAACCTAGTTCTAGACTATATGAACAAGCGTTGCTATGAAAGTGTACTCGTACCCCCAAAAACTTGAAATAAAGAAAAAGATCCCCTTCAACAAATGAAAATGACCACAAGCTTCATGTAAAATACAACCTATTCTTTCAGCCTATTCCCACTGAAAATTAAATTATTATAAATGTAAATTTAGACGCCCTCTCAGTTTTGGAAGATCAAATGCTAATAGTACATTAGAGTTTCTAGTCTGTGCAACTTTTCACAAAATTGGCACATGAAACAATTTTGACTAGTGATCTTCATTCGAATTTTAAATAAAAATGGAGTAAAGACAAATTATTGCAATAACCGTTCAAAACAATTATTTTCCACATATTGGTTGGGAAAACATTTTCCGTAATAGTTTCTCCTCAAGAAAAATCTGGAGTGAAAAAAAAAAATGGTCATTGGGACATACATACATAAACACAATGATTTTGGCCAATCTGAAAATATTTCACAATTTTCTGAACTTGGCTAGTATCCTGAGTAAAACAAACGAAATGGCCATAGATGTCCAGGTGTTAAGGTCTAGTAATCTGACAATTCAATACATGGAATAGTACATAAGCAGTTAAGTGTGAATTAGATCATCACCTGACAGAGTAGCTAAAGAGAAGAATTTTGTCACCCTTTAAAGCCCAAGAGGCCATTAACTTATCCAAGGCCCGCATCTTGCCACAATGTCTAGTGTCACTTAAGCCCATAAAGCTCTCACTTGGAGCATTCCCTCCCACCATATCAATATCAGGACCAAAGACAGCAGAGGCAAATTCTGCATCTTTCTTTTGTTTATCAAGTTCATCCCTAGGGTTAGGCTTAATAAGCTCCAAGTGACTGCTTATCTGCAGTAAAGATCCAAAGGTAAGCATGAGACACATCCAGAATCATGCAACAACACTCATGTTCAAAATTTATGTAGAAAACTATACTCTCTTTAATGAAAAATGCTCAGGATAAATAAGGATTCCACATCAGACTCACGCATACTAAATAGGTAAAGTTACAATCCAATGCGCCACAAAAAAGTCTTTCAGAAATGATCACTCATCATATGCTTTGAAGAATGTAAGGCTCATGGTTTTGAATTTCAAGTCAACATAAAAATAGGAATGGCGTGATGCAGACTGAATCAATGACATGCCTGTTAGAGATATAATTTCCTAAAGTTGGCAAAGATTTGATGGAATTTGAATGAAATGGCATCTTTAAAGAGACCAAGTATGATATTTTAGTCAAACAGTTCCTGAATTGCACTGATGTATCAGCAAGCAAATCTTTGAACACTATGCATAAATTGTAAGAATCTACATACATATACATCAATCAACATATTTTTTCCACCTTTCAGCAAACATTTCTTATATTGAAATGATAATTAACAAAATTAAAGACATAATGCTTAAAAAACCCCTAAACTATTTAAGAAAATTTAAATAAGTTCTTATTCTTCTATTACGCTCAATTAAATTCATATATATTTATTTGGATCAAATAGGTCCTTATGATTAACGGTTAACTAGCTGCCATTAATCATAAAGACGCTTGTCATTTTATATCCACATAGTGCTAACATAACATTAACATGGAAGGTGAAAATGCCACGTGACCATGTTGTCATGCCACATCAGCATATCATGTTATCAACCACTATAACATGTCAGCATGTCATGTCAATATCATGGTGACATGACGTTGATGTAGAAGGTTAAAATGTCATGTGATCATGTGATCATGTCACATCAACATGTTACATTATTATCCAACATGACATGTCAGCATACCTCATCAATATCACATGACATAAACTGACAAGTATCATTTTGACTAACAACAGTTAATCAACCAATAGTCATACAGGCCTATTTGGTTTAAAATAAAAGTATAAGGGCTTGATTGAACGTAATAAAAGAATAAAGATTTATTTGAATTTTCTGAATAGTTTAGAAGCATTTTTAAGTATTATGCCAAAATTAAATATTTTCTCCTATTTGACACCTTAATCTTTATGCCATGCCTCATAACAAGATAATAAGCTTTGCTTTTACCTCTTACTTCAAAAAAAACTAAGCTTAAATACTTAAAAAGTCCCTGAACTATTTTACTTTATGCAAAAAAGCCCTTATTCTTTTATTTTAACCAAAGAAAGCCTTATTACCCATACAAGCCCTTAACCCCAATGAAAAATTAACAGCTGACTCAATGCCAGCTAGCATTTTTTGTCCACATGGTAACTAATGTGGAATGGGCAGGATTTTTTCCCATTCCATATCAGTTGTCATGTGGCAAGATCATATGCCACATGGACAAAAATGCCAACTGACATTGCATCTGACAGCTATTAATTTTCTATTCAGGGTTAGATAACGTTATGAGCTTGTGTAAGTACAAATCAAAAAATAAAGCTTTTTTGGGTACAATAAAAGAATTAGGGCTTTTCTGCATAACGTGAAATAGTTCAAGGGCTTTTTTAGTATATAAGCCAAAAACCTACCAAGTACTTAGAAATATTTTCCAAGTCCATATGTAGCAAATGTCCTCCTTTCGAAACATTCGAGTACGAGATTTTTCTAAATGAACCTAAGATTTTTCACATAAAAATAGATAGTTAAAATGAAAAAGGGAATCCTTGACCTGTTGCAGCTTGACCAGGCATGGAAGGACAAGGCAAAAAGGGCATGAGTCACAACCTTCTAGGCTATCCCTGTGAAGGTAAGGCCAGATAATTCCATCAGGCACAATCCTCTTACAACATTCTGCTTGTGTAAGAGGGCTTCCACAGCTACAGCGCAGGTCCTTGTTTATAAGACATTGGATGTCTGGCAGTTGTAACATTCTCCTATAAACCCGCCTTTGCAATTCACTCATTGCGCAAAAAACAACATTATCTTCCTTTCCCAACATAAGATGTCCAATAGTCTCCTCTTTCGTCCTTCTTAGCATATATTTACGAAGAACTGCTACCAGGTGCTGTTTACGCTGACCAGCGACCCAAACAAATCTCTCAGGAGCAGTTGACCTTTGGCCATGCTTGAGGGGTTCATCATAAAACTCCCGAAAATGTTCCCTTGTTCCCAAGGATCCAGGAGCAACCAAGTCAAAGAGGTTGAAGAGTTCCATAATTTTGTTCTGCATGATGGTTCCTGTAAGACCAATACGTCTGCGAGTCTTAATTTCTAAACATGCCATATAGAGTTTTGATTTTTCATTCTTTAGACGGTGTGCTTCATCAATGATCACAATCTCCCATTTGATCTCTAACAAAACATTGCCATGAATTCTGAATGTGTCAAAACTGGTAACCAGAACCTCAACTCCATTGGCTTGTAGCTTCTCAAGAATCAATTCACGGCTCGAACCATGGTAAACAGAAACACTAAATGTTGCCCATCTGGAGAATTCACACTCCCAATTGTGGATGACAGAAGTTGGACAGATTATTAATATAGGGCCTTTCTTTCCAACCTGGTTTTCCATCAATATTCTGGAGTCACCATATTCCTCATCTTTTCCATATACAGCAGCGAGAAATGCGATTGTCTGTATTGTCTTCCCTAGTCCCCTACATTAATTTTTAGAAAAAGTGAAAAACAAGACATTAGTCCTTCTGAAAGAAGGTGCTCCTAAACAAATACGCACAATATAAGGCTCACCCAACACACAGTTTTTAATAAGTAAAAATAAAAATAAAACAGCAAGAAGAATCACAACCAGAAAACTTGTGTGGAAAAATTAAAAAGCCATGCCGTCATATATAATTGAAGGACCCCGAGGTGGTCAACAAGTGTTCTAAGTTCTCACTAATTAAATTTCTCTGCAAAGAATGTTTATTTCATTGTTCTTGCTAGAAAGCCCATTCATGACACAAGCATGAGCATATTCTTTGTAACATACTACATCATATTTTGTAAGAAGACATCAGAGAGAAGAATGTAAAACTGACATAAAACAAGAAACTTACTGTAAGTCTGACTTAAAGCCAGAATCATATGAACAGATATTGGGTTCCATTATTGAAGCTATAAGCTACTGATAATAAATATGAAAATCACTCCACTCAATTGAAAAGCAAGAGCATTCTGGCCAGGAACAAACCAACAACAAGTAATCTATGGAGATAAACAAAATATACAACGCAACAATACTAACATAAAGAGTGATAAAGATTGTTGGGATAAGAAAGGTACTCACATGTCATCACCAAGAACGCCCCCATGGTTGCTCTTGTATAACATGTATAAAAACTTGACTCCCTCTCTTTGATGGCCAAGCAACCGACAGTTAATAGATGCAGGCACCTGTCACAATCAACCAATTAAGCAAGAAATTAAAAACTGTAAATTACTGCAACAAATGTCAAAACACAAAAGAAATTAAATTATAAAATAATGACCTGTACAAGTGGAAATTCTCCATCAGAAGACAATACCAATGGCTCATAAGGACCCGTATCTTCAAATTGAACCCGATCCAATTCGGGTCTCCCAAATTCCTTTACTTCTTCTTCTTCTTCCTCATCTTCTTTCCCTTCTTCTTCTTCTTGATTATCACCATTTTCTTGGACTTGGGTCTGTGAGAATTTAGGGATTTGGAAATGGGATTCTTGGGTTGAAGGGAAATATTCTTGTTCAAGGCGTAGAAGCTGCTGCGAAAGCGAGGATTTGGGGGGTTTTCTCTGGTTTGTTATTGTCGACTCAGGTTCTTCTTGGGATAACGAAGATTGTGAAAATGATGAAGAAGAAGAAGAAAGGTTTTTGCAGGGTTTTAGGGTTTCTTTAAAAGTGTGCAATAATGACATTAGGAAATTTTTTGGGCGGGTGACTACATTTTTCGGAAATCGTTTTCTCAGAGATCTTGAATTTTAACGACATAGAAATAATAATAATAATAATAATTTCAATAAATATTGGCACCCAACCGACGGTAACCGTAACCGCCTAATATGTTCTTCAGAAGAACAAATTATAAACTACCACCTGCATCAGCCAGTACTCCATTAAAACAATTTTCAAGAAATATTGTCACAATGTTATCATCTTATATTAATATATTATATTATTTAATAATATATATTAATATATTTTATTAATATTATATTATATAAAACAATAAATAAAATTTTATTTAAATTTAAATAATTATTATTAATAAAATTTTATTTAATTTAAAAAATATATATATAAATTTTATTTAATACAGTAAGAAAATAAAAACTTAGACATAATATCTAAAAACGTTAAGTTCATGTATTTTAAGTTTGAACCAAATAAATCTTTATTATTAATAATTGATTACATTTAATATTTTTAAATATATTACCAATTTTCTTATTTACTTGTAAATTTATCTATTTTTATTTTCACAATTAGTGTTTATTAGATGGTTAATAATCAAAATGTTATATCTTAAATTATTGGATATGTTTGAAAAAGTTCTTAAATTATTTAAAAAAATTTAAATAAATTTTTAATTTTTTATTATATTCAATCAAGTGTTTATACTTTTATTTTAAATTAAATGAATATTTATGACTAATAATTAACTAAGTACAATTAGTTGAATAGTTAAACTGATATTGACGAGGAGGATAAAAAATATCATATGTTCATGTTATTATATCAAATTAATATATTATGTTACTATCAATTATGATATGTCAATATGTCATATCATTATCAATTACAATGTGTTAACATAGTATGCCAACGACATGAAATATATAATAATAAATAGTATTTTAATTAAATCGATCATTTATAATAAAGATTTATTTAGTTTAAAATAAAAATATAAAAATTTTATTAAAGATAATAAAAATATTTATTCAAAATTTTTTAAATAATTTAAAAAGCCTTGTAAAAAAAAGTAGGGTAAAATCAAAAACTTCAACAAACATCAAACATAAATGCATAAATTTCTCTCATTTCACCCATTTATTGCAATCACGAACTTTTCTAGTATATAAATTTTGGAAGATTGAAACGTATTTCCAGTTACCTAACAAATTCAACTGCATTGTAAAAAGTCATGAACACAATAATTTGATATATCTACCACAAAGAGAAAGTGATGAAAAAAAATACCGAAATCCTACATTAAGCATATATATTAGCAAACATGAGATTGCGACTTTGAAATTAAACTGATTAAATTAGACTCTATTTGATTGATATTTTGTTATATTTTTTATTCATTCTTTTATAAAAAAATAAAAAATATTAATTCAATGAAATTATTTAATAAATTCACTTTCAGATAGGAAGAATTCCTTCATTCTATCCAACTTGAAAACTCCTCATATCTTCGGAAACTGATCAAATAATGGAAAACATTTATTCACCTTTAATATTTTAATTTGAACAGGTCTAACTATAGATTAGCTGTTCCCAGGTAAATATTTGGCATCTTCCATACCATAACGTCCGATAAAGTTACAAATATATATATATATATATATATACATATAGAGAGAGAGAGAGAGAGAGTATACTTTAAATAGAAAAAAAAAAAACTTGCCTTGCGTTTTCCTTATTTTCAAGTAAAAAGATAAAAAAAATAGTAACGATATAAACAGACCAATTAAATTACTCATTAATTTTGTCTTAGCATAGCTAGCAAGAACTTTATAAAATATCAATGACCGTTAAATCGACTGCATGTTGCCACGTGTATAAGCTGAGGTAGCTAAGAAATAAAGACGCCCAATGAAACGCTCGGCTAATTCACTAACACGTACTCAATTAATCATAAATCCAGCCAAAGTTGCCAAATAATTTCACGCCGTGCGTTGCATGCTTTACAACGCTAACTTCGTCCTTGATTCCCCCTATATATCCCCCCACCAAATCCCAACTTCAATGCACTTCAATTCACTGATCATTTTCATTAGTAGTCTATAGATTTTCCTCGTTTTTCTTCTCTCTGGCAAAAGCTGTTTGGTTCTGTGGGTTTCTTCGTTAGTTCATTGCACTACGGACTAATGGGGTCCAAGGGATTTCTTGGTTTTCTGTGGATTGTGACAGTGTTGTCTTTCCTCAGCTCAACTCAAGGTTACAAGTTCTACGTTGGTGGCAAAGATGGTTGGGTGGTTAGCGCTTCTGAGAAGTACAATCATTGGGCTGAAAGGAACAGATTCCAAGTCAATGACGCTCTCTGTAAGCATCCCTTTTCTCTCTATCTATATACTTCTGCTAAGAATTGATCATCTGATTTGGTTCCCGGAAATCTTTTTTTTTTTTTTTTTTGCAGTTTTTAAGTACAAGAAAGGGTCAGACTCGGTGCTGTTGGTAACAAGAGAAGCTTACTACTCGTGCAACACCAGTAACCCAATACAGTCCCTGACAGAGGGTGATTCAATCTTTACATTTGATCGTTCAGGTCCCTTCTTCTTCATCGGAGGCAATGCTGATAACTGCAACAAAGGCCAAAAGCTCATCGTTGTGGTGTTGGCTGTGAGACACAAACCCCAGAAAGCAGCCTCCTTCTCCATCTCCCTCATCTGCTGTGCCAACAACACCGCCAGTTTCTCCAGCTCCATCTCCTGTTCCTAAGACTAACCCTCCAGTGGAGTCACCAAAGGCCAGCGATATCAATCGGACGTTGATGCTCCGGCGCCGGCTCCACTGAGAAAAACTCGGGTTCATTGGGATTAGTATGTTCTACTTCGTTAGTGTTGGGTTTCAGCGTTTGGGTGAGCATGATCTTGTGAAGTTTGTAAGTTCCTTGGGATGACAAAACAGTTTGTATTTGGAGCTGAATGAAGGGTTGAAGGAGGGATTGGTCGTTAATGATGAACTTGTTTTATTATTTTGTTTTTTATTATTTTCATAATTTCTTTCGTCATTAATGAATAGTATGGCTTTGGTTTCAATATAAATTGATACATGGTTCATGGTTGACTGTTAGGATCCGTTTGGTACATTGCTTTACATTACTTGCAATGTAGCTTATTAAATTACATTGCAGTGTTTGTTTTGTAACAGATCACTGCAATGTAAGATTGCAATGCAATCACATTACAGCCAATGGATGTAATGTGATTACAGTCCAAAACCAATGCAATCATATTACATTGCACTCTGCAATGTTCTTAAAAGATAATTTTATCCTTCAATTTTATTACGTTATTAAAATTTTTATAATATTATAATTAAATAAAAATATTAAAATAAAATATTAATATAAGAATAAAAATTAAAATAAAATAAAATATAAAAATTAACATTTATATAATATAGGTAAAACAAATTAAAATAAAATATATAATATAAAAAAATATATAAAGAAATAAAATAAAAATATAAAAATTATAATAATAAATAAAAATAAAATATATGACATTAAAAATATATTTAAAATATGTATTATATAAAAAGTAATAATATAAATATAAATATATTAAAATAAAATATAAAATATTATAATAATAAATAAAATAAAATATATGACATTAAAAATATATTTAAGAAATGATTAGACCTGTCAAAATGGGCTTGGCCCGTCGGGCCAGCCCATTTTTTTTTAAAATATGGGACGGGCAGGGCTTAAAAATTTAAGCCCGTATTAAAATCGAGCTTAAACGGGCTAGCCCGTTTAGGCCCGAGGGCTGACCCGGGTTGGTACGGGCCAGCCCGGCGGGTCCAAAAAAATTAAGTCGTGGTTTGGGGGCTGGAGGGGCGCGGGGGGAATCGGGAATCAAATCACCCAAAAGACTCGTGGGAGCCGGAGGGGGGCGGGTAGGGCCGCAGGGGGGAATCGGACTCGTGGGAGCCGGAGGGGGGCGGGCAGGGATGCAGGGGGGAACCGGGACTCGTGGGAGCCTGAGGGGGCGGCAGGGCCGCAGGGGGGAACCGGGACTCGTGGGAGCCGGAGGGGGGCGGGCAGGGCCGCAGGGGGGAATCGGGACTCGTGGGACTGTGGGAGGGGGGGGTAGGGCCGCAGGCACTCCCCAATCCCCATCGACTGCCTACTCGACCCACCTCTTTTGATCTGCTTCCTCCGGCAACCCAGGTAAACTCCGATCTGTTTTTCTTTTTTTTCTTAGTTGTTTCAACTTTTGTGGTGTGTGCTGACTTGCTGACATATGGAAGTTTTATGGTAAAGAATATATCGACATTTGTAACAGACTAACAGTTATTTCATTGAATTAAGATGTTTTGTGCAAGAGTTCTGAATTTTGTTATTGTTGCTGCGTGAAATCATGCTTGATGTAGAACTCAAGTTTTGTACAATAATCAATAAATATTGTTGTTTGTTTTGTTGGCGTAAATTTTTAATAAATTATGTTTATATTATTTGAAGGTGACGATGATGGATCAATCAGTTGAAAATTGTACAAATTTTGATGATGATGTGAACATTTTGAATAAAGATGAAATTCCCTCCCAATCCCATGTATTCGAGTCTGAACAATTGAGTAAGAGGGTAAAAAAAGAAACTTCAAATGTTTGGAATTATTTCACTAAAATAGGCAAAAAGCAAGATGGAGTAGAAAGGGCAACTTGTAATGGTTGTAAAACGGAGTATAAGGTTGGCCCTAAACCTGGTGGCTCTAGTTATGGCACTTCACATTTGCGTCGTCACATTGAAACATGTAAATTCATTTCATATTTTAATCCACATCAAATGCTTATGGATTATGAAGGGAAATTAAAGGCTAGAAAATTTGATCCTAGAATTTCACGTGACATGCTTGCTGAAGCCATAATTAAGCATGATTTGCCTTATGCTTTTGTTGAATATGATAAGATTAGAGCTTGGGCTAAGTATGTAAATCCAGATGTAGTCATGCATTCTAGAAACATTGCTGTATCTGATGTTCAGAGAATTCATTTGAGAGAGAAAGAGAAACTTAAACAAGCCATGGCCAAGGTACCTAATAGAATTTGTTTAACTTCTGATGTATAGACAGCATCTACTTCCGAGGGCTATATTTGTTTGACTGCTCACTTTGTCAATGAAAATTGAAAGTTATGTAGCAAGTTACTTAACTTTTGTCGTATGCCTCCCCCACACACTAGAGTTGAATTAGCTGCCACTATATTTGATTGTTTGAAAGAATGGAGAATAGATAAAAAAGTTTTCTCTCTTACTCTAGATAATGCTTCTGCTAATGATAACATGCAAGTTATCTTGAAAGGTCATCTTCATTTGCAAAATAGCTTGATTTGTGATGGTGAATTTTTTCATGTGCGTTGTTGTGCTCATATATTAAATCTTATTGTTCAAGAGGGCTTGAAAGTAGTCAATGAAGCATTGTTTAAAATTAGGGAGAGTGTGAAATATGTAAAGGCATCGGATGGGAGGATGAAAAAGTTTCAAGAATGTGTTCAACACGTTGGTATTGATGCAGGTGTTGGGTTGCGTTTAGACGTGTCAACTAGATGGAATTCAACATATTTGATGCTTGAAAGTGCAATCAAATATCAAAAAGCTTTTGCTAGCCTCCAATTTGTTGATAGAACTTATAAATATAATCCATCTGATGAGGAATGGGGGAGAGCAATGATAATTTGTGAATTCTTGGAGCCCTTTTATGAGACTACAAACTTGATATCTGGTTCATCTTATCCAACTTCTAATTTGTATTTCATGCAAGTTTGGAAAATTGAATCGATTTTAAATGAGAATTTGCATAATGGAGATGAGGTTATCAAGGATATGTCCCAAAGGATGAAAATGAAATTTGACAAGTACTGGAAAGATTATAGCGTAGTGCTTGCATTTGGAGCTATTCTTGACCCAAGGATGAAGCTTGATTTTTTAAAATTTTGCTATTCTAAGATTGACGCTTCTACTTGTCATGGAAAGTTAGAAAATGTAAAGACAAAGTTGTACGAGCTCTTTGAACAATATGCAAGCAACACATGTGCATCAAGTACATCATCTCACTCAATGAGTAATTTGCCTAAGCAAGTCGAAAGGGGAACTAAACCCAAGGGATCAAAGATCTTTAGTGTAAGTTTTGTATCTTTCCTTAATCTTATTACGTGAGAATTTATGTTACTTTATTTATGTTTTGATAATTTTTTTTTGTCTATGTATTTAAAAATTGTAGGAGTTTAAACTGTTTCAAAATGAAACAATTTCTATTGCTGGAAAGTCTGAGTTGGATGTTTATTTAGATGAGGCAAAGCTTGATTATGAAGTGTTTGAAGACTTAGATGTGCTTAATTATTGGAGGGACAATGCTAAGCGCTTTCCTGATCTTTCTGTTATGGCACGAGATGTATTGAGCATTCCGATTACTACAGTAGCATCAGAGTCTGCTTTTAGTATCGGTGGTCATGTTCTCACCAAGTTTAGAAGTTCCCTCCACCATGAAAATGTTCAAATGCTTGTTTGCACGAAAAATTGGTTGCATGGCTTTTCTTTAACCGCCGATGGTATTGTTTATTTTATATATCTCAATGTCTTTAATCTTTTCTTGTTAAATTAATAATTTTAGTTAAAATTCAAACTCATTATATCTATTTCTTCTATGACAATGAATATTGAGTGATAATGACAGGACTTGGAGACATCATTGTTGTCCAAAGAAGACTCAAATGTTTTGATTGAGGATGAAGATTGAGAAAAACATTACTTAGTCTTGAAGTTTATGAATATTTGATTATGTATTTATGTAGTTATATTGATGGGATTGTAGTTTGTGTAATTGTGTTAAATATTGAAAATTTAAAATTTTATTTATATTTGATGCAATGTATTTGCTTATTTGTTTGTAATATGTTTTTATTATTTAATTTATGGACTAAATCATGGTATAGTTGTATACTTGTATTGATGAGTAGTAGAAATAATTTTTTTTGAAAAAAATGGGCTAGCCCGGCCCAGCCCATGAGCTAGCAATGGCTGGGCTGGGCTGAACATTTTGTAGCCCATATAAAATATGGGCTGGCCCAGCCTGACCCATATTTTTTCAGCCCACAAGGGCTAAGGTCGGGCTGGGCAGGCCCGGCCCATATTGACAGGTCTAGAAATGATATTATATAAAAATTAATAATAAAAATATAAATATATTAAAAATAAAATATATAAAATTATAATAATAAATAAATAAAATATAATATTAAAAATATATTTAAAATATGATATTATATAAAAATTAATAATATAAATATAAATATATTAAAAATAAAATATAAAATATTACAATAATAAATAAAAATAAAATATATGACATTAAAAATATATTTAAGAAATGATATTATATAAAAATTAATAATAAAAATATAAATATATTAAAAATAAAATATAAAATATTATAATAATAAATAAAAATAAAATATATGATATTAAAAATATATTTAAGAAATGATATTATATAAAAATTAATAATAAAAAATATAAATATATTAAACTTATATTTTAATAATTAGGGGTAATTTTGACAATTAACATTACTTCCCACTAAAGTACTTGTAAACCAAACACTGCAATGTTATCTTCCCTGCATTTTAATCATTATTTTGCTTACATACCAAACACTGTAATGTTATTTTCCCTGTAATCACATTGCTTGCAATCACATTACCTGTAATCACATTGCATTGTAATGTACCAAACGCTACCTTATATCTAAGTGTCAGCTGTGGAAGCTAATTATATATAAATAGTACTATAGTTTTACAGTTGTCCAAAAAATAGAATACAAAAAAAAATCCCAAATAATTTTAATTTGAATAGTAATTTTTGCATGTATCTTTCTTTTATATTTGTAAAAAAATCTTGATATATATAGGTTTTTCGAACTAGTTGCAGTCCAATTTAGATGATACAATATAGCTAACTAGATTTGGTGATCCCGCGGTCCAAGTCTTTCTTGTCAATTTGGCTACGATCAAGATCCTAGCAAGAGGCTACGATATAGGCTACTAGAATTAGTATAGTTATTTCAGGCCAACATTGAAGGAGCAAGAAGCGGGCATCCCCCAACAAACGTTAAGCTAAGCGTAAAACAAGTTAAATCACATAAAGCTAGCATAGCTGAGGACCAAATACCCCTCCCATATTTTGTCACCAAAAACCAAACTATCAGCCATTTCTTCTTTGGCTAAATATTTTCTCTGATGAATTTTGGGCTTCCTTTTGCTCTCCTCATCATTTCTCTGGCCATATCGGCCGAGTCATTATCCTACGGCAGCACACATTGGGGTCGAACCATGTTCTCGAGCACTGTCCGCGATGGAAGTGTGGGTGCAAGGCAAACATGTCGTGGCCCCTTGAGTGAGTGCATAGGCAATGAGGAAGAAACGGCCATGGAATGGGCGATAAGCCGTAGGGCATTGGCTGAAGGGAAAAGGTACATTAGCTACGGTGCCCTCAAGCGGAACAGCGTTCCATGCAATCGTCGGGGCAATTCCTACTACAACTGTGGCGCCCCTGGGCGGGCTAATCCTTACAACAGAGGGTGCAGTGTCATCACACATTGCTATCGATACACTGGTTAAATAAACCATTTCGATGTCCATTAAATTTCCCATACTTCTGTAGGGCAAAATAATTAATTCCGTTTTGTGCTTTTGTAGCATCTTTTTCAACAAAAGTAAAACAGTGGCAGGGATGTTTAATTTGGAGGAATTGTAATTACTTTTTCCATACATAGTTTAATTTCTTCTTCCAACCTTATCTTCGTTCCAGTGAATGTAAATAAAAGTTTCTCTCTTTAAAATTTTTTATTTATCTGTTTCCTTTTAAGCATCACATTTGGACATGTTTCACTTAGTTGCTGAGTTTTACTTGATTAAGTATAATTAGTATTATTTGGTGAATATCGGATCAAGAACCCCGTAACACATACAACTCTATCTAGCTAGTTCCTTTCATATTTCATAATCATCACCTGAAATTTGATACAAAGTTTTGTGTTATTATAATTATTAAACCAAACAAGCTTCAAATATTGCATGATATTGTGATATGAGAAAAATTTTGATATAATGCATGAAAAAGTTTCTATACTATTTAAAAAAACTTAAATAAGTCTTTATTCTTTTTTTTTGTGTTCAATTAAACTCTTTTATTTTTATTTTGAGTCAAATAAGTTTTTATGACTAACAATTGACTAATTATTATTAGTCAAAATATCACTCGTCAACTTTTCAAAAAAAAATATCACTTGTCATTTTATACTCACATGATACTGCTGTAGAGATGAAAAATATTATATGACCATATCATCATATAATATCAAAATTTTACACCATCATTCATTATGACATAGTAGTTTACCATGCTAATGTCACATCACATAAAATGACATTTTAATTAGTAGCAGTTAGTCAATCATTAATTTTAAAAACTTATTTAGCTCAAAATAAAAATATAAGGATTTGATTGAACACAATAAAAGAAAAAGAGCTTATTCAAATTTTTTTAAATAACTCATGGGTTTTTTTTTAGATTTTATGCCAAAAATTTTGTGAAGTGGAAAGTGAAAATGTTAATAAAATTATAAATGTAAATATTTTTTACATTGAAATAGAAATTACTAAATAAAATAAATTTTAATATTTACATAAATTATATGTATAAATTAATTAATAAATATTTTCATTCAGTTTTAACTTCATCATATAAAAAGCATATAAATTTTTAATAACAATTACAAATTTATAATACAAAAAAGTACTGAGCCGTTATTTTGTTTAATAATCGATTGAACTAGTACTTACATAGTAATTACTGATTATTTTCCATTTATTTGAGTAATTAGTTCAATTGATTTACAAAGTTTATCATTATAATCGATTATTTCACTTAATAATTTGCATTGATTAAGTGGTGAACTATTGTTCCAAAAATTTATCAGAATAAGTAATTTAGAAAAAAGAAAAAAATAAAGAAATTAAAGATAGAATATGTAAGAAATAAAAAGGATACTTGTTTGATTCTCCTTAATTTGTCAAATTGATATTAATTGACAATTGGATTTTGAAACCTTGAAAAGCCATGATAGTGGTATAGAGTGACCGAGAGTCTGGACAAGTGGAGGGATAATCTGTATTCGATGTTCTTTGAAAATTTGAGCCTATGGGTTGCAAGGGTGGCGCCAAAGGAAATGTTTGGTGAGTATGGGTTTGTGATGGACATCTATGTGGCTAATAGTGTTGAGAAGAATACTATGAGAAAGCCCAAATTCGATCTTTAGATTCAAAGAAAAGTCAAAGCTATGGGAAAAAGGAAATAACAAAAGATTTGATGGTAAATACACCAGAGTCGACGTGGCTAGGCAAGAGAGGAATAGAAACGTTGGTAGGAAAACTCACAGAGAACTGTTACATATCAAAAGTAAGAAATAAGTATGAGGTAGCTGTAAAGTACCTTTGTTAAATGGTTCAAAAACACGAATGAACAAAAGTTTTTTCAAACTAAACTTCCTCATCATCTTTCTACATTCATTAGCATGTTATATACAAATACTTTGATAGGGGTTGAGATTACATAAATTATACTTGTTCATATAGAGATTACAAGTGTTAACTATGAAAGGTTAAAGAGCATGTAAAATTACACGTAATATGCCACCCCATCCATGCAAATACATCTCCAAAATTCAATCTAGAAGTCAACCATGACACATGTGATTCATCTTCAAAACATCATACAAGCATTATAACAACACTCTTAATGCTTGTAGGTAGCACTATCAACCTATCTCTGTTAAGCTCAAACTTTGGCTTGCATAAAGGCTTTGTCATCACAGCTGTAATTTGATTTTCTATGCTGCAATATTGAACCAGAATCTCACCTCATTTTTCTACATCTCTCAATGCATGATACTACACATTTATATGCTTAGTTCTACCGTGAAATACTGGGTTCTTTGTCATGGAGATAGTAGACTTGTTATCTACAAATAATTTAGTTGCATTAACAAGTGACATACCAAGATTGAACAATACTTTCCTTAACCATATGGCTTGGTTTGTTGCAAAAGCTGTTGCAATATACTCAGCTTCTGCTGTGGATTGAGCTACAGTCTCTTGTTTATGTGAATTCTATGAAAAGGTGCCATTTCCAAGGGTAAACACATATCTTGATGTACTTTTTCCATCATCAGAACTACCACCCCAATCACTATCAGAAAATGTAGTGAGTTCAATGTGATTTCCATGAGAAAAATAAATGTCTTGAGTTGGAGTGCCTTTTAGATACCTAAGAACTCTTTTGGCAATTGTAAAATGACTTTCACTTGGTTACTGCATAAACCGTGAAAGATAACTGACTACAAACATAATTTTAGGGCGTGTGACATATATGTAGAGGAGACTTCCTATGAGGCTTCTATATCAACTCGGATTTTCAAGCTTATCTCTAGCATTCACAAATAGTTTTTCATTGACAATGGGAGGAGTTGTGATAGCTTTGCAATATTTCATTTTAAACTTCCTGAGCACATCAAGAATGTATCACTAGTGAGACAAATGAATACTAGTGCTGGTTTGAAGTAATTCCAATCCTAGGAAAAAGTTCATCATTCCTAAATCTGACATTTTGAACTCTCTTTGCATTTGAGATTTAAACTTATTAACATTGTCTGCACTGCCTCTTATTATTAGTAAATCGTCCATATAGAGTGAGACAATTAAAGGTGTATCATTGCTTTTCTTCAAAGTATAAACTGTAGCCTCATTGACACTTTTACAGAATCCCTGATCATTCAAGTAGGTATCAATCTTACTATACCAAGCTTGTGGTGCTTGTTTTAAGCCATATAATGCCTTGTGGAGCTTATAAACCTTATCTCTTCCAAATTCTATCTCAAATCCCATCGGTTGTTCCATTTAGATTTCTTCTACAAGTCTGCCATTTAGAAAGGCAGACTTGACATCCAAATGATAAATTCTCCAATTCTTAGCTACTTCAAGACTAATCAACAACCTGATTATGTCGAGCCTTGGTACAGGAGCAAAAGTTTCTTAATAATTGACATTAGCTAGTTATGCATATCCCTAGGTTACCAGTCTTGCCTTACATCTGTTCAATGAGTCATCTGCATTGAAGTTTATTTTAAAAATCCACTTCACACCAATCATTTAGCGATGTTAAGGTTTGTCTAACAAAGACCAAGTGTTATTCTGCTCAATCATCTTAATTTCTTCTTTCATGGCAGGATTCCATTCAACATGCTTCGAAGCTTCATCAATGAGGCAAGTTCAAACAAAGCAATGTGAAATCTGTCATAAATATCTTGAGTGGAATTTGTCCTTCTTATACGAGCTTTATCTATGGTTTAATCTACATCAAGCTCATCATCATCAATATTCTAACTTTTAGTGTTATACATTGGAGGTGTAGTGTTCATTATCTACTGCTGTTCTCAATTCCATATATCATTTTCACCAAATACCACATTTCTGCTAATAGCAACTTTGCCTGAGTTAAGCTAATAAATTCTATAAGCTTTCGACTGTTGACTATACCTAATAAAAATGCCTTTTAGTGCCTTTGATTGCAATTTATCTCCCTGCTCTTTTGGTTTGTGTTAGTAACAAAAGCAACCAAACATTTTGAAATGATTCATAAAAGGTTTCATCCCAACTAATGCTCATATGGAGTTGAGTTTTTCAAGGGTTGTGAAGGAATAATTTTTTGCAAATAAACTGCTATCCTTACTGCCTCAGCCTAAGATCTTTTGGGAAAATTTTTTTCTATCAAAAAGCATCTTGTCATCTTAATTATCAACTTGTTTTTGCACTCACTAACTCCATTCTGTTGTGGACAATATAAAGTAGTGAGTTAGTAATGCATTCTTTCTTTTTCCACCAAATGAGTGAACTTCAATTATGTAAACTTTCCACCATTATCAAACCTAAGAGCTTGAATTCTTCTCCTTGTTTCTATCTCCACTTTGGCTTTGAAACTCATAAAATGATTAAAGATTTCTAATTTCAACTTCATGAAATAAATCCAACACATCCTAGTTAGATCATTAATGAAAATAAAAAAAATTCACTCCCATTTAAAGAGGCTTTTCTTAAAGGACCTCCCACATCCGTGTAGACCATTTCAAGTTTCTTTTTAGCTTTACTTGAACGCATAAAATAGTAGGGCTTCCTTGTTATTTTTCCAAACTGACAAGTCCCACACACTTGATCAATGTTAGCTATTGAAAGCAGATTTTCCAATAAACTTGCTGAACTGGACTATATCAAAGATGTAATATTGCAGTGGCTTAATCATTTGTGCCACAAAAAAGTTATATTTGAATAAAGCTTAGACACCTGTATGCATGTATTATTCCAATTTATAGGAAAACAATTTTGTTCCATAGGTATATTCATCATGTAACTACCATTAGGAGCATAAATAGTGCATGAGAAGTCCTTACAAAACAGAACATAATTCTACTTAAGTAATCGCCCTACACTTAGTAGATTTTGGGCAATTTCAAGAATGAAAAGAACTTCAAACTCATACTTGTCATCATTGGCATTTTGCATCACTACTAACCTTTTCCCTTTCACTTACAAATTAATGCCATTTCTAATCTTTACTCTAGATTGATAATGCCCATTAATCTCAACAAACTATTTCTTATCAAGTGTCATATGATTAAAAACCCCACTATCAAACAACCACAACTTTACATCAACTACTTTCACCTTCTTTGAATGAGCCGTAAACAATTGTTCTTCAACTAACTCAACTTTTTCTACTAGTTCATCACTTTTTCTTGCATTTTCAACTTTTATTTTTGCAAATTTTCTGCATATGTCCCATTTGATTGCAATTTCGACATTTGACATTTGGTCTAAACCAGTAACTGTTTTCAACATAACTTTTCTTTTTGCAGTAAGAACATGCATGTATCTTACCTCTTTCATGTTGATTTCTAGTTGTCATTTGAACTTCTTTTCTTTCTTTTTCAAATCATAAGGGCCTTTTTTCGAGCTAGACTCTCCCACTGATTTCCCTTTGGTTTTTGCCAATAGGGTAGTTTCAGTTACAATTTCTCTTTTTATAACTTTCCTTATTAAGTTGCCTGGAAGGCATATGCCATATCTAATAGTGACATTTTGGAGAGTTTCCTTTCCAAAAAAGCAACTATAACTTCAAATCTTTCTAATAGGGAGATAAGGACCTTTTGAATAACTCTTGTTTAAAATATCCTCTCTTGAGAGTCTAAGTTAATTAACAACCTTCATTAATATGCTGATGAAGTCCTTTATATTCTCAGAATCCTTCATGTAGACACATCTCCAAAATTTAACTTAGAAGTCAACCATGACATATGTGATTCATCTTCAAAAGATCATGCAAGCATTATCAACAACAAGAACAACTTGTAAATGTTAGCTAAGGTGACTGAAAGGTAACTAAGTCTTACAAAAAGGAACTGGTGGGAGCAAAAAGTATGAGCAAAGGTGTAACATAGGTAGAAAGTGAGGAAGTGTAGATCCATAATGCTCTACTGGTTCTTCTTAATACAACTAGTAGGAAGGTTAAGTAGAATAGGGCAAGTTCAATATATTGGCACAAAATATGGAGTGAATCAATAAAATAGTTATAAGGTTACTAAGAGAAGCATTTAATATCAAAAAAGTGCAATTGAAACTATTTTTAAAGGGAATATTGGTGAATGTGAAGGCAGTAGGGGGTTTAAAAATTCCATTAATGCTTGAAGAATGAGAAGAGATGCTTATTCTCATAAATAATTATTTGAATTTGTTTGAATTGTGGTTTAAGTCCATTACTTCCAATAACTAGGATACCACCCTAAGTGAAAATGCAATGTGGGTAAGGATTAAGAATGAAGGGGTGCTGACACACTTGTGGCATGAGGATGCTTTCATGTTCATCAGTGGTACAAGCATGTATATTGTGATGGTTGATAGGGCTACGATGGGAAAGGAGGAGTTTGATGTCGTTATAATTTTGGTGGGGGTAAATGAGAGGGAAAATGTCCCACCATTGGTTAAAACATATATCAATGGGAGGTGTATTAAGTTGAGAATCGAACTTGTGGTGATGAATGACATTAATATCCAAGTAAAGTTTATCAAAAGCTCTCTTGGTGGACAAATGGTGAGTCATCATCCTTAATAGTTACTATAAGACAATTATGGAAGAAGATTATGGTATTGTCCCAAGCTTGTAAGTAGGGTGAGAGTAGTGGTTTCGTGGGGCATGGTATATGAGAACGATAGTCATAGCTTCTCCCCTAGGACACCTCTGACACTTTCCATTTCAAGCAATGCAAGGTGTGGAGTTATGCATGAAAGACAACTTGCATGTTCATTTTCATTAAAAAAAATACTGTTGGCTCAAGCATGCATGGGACAAAACAATAACATATGTTAGGAAAAAAAATGAGCCAGTTTTGCCAAGTGGTAGTGGTGAGGACAAGATATGATTGAAAGGAAAGTTGTTGATTAAAGGAGAAATGAGCCTATCGTTAAAGCCAAGTGAATGACCAGTTTGATTGGAAAAGATGGATAAAAGTAGTGGCTTTAAAGGGCCAATTGGGTGGACCATAGTTGAAGGAAATAGGTGATGGGCCAATAGAGAAATAGGCGGCTAGCATGATTTTAACTATACGATGAGCTAATAATAAGGGAGAGACTTACGCCTAAGGTTCAATATTGAGAATTTGGGCCATGGGATAGATAAAGAGGATCTTGGCTTGATAGACTAAATGGTTCTAGGTCTTATTTAAGCTCACTTAGGCTTTTTTATTTGAAAAGGAAGTTAAAGCCTCTAACAATTACAAAGATTGATAAGAATATTTTCTCTTCTTTATTAGAGAATTAAAGCATCGTACTCTAATTGCTTACTAGATTAATAAAAATCTAATACCATTGCTATTCTACAAAGTTTGAAAGTTGTTCCGTTTCTGTATAGATTTTTTTTTATTTTAACATTTGAAATCATATATAAGTTCAAATAAATTTGTTCTAGTTTAGTTTATTAGATAATTGAAGATGATAGAAATACCTTTTATGATTATTTTAATCAAAATTAGAGCTTATACAATTTATTTTATAAAATAGCTTACCAACCAGTTTTATTTTAATTTTAAAAGTTATTATTTTTCATAAAAACTTCATAATAGCTTTTAAGTTAAAAAAAGTTAAAGTCAAACACACTCGAAAATGAAAGTGGAAGCAAGAATGATGAACTGGTCTTGAAAAGAGACAAAGAGATAAGAAGACCGCTAAAAATGTTAGAACAAAGACTATTAAAATGAGGCAAAATTCAAGTTTGATCATGGTAGAATTTGAGGAGACCAAAAGTGGGACTGAATAAAGGTTTTGGCTAATGGGCGCATGGAAAAGATTAAAAAAAAATGGAGCTTACAAGCAAGAAAGGTAAAAACTAATGGAGACTAAGTTTCACAATGAGGAAGGTATGTTCCCAATTTCAATTTTTCACCATTTTTACTATATTTCAATTATAGTAATAATATTATATTGTGTCATTGCAATGCAAAATTGTTTGGTTGAAATCTTTATTAAACGTTTTTTGTATTTTTTTGTACAATCAATCTTTTTGTTCTATGCTAATCAAGTAACCTTGCACATCGTAACTAATTCAATCTATCATGAGGACACTTAATACATTGAAATCAAATTTCATGTAATTCATCAAAAACTCCAAGTTGGCATCATTCTTCCTTATTCCATGTCCTCCATAAACCAGATTGCTTGCTTATTCATAAAACCTCTTGGTAAAGAATATTTTCACATTTTAAGCATCAAGTTGAGTATTTATAATCTTCATACTCCAACTTGAAGGGAGCATATACATTTATTATAAGAAACTTTGTACATACGGTAAAACCTTTATAAATTAATATTCGATAAATTAATAACTTCGATTAAATGATATTTTTGATTGGTTTTGAGTCGGGACCTGCGTGGTAAGTTAATAATTTGCTAAATTTATAAGATAATATATTTTAAAAAATGCATAGGTCCCACATGATAAATAAATTAGTAATGTCCTTGTATATCAAAATTATATATGTATGTATGTATACACACACACACACATGACTCAATTAGGAAGTCTTTGTAAAATATAACTCCAATGTTACTTATTTTTTTTTGAAATTGATGTTTTATTAGATCTTATCTTTAACTTTTCTTAGTAGATTAAGAAGTTCTGGTATAATGTTCTCGTATTGCAAGAGAAAATTATGTAATGTGATGGTCACTTTGAATGCAGCTTTGCGTGAGACAGGCTCTAGTCTAAGACTATCGTTTTTAACTTCATATTTTTTTATCATTTTCCATGACGTTCTCAATAATTTGTTCATCACTCAACAACTCTGCAGTTGCCTCATTTTTTATTGGGTTGTTTAAAAGGTACTTAACATCCATTGTATCATGATACTTCAACTCTTTGATTGCAATTGTTGAACGACTCTATCATCTGATTGTTGATCCAAATTCTTTGGAGCCACATTATCAATAAACCTAATTTTACAATGTTGAAAACAATTTGAAATTGTACTTGCTTGAACATTTGTCATCCAAGTTGAGATTGTAAGATTCATTGCATCTAAAACATTTATCTTCTCTAGATTAGGGATCTCAATTCATAATCCTTTGAAAGATTTCGATAAAATCAACGACGATAATGCATCTTGAAAGCTTATATGATCCCTGCATAACAAGGTTGAACCTTGGGTGGCAAGAAAAATAATTCAATATTTTTCAAACCTTTAATAGTTTTTTTGATGAGTAGGACAATTATCAACAAGCAAGAGAACTTTTCTACCACCATTCTATCAAGTTGTCAAATATATTCTTGGAATAAAATCCTAGTCATCCATGCTCATTTGTTGGCATGATACTTACAGTTCATATTGCTTAAGTTCACATACTTGAAACACCGTGGTTTAACATACTTGCCAATAAACCGTAAAGGAAGTTTCTCATAACCATCCTCACTACAACAATAACATTTGTAAGTTTTTCATTGTCTTGTTTCTTATGGACTACAAATTGCTTTCCATGAGCTCCATATCAATTGATCCACTTTCTTTGAAATGAGGATACATCTTGATGCCATGTCTTGATTTGAAGTGCTCAAGACAACCTTGAGAATACATCTTTTTCATAAACTCTTTTGTTTTCTCTGTTATTAGATTTCCAATCATATTCATATGTTCTTGGTATTGAACAAATGACTCATAGAGAACCTTCTTTAACTCCAAAAATTTTGTAGTTTTGTGTCGTTTGATATCACTTTTTTCAATGTTGGTTGATAAACACTATGATGACTTCTTGGTCGTATTTGATATTATTGTTTGACTACTTACAAGTTAAACTTTCCTAACATCCACTATTGCAATCGCTTCTTAGCGCAATTTGGATTTTCTATGTTGTATTCACATGATGTTTTATGCATTTCGTTTGCAATTGTTGATTTCTTTACACTTTTAAGATGAGAAATAATTTATATTTAGTTTTATTCTTTGTGATACTTTATGTCCTTTTTATAGATGTTTTTGCTTGACTTAATATATCTTAAACCCTAAATCTTAATAAATTAATTTTTTATTAATTATTAATTTATACCAAGGATATTAATTTATAACAAACCACTCATAGAGAACCTTTTCTAGTTCCACAAATTTTATAGTCTTGTGTCATTTGACCTCACCTTTTTTCAATATTGGTTGATAATACTTTCATGACTTCATGGCTATATTTGATATTGTTGCTACTGGGATTTAACCTTACGCTCAAACATGAAATTAATCAATAAAGGAAAAGTATAACGCTCCATAAAAATAAAAATATACATTTAATAAAAAAACAAACAGATCCCTCAAGATCAATTATTTGTGTTTTGCATGCAATTTTTTAGATTAGTCATGAACACTCATAAGTTCAAGTATTACATACCTTACTCTAGATATCGTAATCAATAGCTAATTAATTTAAAAGGTTTGCAATGAAGCAAGTAATTTGAAAAGAGAATAAGACAGTTTGAAATCCTGTAGTCGACATTTTTGCTTCTTCATTTTAGGATTTGTCAAATCTTTAGTCACTTAAGTGTTTGGCTTCCAATAGCAATCCACATAGTGATCGAATAAAACCTTCTTAAAGGTAAGATTATTTTATTTATGCTAGCAAGTTTTGTTTTCAGAAAAAACTAGAAAACTAAAAATCCTAACCAAACCATATTTTTGTCCAACAAAGAAAACTTATTTTCAATTCTTATTTTTATGAATCGGCTAAGAAGTGGCTTAAGGCTTAGAGTTTCAGTTGGCTATAACAAATTTATATAGCCAAACTGAGTTATAACTCTAGATACAATATTTGTATTTTTATTCAATTAAGTCCTTGTGAACTTCATTAATTTTTTCACTTTCTTTTAGTATATTTCAATTACCTTCAACTTAATTAATTATTCTTATTTGATCTCAATCATGTCACTTAATGTGTGTAATCTATTAGGCTTCTAACATGTTGACAATAAATATAAATCATAATCAAATATTAATTTAATAATTTAGTTATATTTATAGATCATGAGCGATATCTAACAACATATCATGACTATCCAAATGTTAGAGAGTTAATTAAAGACTTTGACAAAGCCCTTCAATGGTAAGCCTCTCATTGCAATATAGTCCTTTTATCAAATATCACAAATATATGATAAAGCATGACTCAGTGTTTACTTATGACATTCCATATTAAATCTCATAATTCATGACTACCTCTATGAATTTAGGAAACTAACTTTTCTCAAATTTATAATGTTTTGGCTAAAGATTTTATACAAGTTAATCTAGAATTGAGAACAAGTGAGATACATCCCTTCGTATCACTTAGGGTAAGGAATTCTCTATTGACCACTCATCCACCTTCGCATGCTTCATGGCACATCTAAAAATATCCTATTTAGGCATTTGGTTGCCTTTAGACCTACAGAGGTGAAATCAAAGTATGTCATTTTTCATACAAGATGACTTGGTGTCTTAAGTTCAAGGATTAGTTACACGACTATCACATGAAAACATATTCCATAAACACTTGAGTGAAATACCAAATGAAGTTTTAATACTGGGTCATGTGAACTTGTTTTCTACAAGCATCCACATGCCAACCTCAACTATCCTATATACTTCAATTTATGAGATTGATTGCTTATTTCCCAAGTCAGGAGGCTTAACATGTATCAGTCTTTGAGTATTATCAATGCCCTATCTTAACAAAACAATAATCAGGAATTATTTTAGGAACATGACTTTGATGCATAAAGATCTCATAATTATAACAACTTTACAATTCTTATACAAGGCCCTTATATTCCATGGGCTTTATCCAATTTGTACTTGATAACTTCTTATTATTGTACTAACATGAAGGAAAACCTCTAACACATATAGTTATGCGATTAAGCATGCATTAAATGACAAAATATATTCCCTAATCAATTCAATTGACTTAAGGGCATATACCAATAGTTGCTTGGCTCACTTGTAAGTTAATCTGTTTTGACAGCCACTATTACAATTGCTTTTGGGTGAAATTAAGATTTTTTATGTTATACTTACACAATGCTTTACTCATTTCATTTGTTATTGTTGATTTCTTTACACTTTTGAGATGAGAAGCAATTTGTGTTAAGCTTTACTAATTGTGATACTTTATATTCTTTTTATAGATGTTTTTGCTTGACTTAATGTATCCTAAACACTAAACCTTGATAAATTAATTTTTTATTAATTATTAATTTCTCAATTAAATAATATCTAGATTAATTAATAAATTTTCATAGCCTCAAAGATATTAATTTATAAAAAAATTTTATCGTACTTTATTTTTTAATTATTACAAAACATAACAATTTAGACCCAATTATATTTTCTTAAAAAATATAAACTGTTTGCTAATTTGACTCAAGAGTTTTTGCCGCCACCCGTTTTCCACCACCTAAGATTAGCTTATTCCATGTTGTTTTTTGCAAATTATAATATGATATATATGTACTACTTAGTACCTATTTAGCTTGGCTTATTTTCATATTCTTCATCTCTTAAAGAAAAAGCTAGGTTAAACAGGATTTTTGAGAAGTTCTTAAAAAAAATGCACCTTTCTTTAAAGAGCAAAATTTTAGAAAAACGTGCTTAAAAAAAAAACTTTAGAAAGGAGCTTTCTCTGCTCTTTTTTTAAAAACATGCTAACTTTTCAAGAAATACATCTTTCTCTCAATCAACCTCCCTCTTCTCTCCCTCTTTTTGCAAATCACCCTTCTTTAACGAAAAATTATTATCTCCCTTTCCTTTACCTCTCTCTCGCCATAAAGACTACTGAAAAAAAAACTGAACACCTAACAATAGAATAGCAAAATTTAGGATTTTGCTATTCTTACAAAGATTAAAAGAAAAGAAAATCTAAAATTCAAAGTTGCATTCAGGTATTATTTAAAGATTTTCTCTTTTCTTAATAAAAAAATGTAATATTGTTACTATTATATAAGTTTGAAAGTTGTTCAATTTGTTTATGGATTTTTTTTAACATCTAAAATCGTATACAAACTTAAAACAGACTTGTTCCGTTTTAATTTATGAGATGATTAAAGACGATATAAATACCTTTTATGATAATTTTAATCAAAATTAGAATTTATATAATTTATTTTGTTAAATAGCTTACCAAACAACTTTAACTTAGTTTTTTGTAAAAATTTTATAATAGCTTTTAAGCTAAAAAAATGCTAGACCAAATAGACTCTTATTTTATTTTTTAATATTTATTTTAAATTTTTTATGTATTTAATTAATTTTACTATTATCGTTAATTTAAAGTTGTAATTCAATCAGTTGGCTGATAGACTTGTTAGAGCTGGAGTTCAACGTGCTCAGGACCTTATTAGGGTGCTCGATTAAGCACTGGTAATGGTTCATTATTGTGTGAACTGATGGTTTGTGTATGATTGCAGTGACTGCTTTACTGAATGATCAAGTGTGAGGTTTCGAGTGCTTGAATGAGTTACCTTTGGTTGGATATGGGTAATGTTGCTCTCGAGGGTTGGCTTCTGCTATTTTGGATTGTACAGTATTGTTGTTTTGAACTTTATCAAATGAGGTCACTGGTGGTTGGAATAGCTCTTTTTTTGTCTATTGAAAAGGTAAATGGGCTGTTTATGTTTTTTTTTTGTTTGGGAGGGTACTTGCAGGAATAGGATATTGGTGCCAATGGGGTTTTGAAGGTATTTAAGAAATGGCAAAATTGACTTCAAGGTGAGCTTTTAAATAGGCGTTATCTTTAAGACTTATTTCGCCTCCATCACTTGGTATGCAAAGGAGAATAATGCAAATAGCCTTAAAGATACAATGAAGCCAACGTCTAAATTCGTATTGCACTTTACTAAAGTAGACCGCTTGATACACCTGAGGATTTGTAAAGTTATTTGACTTTAGAACCTACTTTCTGCAGCAAGTAGACTATAAGAAATTTGGAAGCTTTTGTAGTTGATGGGAACTTAAGTGTTTATGTTATTAGAACACAACACTTATCTTGCTCTTGATATTTATGCTCTTGTTTTATGTTTGCTTTGATATGTCAAAATGGTTAGCAGCAAACCCTTTATATAGGCTTGTAAGTGTTTCTTCTTAAAGACACAACCCTTTCATTGAGGTATCATTTGTTTAAAAGGCTTCTTTTTATTTTTTCAAACACAATTTTTAGATATAGTTATTGTTTCAATAATCATTTTTATGAAAAGATAACTATTTATTCTATAAATTATAACCTTTGAGTTATAATTTGAAATAATAACATTTCATATCTAATTTTTGAGCTATGGTGTCTTTTCAATATGTCTCATAATTTTTGGATATCATTTTACCAAGAGACATAACTATTCACATGAAAACCTATCTATAATCCAATAGACACATTATGTCACTTTATGTGACATAGCCCTCGAGCTAAGATAGTTTTTCATTGTGTGAAATAACTTTTGATTTTGAAAATACACCAACATAGGATGTCAAGTATAGCTCTTTTTGGACATAGGCTGCTGCGATGATTGAGGATTGTTAATAACACACTTGAATCAACTTGTAATTCTTTCAGAGATGAACTGTTGGTTTTTTCTATCTCTTCTGTAGTGAATATATCATTTAACTTTCAAAAAAAATATTATTGTTAATGATCTACCAAATTAAAGAAATTAAAAACCATATTTTCTAAAGGAAGAAATTGAATACCTTACAAAAGCATATGCTGATTAGTGATTAGTATGTGATGTATCTTCTTTGTAATTGTTAATGTAATTCATTAGATTTTGTTTGGTTGATATTATTATTATTTTTTATTTTTTATTTTTTTATAGAAACAGTAAAAGTACAAAACCAAAAACAAATAATAAAAACATCAATTAAATAAATTAATCTTATATTTTTTTTAATTTTAAGTATAAAAAAGATCAATGGATGGCCATCTATCCCTCTATATGGCGAGCTAATTTACATTTCTTGTGGGAAAGAGCATTAAAAAATTGGTTTTAATTTTGACAGCCGTAGGAATGAAATGTTAATTATCCCAAGTGAAAATGAAAGGACGGAAAGGCCCCGGTGAAGGGAGGTTAAAAATGGGAAACAGCAGATCTCCTTGCGATCTCAGAAACTTTCCTTGGCAATACCCGCGTTTCCCTTGGAAAAATCCTCTCTCCCCTTTTTCCTTTGTTTTTTTTTCTCTTCTTTCTTCCCATTCATATATCCTTCAAATTTCCCTCCATTTCACTACTTCCACCAAAGCCACCCCATCACCGACGGTGTCACCCGACCGACTCTTCTCTTTTCAACACGTCTTCATCAATCACCCCCCAGATTACTCTGCTAGGGTTTTCTTCCTCAGCCATGAAAATCACTTTCATGTTTTAACTCTCAACGGTATGCTATGTTCTTCTGCTCTCACCGTCGTTAAATAACGGTATTAATTGAAGTTTAATATTTTTTCCGTTTAATTTCCTGTGAATTTTGAACCTTTAATTCGTTTAGTTATACATAAATAAAATTCAATCAAAGTTTAAGTATGATTGAATATTTTGGTGGAACTTTAGCAGAATTTGATTTTGATTTTGAGCAATGGGAAGAGTAAATTGTTATGACCCAGATAGGATTTAGTTATCTTTTAAGTACATTTTTTTTTGTTCTGCTGAAAAGAAGGGGCCGCTTCATTTGTTTTGTTAATGGGTTCTTCGCATTTTAAAGTATCAGAAAGAACTGAGGCTGCAAAGATTGGCGTTGGCTGTTTGGTTTTATGCTCTTCGAACTCTGAGCTAATTGGCTCTAAAATATGCTGTATGGGGCGGTTAGCATTATCGTTTTAAGATAATTTTCCTGTTCGATTTTGTGCTCTTCAAAAGTTGAGCTAATTGGCTCCAATGAAAAGAAGAAACTGCATATTGAAATAGGAGTTTGTTACAAAAATGAAGTTATTTCCCTGAAACATTCTTAAACATATATGACCGTGTTCTAATTTGAAATTCATTTAATTTTTCCCTTTTGCCGCTGAAAAGACATATGGAATACAGAAATAGTCAAGGAAGAAAATAATAATCATTCAGAATACTGTATAAAAAATGACTTTTTCATATAAGCTGTTAGTAGATTAATTAAACTAAGTATCTTATTTTGGTGGGATACTTCTATGGTGATTTTATATTGCTTTATTGTAAATTTAAACTCTGTTGCCGTTAGAATTGTAAAACATCTTATTCTACTGTTACCATTCCTACGAGACACTGAATATTGCATGGTTACTAAAAATTAAGTTAAATATGGTTTGCTTGTCAGTATGAACCGTGTTTCAAACCATCTTCTGTACTTTCCTTCTATTTTTCGTAAGCTTGCATAAAATTTTCTTGTCTAGGTGTTTCCTCTGAACTTGTGGACATGGAAGTTAAAGATCAAAATGAGCATAACCTAGAAAAGAAGATGCTACCACCAACAACAGGAACTTTTCAGTCTCGTGAAGAACTGCTTAAGCATGTCCGTGACTTTGCATTGACCCAAGGATATATGGTATCCATTAGGGATTCTGCAAAGGATAGGTATGTGACTGTTGCTTGTGATAGAGGTGGTGTTTATCGTAAAAGGCTCAAGAATGGTGAAAACATGCGCCAAAGAAAGAATGCTTCTCGCCTTACAAATTGTCCTTTTGAAGTTGTGGGCAAAAAGGATGATGATGTATGGACACTCACGGTTAAAAATGGAGAACACAATCATGAACCTTCAAAAGATACTTCTGACCATCCTTCTTGCCGTCGTTTTACAGAAGAGGAGGTATTGATAATAAGGGACATGAGTGCAGCTGGGAAACGGCCACGCCAGATCCTCAAGGCGTTAAGGCAAAGAAATCCAAATCTTGTATCAGATTCAAGGAATGTTTACAATGTCAAAGCTAAGATCCGTCGAGGGAGTTTATCAGGTGAGGACATTCAAGGTTTGTTGCAATATCCCTTAATAAGCATTCTGCTTTTTCAACCCTGAATTTAACTTTCTAGTACTCACATGCTCATTGAATTTAAGTTAAGCTTTCCAGTTCCACATGCCTAATCAAAATTATGAGGTCTTTTGGGAGTTTTAGTTTGGGGTTGGTGTATTTTGTAGCCAAATTAGCTTTAGCATTCCATGCACCTGCTGCCACATAGAAGCTAAGATGTGGATGTGGCAGTTTGTTTCACCTATTCCTTCACAAGGAAACGAGTTAAATCTATGTGACTGAACAATACTCACCCTGCAAAAGAAGTCTGGCATCCCCTTGCAAGTGAAAAAATATTATTTCTGAGACGAACTGCTTGTTCAAAGACGCCCTTGAAAAGTCATTTTGATTTTCTCAGTGTTAGTTTGTTAGTAAGCTTGAAGAGGAGTTCACAAAATTTACTTTCACTTTACCACCAAGTAAGGGCAACTTGATTTCTTTATTACTTATGCTGAGCTGAAAGATGGAGACATTTGGTGCTATAAAGGCTGCAAGCAATTTGAAGCTTTCTGATTGTTATATCATTCTTGGATATGAGACGTGATTTTCTTCATCTATGATTTTTTGAATTTTGATTAATGGGTTTCATCAGCCGGATCTATCATCCTTTCTCCTACTTGCAGTTGTCTTCCTTGTCATTTATTAGATATATATAAATTTGAATTGGGTTCTGCAGTAGTTCCCATCTCTTTTACAGTTCTGTTCCATCTGCAGCTTATCAAATGCAACAACAATCTGACTACTAGGGTATACCAGTGCAGGGTTGTTTATTCTGTTATTCATCATACATTACCAACTGCACTTTGATTGATACAGAAAAAGTAGATAGAAGTTTTTTATCAATCTCTAGAGTCAATGACAAGGTGGGGTGAGGTACACAACTTTTATTAAGGCGACTTTTGGATATGGGTTTTTATTGAAGTAATGAACTGCCCATTTCACTATGCTGTCAATACCATCCATTTTGTTGAGGCAAAATTTTTTTCTGCTTTCAAAGCACTGTTAAGGATGTGTTTTTTAATGGTGACAGCATTGTGGAAGCAAATCATAGATCCAAATGAAACTCTAGCAAAATGAGTACCGTCTCCTCAGTATATGGAGCATAAGATTAAGCTCTAGGTGTGAAATTGATCGAATGTTGTTCTATAAAGAAATCCAGATCTTGACCTGCTGATGGAATGTTACGGCAGTTCTCATAGCGACAATAGATGGAAGGTCACCACGGACCTCAAGACCTTTTGCTAAGAAAATTAGTACATGGGCTGGTCCTAGGCTTCTTCTTATTAGTCCAAACATAGTAGTAATTCGCTCATAGGCTAAACTGCCTCATAAAATTGGGCTTTAGGCCCGTATTTGTCTACATTTATTGGAGACAGCCAGAAGGGCGTTGGTGATGCACTTGCCGATACATTAAAACGTGTTGCATGCAATGCGTCGTCAAAAGTCAAAACGTCGGTATATTAATTGGGAGGGAAAGGAAAGGGCTATAGAAAACGTTGTTTTGCTTCTCTAAACATCCCCCCTAGTTTAAATCCCAAAGAAGCGTAAGGCACCATGAATTTATTACCCCTTTCTGACTCTCTGTTCTTTTCTTCTTCATTCTTTTGTAAAAAAAAAAAGCTACATATTTGACCCTACTAATTAAACCTCCAGTTTCTTTAGAAGGCAAGAAAGCGGAGGCGTCGTGTTCATCATCGATGGAGACGATGAACACCAATGGTGTTGCAGCGACAGTGACACAGACTCAGCCAATGGTCCATAATAGTTTTGCAATGTCACAGGCGTACGTGGAGAGCAAAGAAGTGACTGAGACAAAAGCTTTAGTGGCAGAGCTGTGCCAACATTTCTATCCGCTTGGTTGGCTATCGGGTACTGGGGGGAGCATCACTATTAGGGTGCATGACGGCTCCATTCCTAGACAGCATCAGCTCATTGTCATGTCTCCTTCTGGTAAGTGTTTTTTTTTCTTACGTAAATAACAGTGTGTTGATGCTTTATCAAGTTCATGTTTTGGCTTCTGTACTGGCATGGCATTAATGTATGAATTGCATGCTTTCATGTTGTTGAAGTGACGTTTCACTTTTTGTGGGTTAGGTGTTCAGAAGGAGAGAATGGTAGCGGACGGTATGTATGTGTTATCTTCAGATGGGTTTATAATGTCAACACCTTCTTTGAAGCTGTATCCCTATCAACCTCCAAAGTGCACCGACTGTGCTCCTCTCTTCATGAAGGTGCTTGTTATTATTGGAATTTTTTTATGGTTTAGTATTTGTTTAAGTATTTGTGTTATTCATATCATCTAAATTCTGTTTCAACAGTCTTTCTTCCTTTGAATGTTGATGTGGATTCTGTTATTATCTTTTCAAGCAAGAAGTGAATTCATAGTCTTGTTTTTTAGACCACTTAAACGTTTGATTTGGCTGGCTCCAGAAGTTGTAATCAAGGTAGTTGATGTCCCAACTCCAAAGCACGTTTTGTGGCCCAAATGAAACCTTTGAATAAAAAAGTTTGATCATCAGTTGATGTTGTGTGGTTGGAGATAAAAAACAACCATGAATATGTGGCAGGGTGATATATTTTTGCGTTTACCTGTCTAATTTACTTTTGCCTATGAAGGTATAAAATATATATTTTTTGATCTCCAGGTTTATGAAATCTGTAATGCTGGGGCTGTTATCCACAGTCATGGACTGGAGGCTTGTCTTGTTACAATGATCAATCCTTTCTCGAAGGAGTTCCGAGTAATGTGTTAACCAATAATCCTTGAGAATTTAGGATTCAGACAAAAGAAAAAGTCAGCCCTTTGTGTTTCTATTTCTCCCTCGTTTGTGATTTTGTTTAAATGATCATTTATGCTAATTCTCTGGGCATACATTACTATTTGTACAGTGTAGTTACCCTCTCTTTTATTCATCTTTGGTGCTGGTGCAAATCAACGTTCTGAGTATAATTTCACTACATTCTTTATTGTTAGATAAGCGTATCTATAATATTAAATCTGTTGAATTCGCGAATGCTTCAATTTCTGCACAGAAGAAAATGTTGACATTTTAACTGGTGAGTTTAGAAGTCTGGTGTTGCATCAATATTGGGCCTCAACATCTATCATCTAGATAAGTGCTGTTTTATGTGCTGTAATACATCTATCTAAACTAATTTATTTTCTTCTGAAATTTTCAGATTACTCATATGGAGATGATAAAAGGAATTCAAGGCCATGGTTATCATGATGAACTTGTGGTCCCAATAATTGAGAACACTGCCCATGAAGGAGAGCTCACAGAATCTCTTACAGAAGCGGTATAATCCAACAGTAACTAACTTTGTAGTGAAAATCTCGTGGCATAGTGGCTGGTAACTAGGATTTTGCTCATATTGTTCTGAGTTCAATAGTGGGTAGACCTGTAAGGAACCAACGTGATAATTAAGAAAAAGATCATAGAATCATTATAAAAGAGTTTTTCATGGTCGATGTCTTATTTTGTTTCTAATAAATACAATACAACCTTTGTATGAATATTAGGATATTTCCCAGGATTTTTTAATTTCCTATTCATAAGCTGCTGCTATTTAGTTTGTTCCTGCCGTCGACAATCTATTGTTTGCTTACTTCTACAAAATTAACTATGCTAAATTTAGCAATAGGGAAGCCTTCTTTCCTGTTAACCCTGTAATCTTTTTATATCCTCAAGTTGGATGTAGAACTGTATGTAGTTGATCCTTTGTCCAGAAATGGAGTTGCATTGAATAATGATTTCATTATATTTTATATGCCCATATTTAAGTGACGTCTTTAGAATTTGCAAATAGATGTCTGGTTTGTTTCTGTTAGTCTTGTGGTGGAAGTCACCATTGCAACTTATAAAACCTTTTATCTTATAGATGAGAGCATATCCAAAAACAACAGCCATACTTGTTCGCAACCATGGAGTGTATATATGGGGAGATTCATGGATCAGCACCAAAACTCAGGTCATTTTTATTGAAAAGCATTTTTTCTAGTTGCCATTGTATTTTTTAGCTATGCTTGTGGAATATTATAATCTTAAAAATCTTAAGTTAAATCAAATAACATTTTCTCTAACTTTTCTTTCTTTAACAAAATAGCATATTTCTGCTTGTTGGGTTAAATGGGGACACATGGTTCTCATAATGAGCCTCAATTGTGCAAATTATATGAACACCTTATGGTTAATTTTTCACATTCAAGAAATATTTAATAATGTAATGCAGAGGATAATTAGGTCTTTATATGGTGGATGTGTGGATCCACATTTGGTATGAGATATGCATGGCCTCTTTATCTTAGTGATAGGTAAAATAACTCAAATTCTGGAAATAATGGATATCAAAGAAAAAGAGAGAATGATATTTCTTTGCTATCACTTAAATAATTTTTCGTTATTTTTTTATGCTCTGAAAAGCATCAATGAACTTCCTGATGCACGCCTAGGGTTTCTTTTTAATGTGTGGCTTCATGTACTTTCAAATTTCTACATAGTTCTGTTCTGCTATAGGTCTTCTTTAATTAGAAATTAAATGTTGTATTTGATGATATTCTATTGCACCATTCTTGTTGATCCTGTTATTGTGAATTGCACTCCACCACACTTT
Organism: Theobroma umbraticum; assembly: GCF_002168275.2. NCBI lineage: Eukaryota > Viridiplantae > Streptophyta > Magnoliopsida > Malvales > Malvaceae > Theobroma > Theobroma umbraticum. The sequence continues at coordinate 11,889,066 of NW_018397254.1, read as the reverse complement.
GACATCGAACATTGCTATTTTCTGAACCAAGTGAACTTGTAAGGTGTCCTAATACTAATATGCGTGCCTTTATCCCAGGCTGAATGCTATCATTATCTTTTTGATGCTGCTATCAAGCTTTATCAGTTGGGGCTGGACTGGTCCAGTCCAAATCATGGTCCCCTACGCAGTATAAATGGACTTTGGGGATGTTCTGGGAATTCCAGTAGGGGTCCAAAGGTTGGGACTTTTGGTCTGGATTACATGATTGAGCCTTCTCAGGTAGTTTGATCTCCATCCAAGAATAAATGTTACATTTAGAATATGTTACCATTTTCTATGCTTTCTAACACGAGTACTACTAGAATGCTGGATATGGCTATCGTTTTTAACCTCGTTCTGTTTATGGTGCAGCGTTGTCTACTCCTTACTATTGAAGGGACAGTGACCCCTATGTCATTCGTGACTGATATTCTCTTTCCCTATGCCCATGATAATGTGCAAAAACATTTAGCAATGACATATGACAGTGAAGAAACTCAGCATGATATTGACCTGCTGCGTTCCCAAGTAAGGTTCATGCTGTTATTCAGTGCTATTAGATTTTTGGTGGTCAAAAAACAATGCAATTTGTGACCGACTTTTATGGAATCGAGGTTTTATTTAGAATATGATGCACATGTTGCTGTAAGTAATATCCACCGTTATGTAGACTTGAAAGTGTACATCTAGGAGGAGAAGCTTTTACCATTTTTTTTTTTAACTTTTGAAGGATTACTATTGTTTCTCAAGGTTAATTGAGGTAAGGTGCTTTTGGTATGATCCCCCTCCTCTACCCCCTTCCACTTACTTGGTTGAGTGCTTTAAAGCTTCCACTATTAATTAGAAGGAAACTTTTTGTTGTGCATGTTGTCTATGGGTCTTCAAATTGCTATTTAAACAATTTTTTATTCTTAAATTTTAATTTAAATGTACCAAAATGCAGCTTAGCAGATAAAATGTTGTTTAATGGACCCAACTTAACTTGCAGATACAGGAGGATCTGGAACAAGGTGTTGCTGGAGCTGTGCCTATACCTCCAGATTATGTTGGGAAAGAGCTAGTGATTGCTTCCTTGGCTGCTAATGTTGAAGCTATGATTAGCACTGACAGGAAGGTCACTTCCCTAAAACAACTAGAAGTAAGCAAATTAAAGTTTACTGCAAGGGCTTGTTTTTCCCATCTGGATCTTGTTTGTAGCATATTTCTTTTTTTTTTTAATTTATTTTGCACAGGGCCATATTTGGAGAGCTGGATTTCAAAGCAATGAGTTGGTTGGTGTTGTATTTGAGGACGTACCTGAAGCTCTTGAGAAGTGGCATGCTTCAGGCACCAAGGTACATAAGAATTTGTTCACTAAATTTTTATTGATTATTAAATTTGTGTTTCCTGCAGTTTGCAACATATCTTCTATGATGAAGAGGTTTTTGAAACGTTCATTTTGCATTTCCTTCTTGCTTTAATTGCTTGTGTTATAAGGACAGGCAGCCAGATTTTTGGCCATATCCATTTTATATTTAATTGGTTTATAAATATGATAATGTGAATTCTGCACAATGCATCTGTACTTTATCTCATTGTTTTCCGTGAAATGATGTAGGTTTTTAATTTTGAGGCTATAAATTAATCATTTGATTATCAATTTGATTAACTTTGGTGTCACCTTCACTTGTTCCCTATTCTTTCTATCTCTATCTCATATATATGTCTGTTTGGTTAATATTGTCTAAGCTTGAGAGGTTTAGGTTGACTGATAGTTTTGTTTTGCTTTGATTTAAGTGCACTTGGAGATGTAACTGGCCAAGTTTATTTCATGAAAGAAGTAGATGAATTACCTTCATTTGAATTTATTACTCAAATGTTCTGACTAGCTAATTATTACTGTTACTTTTATTTAAGGTGTACATATTCGCAAATGGTAGCAGGGAAGTACAACAACTTTTGTTTGCTAACTCTAACTATGGGGACTTGAGAAAATACTTGTGTGGGTTTTTTGATACCACAGTGGGGTAAGTTCTCTTTGCTTATGTGCTTATAGAAGATAGTTGTTCTTCTAGCTGGCGAAGTTTCTTTAATCTCAACATGCAGAAACAAACAAGTCGCGCGTAGTTATTTTGAGATTTTGCAAACTGTGGGAGTTGATAGACCGGCAGACATGTTATTTGTAACAGATAGCTTTCAGGAAGCTGTGGCAGCCAGGGCTGCAGGTACTTGCTGTTTCTGATTTTTAAATTAAACTTTACTCCTTCAAATAACCTTGGTTATTACAAGTGATGTTGGCCCTAGACCACATCAAGTATGGAGTATTATTTAGCTGAATAGAATAGCTTCTCTTGCAAGGTTTTTCTCTAAAGTTTTGATATGCGAACATAATCTGAATTAGAATATAGCTCTAAGATATTATACTTGTGTTAATCAACATTTCAGGTTTGGAAGTGATAATCTCCATCCGTCCAGGAAATGGACCTCTCCCGCAGAATCATGGGTTTAGAACAATTGCATCCTTGTTGGAAATATAAGAACCATGTTCTGTTTTCTATAATCTAATGATCCATTTCATAATTTGGTGTAATGTTGTCAACTCAAGCATATTTGTTCCTGTATATAGTGTTTTGCCCCCTTTTTTTTTTGTCCTTTTTATTGGTTTTAGTCATGGTAGTTTCTGCAACCCAAGAGCAAGAAGGTATATCACTTGCATTTTCTACATGTTTGGTTTAGCCATTCACCCTCTATTCCTTGAAAAATTTTCTCCCCTCGGTTGGTTTGTTTTTGGAGGAAAGCCTCAAAACTTAGTAAAAGCTTGGAATAGGTAATATCACCTTCTCCCATGATTTTAGCTATTCCACACCCATGAGAATAAAGTTTAAATATTTTGAATTAAAATGTCTTTACTTATTTTCAAAAATTACAAATTTAAACTTATAAAATTAACATTTTAAATTATTAAATTAAAAAATTATTAATATTTTAATATTGCAATTATAATACATTTAAATTATGATTAAAATATTAATATTTTAAAAAATGAAAAATGCACATAGAGAAAAAATAAATCTTATTATAATAAGAAAGTTTAAGTTTTTTATTATATATTATAAAATATTTTGAATTTGAAATTAATTAAAAGTATTAATAGTTTTATCATAATAATATTTAAATTATTAATAAAATATTAATACTTTAAAATTTTAATGATTAAATTATAAACAAAATAGTAATATTTAAATTACAAATTATTAATATTTTAAATCAATTATAAATTATTAATATTTTAAAAATAAAATACAATAACTACGAATAATCATAGTAACATTAAAATTATAATTAAAATAACAGTATTTTATAATATTAATGATTAAATTTTAAATAAGATATTAATATTTAAATGATTAATTATTAATATTTTGAATAAAAAATAAATTATTAATATTTAAAAGATAAAATTAAACAAAAATAAATGACCATAATAACAATTAAATTATAAATAAAATATAAATTATTAATATTTTAAAAAATAAAATAAAAATAAACAATCACAATAACAATTAAATTATAAATAAAATATTAATATTTAAAGTATCAATTTTTAATATTTTAAATAAATTATAAAATTATTAATATTTAAAAATAAATAATCATAACAACATTAATTTTAAATAAAATATTAATATTTTATAATGTAATGATTAGATTATAAATAAAATATTAATATTTAAAAAATAAAATAAAATAATTATATTTATAATATTTTTATATTTTTATTTTAAAATTAATTTTACAAATCAAATACGATAATAAATTATAATAATTATTTTTATTTTATTTTATTTATCATACTAAAATGAGTAATGATTATTTTATTTTATTCTCTTAAAATAGTTATTATATTCTGTTTTTATTTATTTTGTGAATTAAAAGTAATTTTCGAATAATTATTTAATTACCACAAATTATATTGGGTCGCAATTTGGTTGACGTCATTGTTTGTGAAAATGGAAGTAACCTGATATAACAAGGAATACATTGGGAACAGACCCAGCCGTCCAATTAATGACCCAATTTAATCCACAGCATTATCCGTATAGATTTTGGAAACTTGTCAGTCTGTTGTCTTGAAGTTTGATTTACCACGTGATAGTTAATATATCTGGAAATTTGACTATGTCGCATAGCTGGGAATTGGATTGTCACTTTCCAGGAATGCTTTGCATGCAATTTTTACTTTTGCACGCCAGGGCTTCAAACCTAGATTTACTAATGTCTTGCAATGTTTTTCTTTTGGTTACAGTGGAATATTGTTGTATCAATAAATTGAACCCCACCTGCCGATAGCATTGATGAGCATCATCAATTTCAACTGCGTCGCTCAGCTTTTACCCTCGCTTTATCAAAATCATCTGCCAGCAATAACTGATGAAGCGGAAAGGCAAATTATTCAACCGCCAACATTGCTTACATATCTTAGATTGACGGTTGAATCACATGTTGGGCCGAAGAAGTTAGTCAAGAGGATTAAAATGAAAAGAAATAAAAGTTCAAAATTTTTTAATTAATAATAAATAATAAGTTTATATAATATGTAAAAAATAAAAAAAAGAATTATAATAATTTTTTAAAAAAATTATGTTCCATTATATTTTTTAAATTCAATTCATAAATTATTAACTCTATATATGTTAAATTAAACATTATTCAAGAAAGAAAATAAAAAATATATAGTAAATAAATTTTTTTTAAAATTTTGGGGATGCGACCCTCTTCCTTTCCTTGCTCACATGGGACAAAAATATAAAGCACAAGCCAAAGGGCTTCAACCATTTGTTGCTGTCTCCGCATTTAGCACAAGCAAAGAGTTATAGTTCGACATGGGAAGTGAAGCTCAATACGAGAATGCCATGGTCTTGAATGTAGAAGAAGGAGAGTATTCAGAGCCAGTCAGTCCCACTGGACAGTATTTCAACAGCTCTGCGTTGTCCATTTGCGTTCTTGGTGTTTTGGACTCCGAAATCCCTATCGATGATTCCCCAACCATGAAATTGCTCAAGGATGTCTTCCTTCCTATTAATCCTCGCTTCTCCTCCGTTATGGTATATTTATATAATATATATCCAACTTCATTTTCTCTTTATAAATTTTCCTTCTATTTATCAATTTCACCTGTCTGCGTTTACATGTGCTAGATCTCCACTTTCGACAAGCTAGTTTTGACTTGTTGTAGCTTTCAGGGGGTGCTAAGTGATAGTAACAGTCAAGTGTTTGCAGGAAACGTTTATATATGCTTATTTGTAGTATCTTGTTTTTCATTATGCTGTTTGGTTTAAGAGAGGGGGTTTTGTTGTGCATATCTCCTAGTAGTTGAGGCTTCACTTCAAGCGGAGTTTTGACCGTTTTCGGATCCTATGTCTTAATTAATAAGCCATAACCAATGTTTCTTTAAAACTTTTTAGCCTTCATTTATGGACGCTGTAGACAACTTACATGCAAGTATGCAACTCCTCCATCAATGGTGCTAATTTTTTGAACCGCTGAGAACAGGTTCAAGATGAAAATGGAGCAAAGCAGTGGAAGAAGGTTGAAGCGAAGCTGGTAGATCATGTAAACGTCCCTGTTTTCCCCCCTGGATTGTCACCAGAGTCTTATGACAACTATCTAAGCGACTATCTGTCAAAGATAGCAACGGAACAACTCCCACAAAACCGACCGCTGTGGAATATTCATATCATCAAGTACCCCACCAGCAATGCGGCTGGTAATCTGATATTCAAGCTTCATCATGCGCTTGGCGACGGCTATTCTCTCATGGGTGCTCTTCTTTCCTGTCTACAAAGAGCTGAGAATCCTTCTGTTCCCTTGACATTTCCTGCACTTAGTTTTGCCCGAAATCTTTCCGAGAACAGTAACAGCGTTTTCAGGAGATTGTGCTCAGTCTTCAATACTTTATCAGATTTTGGATGGAGCCTTTTGAAAAGCAGTTTTCTAGAAGATGATAGAACCTTGATAAGATCTGGGGATGCTGGTGTAGAGTTCAAGCCGGTTGTAATTTCAACCATGACATTCTCTCTTGATCACATCAAACAAATCAAGACTAAGCTTGGAGTGGTATGTTTCATTCTAGCTTTTAGCTCACATCACATGCACATTAAACAACTCATTAAATTGTTGGACCATCCACATCTCTCTTGTCATCGTCCATTTAATTTAAAAAGAATGTAACAATTGATGCTGATTTTTTTATATTCTCAACATTTATTAACATTTACCTATCTATTACCACATCTCTAACTGTACGGTGTCATTTGGTACATTGCATTACAATGCAATGTGATTACAGGTAATGTGATTACAAGAAAAATAATATTACAGTGTTTGGTATATAAATAAAATAATTATTAAAATACAGGTAAGATAACATTGCAGTGTTTGATTTATAAGTACTTTACTGAGAATGTAATGTTAATTTTCAAAATTACTTTTAATTATTAAAATATAAGTTATAATATATTATATTTTTATTATTAATTTTATATAATATTATTTTTTAAATAATTTTTAATGTCATATATTTTATTTTAATATATTTATATTTTATTATTAATTTTTATATAATATTATATTTTAAATATATTTTTAATGACTTTATATTTTTTTCATTATTATTATAATCTTATATATTTTATTTTTATTTTTAATATATTATATTATATATTTTGTTTTAATTTGTTTTACCTATATGTATAAATAGTTAAGTTTTTATATTTTATTTTATTTTAATTTTTATTCTTATATTATATATTTTATTTTAATGTATTTTATTTTAATTATAGCATTATAAAATACTTTTAATAAGCTAAAAAAATTGAAGGGTAAAATTATCTTTAAGAACATTACAGAGTGCAATGTAATGTGATTGCATTGGTTTTAGACTGCAATCACATTACATCTATTGACTGTAATGTGATTGCATTGCAATCTTACATTGCAGTAGTCTGTTGCAAAACAAACATTACAATATAATTTAATAAATCACATTACAAAAAATGTGTTTTACATCTTTGATAACAAACGGAGCTTACGTATTAGTTAATCTATAACAGAGGTCAATTATATAGGGAGCAAATGCATATAGGAATCTCCAATCTGCACCTTGGGAAAAAAAATCTGATACTTGACGCAATAGTTAATGGTTTGTCCCCTATCATTTATTTGATTTTGTTTTTTACTCACGATTTCATATTTGTTTTTTGGCCAACAGAAGGGAAAACAAAAGTTACCAGGCCGGCCCCTAGGAAATAGGTCTAGTATGATTGTACTAAATATATTCATCAAAATTGTCTAAAATTCTAGTAGTAAGAATTATTTTACTGGTATGGTAAATGTTAATGATTGGTTTTTACCATTGGTTTTATTGGATAGTGGCTATATTAATATAAGCTCAGATATCTAAAGTCTTTTATTTGAGCATAAATTTCATTGAGGTTTTCTTCTTACTTTTTCTTTTTGTTACTAATTAGCAGACAATAAATGATGCAATTACGGGAATAATTTTCTTTGGGACTCGATTATACATGCAAGGAACGAGCAGCGATAAGTTGAGCAATGAACACTCCACTGCGCTTGTGCTGCTCAACACTAGGACCATTGGAGGGTACAAGTCAGTGAAGGAGATGGTCAAACCTGATGCAGACTCAACATGGGGAAACCGATTTGGGTTCCTGCATGTTTCATTACCCGAATTAGCAAGTACTGCCGAATCTTGCAATCCGATTGAATTTATTCGGAAAGCACACAAACTTATCCAGAGAAAGAGAAACTCTAAAGCTGTTTTTTTTACTGGTCAGCTTCTCGAGGGTTTGAGGAAATATAGAGGTCCTGAGGTATGTTCTTTTCGTCCTTGCTTTTAAACATCCATGAATTTTGTTAATCAATGTGATATGTTTGATAAAAATAGATTGAACCCTTTAAAGTTGAACCAATTACTCAACTTAATTGTGTAATTAGGTTGTGAATTGGAAACAATACATGTTATGTATATTGCTTTGCTTAAAGCCAACTAAAGAGAGGTAAATATATATGATGACATTGATACGACAGGCAACGGCAAAATACATCCATAGCACCCTAAAGAACTCCAGCATGACAATCTCAAATTTGATTGGGCCGGTGGAACGAATGGCATTGGCTGATCATCCAATTAAAAACTTGTACTTTATGGTGGTTGGTGTGCCTCAGGTTTGTGAATGTTGTTTTCTTAAATTATTTCTTTTTTTTTATTTTGTTCTAAAACTCACACACATCTATCATCGTATAGATTTTAAGCGATTATAATCTATTGCTTATTTCATGGGGTTGCAGAGTCTTACTATAACAATGGTGAGTTACATGGGAAAGCTGACAGTTGCCATCGGAACAGAGAAAGACTTCGTAGATCCGCAAAAGTTCAAGTCATCTGTGGAGAATGCTTTTCAGATGATGCTCAAGGCTGCACAAGCAATTGCTTAAAGATCAGATAACACGTGACGGGCAAGCATTCCAAAATATTTGTCCTTTCAAATTTAAATAACGGGATTTCTGACCCATCAGTCCGTCACTGCAAATCTAATTTCTAACGGCGAGCTTATATTTTACAAGTGGTTTCCATATCAAAGGAAAATTTTTTATGTTAATTTTTTTTCTCATCTGTTACTATAATCCATTTATCAGTGTATTTTTATTGACATAATATTTATAAAAATCTCAAAATTGCTCATAAAAATTTAAATAATTACATTGATTTTTATTTTGTGTCAAATAGATTTTTATGATTAACAATTGATTAATTGTTATTTGTGATTTTATATTGCGTGATGTTGATATGACATAAATATATAATAATAGATAGTGACATGATATGTTTGTACGGTACGATAACATGGTTATATGATATTTTGACTCTCCACATCAATACTATTTCATTATCACGTGGATATAAAATGACAAAAAATGTTTTGATTAAAAGTAGTTAAATTAATTATTAATTATAAAAGTTTATTTTATTTAAAATAAAAATAAAAAATTTGATTATATGTAATAAAAGAATAAAAGTTTGAATTTTTTTAAAACATTAATCTTTTTTATTCATTTTAAAAAGATTCTTTAATTCTTACTCTGTTTCTTTTTGGAGGAGGATTAATTTGTAGATTTTTTTAGATGGACTAGTTGATATTAATTCATTTGGAAAAGGAAAATAACAAACAGAAATCAAACCAATCAAATGCATCATCTCAAATTTAATTAATTAATTTAATTTTTATCTAAAAAAATGAAATTATATCAAAATTTTGGTGGTGCAAATACAAGGACACAAGAGCAAACCCTTTGATTGATTGTGGACCATTCTCTTAATTAATTCCCATGGATGATCATCTTTCATCTAACCTCGTTGGGCCATTAACTTATATTGTCTTTGCATTGATTTCATCGATTTCATTGATCACTCAATGAATCTCATATACAGAAAAGTCTAAAGTCTAACATTTGTATTGATCTTTTCATATTTGTAGAGGGGTATTTTGGATTTTGTACATGAAAGGTTCTCGAGTACTCTTTTTCATTTCTTTCTTTCTTTCTTTTTTAAAAAATTTTTTCTTACCTTTCTTTCTTATTTTCTCCTACATTTCTGTCTCGTAGGACTTTCTTTCTTTATTGTCCCTGTCACGACTCAAATCTGGAGATCATGATTAACATACAAGTCCAGCAAGTAGAGCTTGTAAGACCCGAGCAAGCCTCAGAAATATCTAACCAAACCATCCACGATACACAAGTCCAAAGATTTCACAACCACAACATATGCATTTCATATCTTTGATTCAACTATTTTAGACATTGCTCCTTTGCACATAATAGTACAAAAGTATCTTAACACAACATTCACATAACCATATATTGGCTAACATAGTGGGTTCAAGCCCATACAATATAAATCGTAGTTTATACATTAGAGTGGCAACATGAATGCCAAAATAAAACAACTAACTTAATACCCAAAACTAGTAGAGTGGACTCATAGATCAAGATTCTTACCGAATGTCAAAAGTGTCAATCTATTTGACAAACACTAACCACTCGCTTCTCGTATGAGACCCCATACAAGCTATTTATCTGCATATGACAACAAAAATTGGGGTGAGTCACTATTAACTCAGTGAGTGGGCATCAATCAAACAAGCATAACGAAACTAAATTATTTAATTCAATCAGTATAAGATATGCAATTATATCACGCATATAGAAAACATTCCATCAAGTCTCATTAAGGTATATACATGCTCACTTAACGGTTTACCTTCTATTAGGCTCAATTCAAACATATCACATTATTACCACATTCATCAAGACTCATCAAAGTATACCAGTGTGGTGCATGTTTACTCATAACTTCTAAATAACTAAGAGCTATCAACCAGATGACGGCAAAAGAAAGGTACTCTTGAGTAAACAAGACACGTCTGAGGACTAAGGCCACTGACGATAAACAAGACCACGGGGGCTGTGGCACCTTTTAACTAAACCATATCATCATCTAGAAAGTATTCATTGGACGACACCAATCATTGTCAACATTTGTGTCACCATCACATGTGTAGAAAAATGTTAACATAGCCATTTGATATCATACATGTGTAACTATGATTTGCAACTAAATAAACTTTTACAGTTCAAGATCCATAGTTCATAAGTAACATTCATTTAAAAAAAAACAACAACAACAATGCTTATACGCAATCACAAAACAAGAGTATCAAGCCATAACTTGAGCAAGCACATTAGCATGGTCAATAAACCTTAGCTTCGAAAACAATCAAAACCAAGTGCAATAACCACTAAGTGGCTCATTCAGTATTCAAGAAATTTATTTTATTATTAAGCATAGCTATAATATAGCTCACATTAACCCATCGGCCTAGGCATAATCCACCTAGACATTTTATCAACCATTGATATCCCATGGCGGTGCACATGCATACATTTATGCTTGCATACGTCAAACCTTAATGTTTAAATAATGCCTCATTCATTTAAAAATCACCAACACAACTCACAATCCTCAATAATGAGATCATAGTGCTCCAATATTTTTTCACAAATAAGCCAAAGTGTAAAATCAACAATTTACTGCATTTTCATCAATTCTAGTCGGATTCTTGCTCAACAACAATTTCTTGAAGCTTTAAACTTTCCTTAAACAGAATACAAGAGCTAAACTCTTATCTATCAAGCATTTTTAGCATTTAAGAACTAGTTCAACTTCCAGTTAGTCATCTTTACAAACTTAGTTTCTAGTTATAGGATCAAAATACTTTAAACCCTTACCTTGAGTGTTGAATCAACTCAACTCAAAGTCCAAATTTTCAGCAAATTCAAAGGAAAACAACAACTAAACAATAGCAACACAAATTCCAAATTATAAATTAGTTCAAAGAAGATTTAAGCTTCTAGGAAGCTAAACTTTACCTCAAGTGCGGTTTTCCAAGCTTCAAAGTGCCTCAAATATGCTTCATTGATTAATGGGGGATGTGAAGTTTAGATAGCAATGGAAAAGAGTTTATTTTCCTTTTTTTTCTAAATAAATAGAACGCACAAAGTCTTTTTTTTTTTTGGCTGACTTACAGTGATGTATCAATACATTTGAAGATTTATTGATACATTCTTGTGAATTTCCCTCAAATCTATCAATACATGTATCAATGTATTGATAGAAATTTAACAAAATGTTCTCTACTTTAATTCTATCTATATATTGGGGTAATCTATCGATATATTTTTCACAAAATGTCTCCCTTCACAAATCTGTTGATATATTTGGTAAAAGTATCAATAGAATTTCAACAGAACATTTTCTTCGAAATGAAAATTTTCTACACTTCTAACTGCCTGACTCGAAATCTAAACATCCAAAATCATTTCTTGCTTCAACATTCACTTTAATGCATCTAGTATGAACCGTACTAACCAATGTTGAAGGCCAAAACTTATCAACACATAGCTCAATGTCTTAACCACATTGAAAGTATGAAATTTCATCATTCAAAGTCTTCAAACACATAGTCATTCATTCATATATTATGTACATATATTTAAGTCTTATAACAAGTCATCAAATGGCTCAACACAAGTCATGCACAATCGAAGTCGAAGTTGGGGGTGTTACAATCCCTATTGTTTAAACCATCATTATTTTTTGATGGGAAGAGAGAAAGAAAGAGAAAGAGAGTGAAGGCAAAGTGAGGGACAAAGGGAAAAAGAAAAGGAGATGAGTTCAGGGAAGAATGCCAGAGTGTAGTTCCTTGCTGGTTGGAAAAAGGAAGAAAAAAAAGGCAGGAAAAGATTTACGTGTTTAGTCCTTTTGCTTTTACTTTCTTCTCGAAATTTCAATTTTTGCTTTATTTCTAATTTTTGTTTATCTCTCTTTTGTTTTTCTTCATTTAATAATTTGTTTTCTTGTGGTTTTTTAATCCTCCTTCTTTTGTTTATCTCAGATGAAACTTTTAGGAGAAAAATAGACGTAGGGATTATTTGGCTGTTGCAACAGAGATACCTTGCGCATTTTATCTTTCTTTAACTTGGAATATTTAACATGTATCGAGTGAGTTATAGCTTTGTAATCTTGAGAATTCCAATTGCGACAATTTTATCTTTATCTCAGTTGAATTATTTGCTATGGATTGAATGAAGTATAACTTTGTAATTGTAGTAATTGGGGAATTGAAGGTTTAAGCTTCAAGAGTTACGGAAGGTTGTGAGTTTATGAATTAGGGTGGTTGTTCTGCTTGCTCTTTGTATATGCCTTTTTATTTGTGTATCATTCCTTTTTCATGTAGTTGTTGCATTTAAGATTCAATGAATATAGTGATTGATGTAATTTTAACAAAATAATGCTATACGTTTTTATGTTGGAATATATATAACTAAAAAAAAAATTTTGCTAGGGTGACTGAAACAATTTAACAAAATTGTTCTTTTGTTGACTTATTAGGCTAAAGGGGTCCGATGCCTCTTAGCATGTTGATCCAGCACTTACTAGTGCTTGGAATACTTTTTTACATGGTTGTAAAAGGTATTTTTGAGATTTTTTCTCTATATTACAAAATGCTTCCATGTCAGTGATTTTGAGTTTTACATATTATGCCTCAAGCTTAAGAATATTACAAGTCTATTGATGGAGCTAATTTAGGAATATCTTCTAAAAACTCTATTACGAGTTATGTTTTATCTATCTAATTTGACCTTTCACTAATGTTGAGCTGATTGGTGCACCATAAACTGCTTGATAATTTAGTTTTGGTTGCATAAGGTTGTCTCTTGTATTGATTCACTATTGTTCAAAAGCGATATCCAGCATGTCATGCCTCAATCTTTTTCAACAAGTAGTCATTGTATTTTGTTAGCTTTACAATTTATCCTTATTTTGAAATGACAAAATCAAATGGTTAAATTGTGAGTAATTAAGTGCATTGAAAGTTCACTAAACCCTTTAAGTAATTACATGAAAAATGGCATAAGTATTTAAATCTTAAAAGATCCTTGAAAAAGCTTAAAATGGGTAAGATATTAGAACACTTCAAATAAGTATTGAGACCTTAAGCTTATTGTGCCTCTAAAAACAACGTAAGGAATAAAAAGTATCTAGACAATCTCTGGTAGGTATTGTGACTTCAATTGTTGGAAGATCAAATTCTAGAGGACAAGCATTGATGTATTGAGACTTGAGCATCAAGTATCGAGACATTGCTTCAAAAGTGGATTTTTTGAAAATTTTGGTCCAACTAATTCTTTGAAGGTAAAATTAATGGCATTAAACCGAGGCTTTCTTTTATGTTGAGATTATAATGTGTTGAAAATTTGGATCTAAATGGATGCTAATATGGCAATTCAAATGATTTGGGACGGTAGTAAAGGTCCTCTGAGATACGATATTTATTGGAGTCTATAAGCAAATGTTTACAAAACATTTCTTATAGAATTTCTCATATATATAGGGAAGGTAATCAAGGTGCAAACTTTTTGTCTAACTTGGAATATTCACACCAAAATCTTTAAGTCTTTTCATAGGCAGAAGGTGAGCTACGTGGCATTCTATATTTAGATAGATTAAATTTACCATATGTTAGACTTAAATAAATGTAAAAGAGTACTACTCCTAATTTATTTTTCACGCTCTTAGTAATATATATCAAAAGGTTATTGTTTTACTGCTATATTGAAAATATAAAGCGTAAAGTAATACTTTTATTAGGTTATAATTTTTCCTTTAACTCATGTAAATTCGAAGGTACGGTTTTATGCCTTTTTCAACTTGTACCTTTTATTTTGTTTTATCAATTAAACTATAATAGAGTAGTTAGGCTTTGCGATAATTTTCCAACTTTCAAAAAAAGAAACCTAAGTGAAGGGTATAGTGGTTATGCTTGATTCATAAAAAGCATTATGTTGAAAGGTTGTGCTTGATCCATAAAGTGCTTTGTAAAGGTTATGCTTGATCCTTAAAAATGTAATTTTTATAGTGAATTTCAAACTCCTTACTAAGTCAAGGGAGAAGATGTAGGAATTGAAGCCAAACCTCTATAAATCTTGTGTCTTCAATTTGTTTGTTAAAATTCCTTTTCACTCTTATTGATTTCTTAAATTTATTTTCAAATCACTTGCAAAAGATTTTTTACAAATTTTCTTTCACTGCCTTTAAAATGCTTTTCATCCTTAATTTGCAAAAAGTGCCTTAATCCTTAAAAACGTTTCAAAGAATTTTTAAAATCATCAGTTCACCTCCTCTTGAGGTTTATCTTTTAAGCTAACTTCCTAACATATTTTTATCAACTTAATGTGCTTGATGATATGTTGTTTTTTGTTTTTTCATGTATGGAATCTATTCATTTTGTTTTGCTTTTTGATTTCCTTTTCTGTTACTTCTTAGTATTATATCTTATGTCATCAATAGATTTGTTTAATTATAAACATTTTTCTATCTTTCCTCAATACTTTTCTTATCAAAATAAATAGTAAATTATTTTCCATTATTTCATTCTTTGTTATGTTACTTATTTTAACATGAGTAAGCAGACAAAGTTAAATCATAGTTATTACATTACTTTATATATAAAGGAAGCAACCCTCATGGAGTTTTGAATTTTTTATATAGCAACACCTTATTTGCCACCACAGTTCTAGCTTTGCTTGATGTGATGATGGTTGCTGACAAATTTGTGGTTGCCTTTTGATAGAGATATTGCAATCAACTATTTGTTGGTCCTAATGAAGTGCTAGAGGGGGGACGAATAGAACTAAAAATTTTAAGCCTAGCCATATTTAAATGATAGAGCTTTTAATCGATTTGAAGTAAATGAATGTAAAGCTTGTAGTGGCTAAAAAACACTAAGTAAGGAAGGGTAAAGAGAAATAGACAATGCAAGACTATTTATCATGGTTCAGTTCTTTTGATCTACATCCACTATCTTAATCTCTTAATCAAAGATTTTTAACTCAACTTCACTATACTGGTAGAATTAACAACTTCTACTAAGCTTTTACAAGGTGAGCTCTCAATCTAAGCTCTAATCTCCTAAGAAAAAGAAGAAAGAGAAGTATAGCAATGTACTTTTACAAGTCTGGATAGATTACAATCAAACACAAACACTTTTTTTGGATTTGAAATGAGGAATAAGTGTTTTTGGAGAAGAATATTTTGCCTTTTGCTTAAAATGTCTCTTCTATCTTCAAATCTACTTTCTTTGACCGTTAGGGCTTTCTTTTATACTTGGGAGTCATATTTTTTATTGGAGATAGTTTTTAACTGTTAGAAATAACTCTAATGCACTTTTAGCTGTTATTTTGTGTTCTAGTGTTCAAATTCAAAAAAGGAGATAGATTTCAACTAATCAATTATAGGCAGCTCTAATCGATTAAAAATTTTCTATCTTAAGACTTCTCTTCTTCAACAAACTAATCAGTTATAGTTTTTCTACTGCTGGGTGTATATAGTGTATTCTACTTATAGATCTTCCTTGTTTTCTTCTTTTCCTTTTAGATTCTTGTTGGTGCCAATCAAATTTTGTGAGGAATTCAGCATATAAAAAGTGCCTCCTTGTTTGGTCAATTTAATTACAGACTATCTACTTAGTTAAAGAAGTTTGATTAATATCTAGCCTATGTATAACTCTTGATATGTTTTCATTATTGTGAAAATAGATGTTTTGTTCTTCTAGTAAGTATTTTACTAATCTTTGAATAGCTAGCTCTTTATGGTGCATTGGAAAAGCAAACAGCCTCTAACATGTTTCATAAACTGATAAGTATTTACAGTCTAAATAAGTTTTGATTCATCTATTTCAATAAGTCTTTCTTGTAGATTTTTATGGCTGTTTGAATTTGTATTTTGAAGGTTTTGGTCACTATTTGAGCTGTTGTTTTGTAAGATGACTTGAGCTCTATCAAGTCTTTTATTGATATACTTGAATAGGTATTTTATCATAGTAGATTGGCTACAAATTTCAAAATTAATGTGTGCTTGATATTTAACAATAGAATTAGTATTATGTGGCACTACATATCTATTATCTAATTCGATATTATTTGTTTTATTATCTGGCAAGGTTAATTTGGGCATACAGGACCACACGATCTAGAGATCATAAATTCTGAAACAACTTGGTATGCAATAGGGTTTGCATTCTTATCAAGCAATTTAGCTGATATAATTTTGTCAACATCTTCAGATAATAAGCATTTATTATCACGATAGAGCCAGAAGAAGATATGCACATGTGGTAATCCTCGTTTTTGGAACTCGATGGTATAAGTGACTAGATGATGAAAAGTTAAGAACTGTCAATTACAATTAAATAATTCTTAGGATATCAAGTAAGTGTTAAATGTATAAATTGATGTAAAAATTATATTTGAGGTGAATAGTTTTGGCTTACCAGTAATAGGAAAACCAAAATGTTTGTTCTTTATTAAATCTTCCATTAAATGATGGAGTATTAGTGTGAAAACTCTTGGCATTATATTAGGCCTATCTTCTGCTTTTTGATTTAGAATCAAGCTTAATGCATTTTGTATTTCTTTCCACTTAGCATTGCATGTAAATGTAATAAACAAATCAAGGCAACCATAGTACCTACAAATGGTCATGGAATCGTGGTAGTTTTGCAATAAATGTCTAGACCCACCAGTAAAACTGGTAGGTGGTATTGTACATTTGCTTATAATGTTTGCATTATTATCGCCTCTTGCAAATGCATATTTTAAACCTCTATACTATTCAAATCTCAATTTTTTTTTATTTTTTATGTATAACAATCTTTCTTCCTTTATAATTGCATGTGCATCGACTATAAATTGTTGGAATAACCTATCACCTCTTAACAATGTATTTCTAAAAATAGCTCATTGTTGAATTATATATACATAATATTCTCGCATTGTAAATTTTTTCCTTTTTAGTTTTTTCCTTGCTAGTGATTGCATATAACTTACATTAGATGTATACCTCATCTTCCCTATAAGGAAAAAGAAGAGGATATTGCATATCCATGAAAGAAAAGTGTAATTTGCTAATTCGTTTAAGGTCTTCAATAATATGATCAACTATTTTATCTTGTTAACCATCATATTCACCTAAATTACCTACTATTAAAGCAGCTATTTCAAATGTGGTAGGTAATCTATAGGTTTCTTGGATATCATGTTGAGATCCTATAAGTCTTAGTTGAAGGGGAGCAAAATTAACGATTGTTAATTTAGCTGTAACCATTCTAAAAACTTTGACAATTTGATTATTATCATTAAGCATTTTCATTAAACCTTCGACAATTGATCTATCAAGAACTATTGTCATCATAATTACAAAATAGTCCTAATCTATTTGAGATTTCATTTTCAATATTATAAATATACAGTTGAGCAAATTTGAGTTTATTGCTTGGTGTAGCTAATAGAGAACCTATTCTATGATGGATCTTACCATTGATTTTGAAGATGTAAGTTCCTCGTTTATTATTTGACATCTTAATGAAGTAAATAGAAATATAATATTATACATCCTTATATTATATTTAAATTTAAGTCCTCTAATATATGTATTATCGTTAAGTAAATCATTTAGAAAGGAAGATGTTTCTCTTAAAGTAGGTATTCGTACAATACCCTCTTGACATCATAGACTAAAAGTTAGATTTCTAGTTTCTTTTGAAAACATAAGACCTTTCTTCATACCACATGTGAACCAAGCAAGAAGGACATATATAATTAAGCCTACTGAAGCAAAGAAAGGCTAGAACAATTTCCTATTAGATGAATCATCAAGAAATAATAAACAATTATTTATTATGGTCTTTAGAAAAGATATTAGAATGATTTGATACATTAATTTTTCACATTATATAACATATGTAATTGGGTTGTGATGTTTCTATCAGCTGACAAGTCAATTTGTTGCACAAAGTGATGAGGTTGATAAGTAAGATCTTCCATGTGACCTACATGAATTTGTGCAAACATAATATTAATTAAGGATAAGTTATGCTTAAATTTTTTTGTTTGAATTTAAAGTTAAATTTAAGTAAACGAATGTTAGCCTATTATTTATAATTATTTAGAAGAAAACTTTACCAATAATATTACTATTGTAAGGATTTCTCAATTCAGCATGAAAAAATGCAAAATCATTAAAGTCATGATGTTGAGTTGAATTGCCAGTCATAAATCCAACATTACTTGTAAAATAATTATAGAAAACAGTTGCAGGGAAAGTTGTAAAATTTATTTGTCTTCTATTGGAAACTACATTCATTGAATTGAGATCGCAAATAACAGTCATTGGTTCAACCAAAATTGTTTCCAATTCACCTTGAGCGTTTATAATCGAATAAATTGTCATATGTCCAACAATAGGCACATCAATAACATTGAATGTGTCATTAGATTGTTGGACATAAGGAAGTAATCCAAAGCTTTTATTTGTAACAATATTTATGTCATTTGGTTAAAGTAAACAACGATTACCTCGCATAAGAAGTGGAGTGTTACTATCAAATATAAGTGTGCAGGGGTTACCATTCTTTCAAACTTAAGAATTTTTTTTTTAGCTCTCTTATTGCTTTTATTTTGCTTTGCTTGATTTAGTTTATTCATAGCTATTAGCTTGCCTAAAATTTAAAGAAGAACTATAAGATAAACAGTACAGGCAAGAGTTACAGATAAAAGGTTAAGCACACATGCAACTTTAACAAAGATATACTAGTTTTGATAATTATACCAAGTTGTTGAAAACGATGCTAACTTTAAATAAACAAATCAATGAACACATAGAGAAGATAGCAATTTAATGAGTTGTAAATTAAAAGCAAAGTAAACAAAGACACTTTACAATTTGTGCTGCAAGTCTATGTTGATGGTAAATTTTAAATTAACAAATAGTCTGAAAAACAAGAAGCAAACATTACATGACATTAATATTGAGATAGGAGCATTTAAATCTAAGCAAATTGTGCAAATAAATTATAAAAAGTAAGAAAATAAGTCAAATAATATTTACAATGTAATAAATTAGACTGCAAATTAGTCAAAATGATAGAATGGAAAAAAAAAAAGCTACACATGATGTGAACAAAATACACACAAAACAAAATAGATAAAACAATATAAAAACTTTGGACAAATGACAGAATACCATATCATGCTTAGCAGTCAATAATAAACACATTACTCAAAATAGAACCATACTACACAATTTGAGAGAGTAACTTCAAATGGAATACAAATTTGGATAATAAACATAAGCTAACAATCATATAAAACAAAAAAAAATTATTAGAACATATGTTATTTTTCTTGGCAAACCTTGAAGAGGTAAATTTGAGTCAACCATTAGATACATGAATTCCAAAGATTAATCCAACATCGATGTCAAGTAAACAGTTTTTTTTTCTATATTCCTAAACAATTAAGCCAACAGAACATGGGGAACAATTGTAAACAATTTTTTTTCTAAACATGCAAATCATATATTGTTAAGCCAATTTCAATCATATATATGAAAAAATGATCAAATAACACTAAGAACAATTTTGAATTTATAACAAAATAAGGTTCTATTTTGCATACTTCTAGACAAAAAATTTAACCCAAGGATGAAATGCATGAATTCCAAAAATTAATTGAATATCCATGTTAACTAAACAGTTATTTTTTATTTTGTTAAACAAAATCTTGTTATAGGTAAATGATAACAAATATTTCACAGTGAATTTAAATCATGCACAATGATAAACCGAAGAACCAGAGACCATAGAATCAATATTTGTTAAAGGAACTTTAATATATAAACTATGGACAAATGATAGAATAGTACATGATGGCCAACAATTAATAATAGGCACATCACTCCAAACAAAAGCACAACAATGAACATAATAGAGTAATGCTAAAAGGGATGGAAAAGATGAATTATTAATTAAAACTTGATCATAAATATCAGCTAATGATCACACAACACAAAGAACAGTTTTAAAAAAGGCAATATCTATAAGTGTTGATTTAAAAAAGTAAATCAACAAATAAAAAAAAACATAAAAGAAAATAAAATGTAACCATTCAAAAGAAAAGTAATTGGGAACACTTTACAATATATTCTAGTATCTTAACTAAACAGTTCACAAATTGCAAAATATTAAAAGAAGACTAAATTAGGCTAACATTAGTATAACAGGATTTCACTTACAAATTTGACAATAAGATAAACCATAAAATATATATAAGAATAATGGCTAACACAAAATATAATATAATGTTGAATATAACCTTTTTTCAATTAAACAAAAAAATGATAAAAAAATTAGTTACAAAAACATATAGTCAATGAAAATAGAGTAAAATGGAAAAAATATAACGAATATAATGGTTGAAGAAAATCAATATAAATCTAGAAAATAAAGTAAATACACAAACACACAAAGCATTATTCAATAATAAGACAAAGTATGAAAGAGATATAAAGCACAATTATTAAGCATAAACAAAGCCTGATAGAAAACTTAAGGATATTGCACTTAAATTAATTAATACTAATCAAGTTATCTTAACTTTAAACACCATTAAATAGTGAATTGTACCCTAAAAAAAAACCATACCAAAACCACTATAGTGTTGACAGAATCTACATTTAAAACTAATGCCATGTTTCAGCTCCAACTCAACAATTAGACAAAAAACTCATAATTTTTGAAAAAAAAAAAGAATACATTTTAAACATCATCAAGTAGAAAAAGTAACCTAACAAACGTGGGCATCATATTGTACAGACATATTCTACAAATAAAAGAAAAAATTAAACAATTAAATAAACATAAAACACATATAAGGCACAATGAGTAAGCCTAAATAGAAAGTGATGATAAACTTAACTTTATTTTGATAAGCATAATAATGTTCTATAAATACAACACATAATTAGCATGAAACATATATAAGTAACAATAAATAACCTTAAACGAAACCTGATAGAAAACTTAACCTAACCTCAATAATCAAATTTTTTATCCAAGTCTCTTGCAAAGCAAAAAAGTAGAAAAAAAATCAATTACAAAAACTTAAATTAATCAATATTAATCAATAGGTTCAAATTTTAAATAACATAAAATAGAAAATTCAGGCAAAAAAATTTTCATTTTGAAAACATAATAATGTTGACAAAACCAAGATTTACAACCAATAACATATTTCAACTCCAATTGAAGAAATAGATGAAACATTTTTTATTTTATAAAAGGACATCTTTTTACTATTATCAAGAAGAAAACATAAGCAAAAAAAGTGCATATTATGTACTACAAACAAAACAAATTTGGTTGAACAATAAAGCAAAGCACTAAATGCAAACTGAATATAATGCAAGATACATTTATTCAAACTTATAACTCTAGTATTTCCTTAAGTTCAAGATCCCCTTTCTACAATTATAATATCATAGCATCAAAAGAAATATGAGTTGTAGGCTATTAATAGAATCTTTACTATCAAGTGATGCTATAAATCACTAAACACATAGAAATAAAAATATCAAGATGAAAAATGAGGTATTGAATGCTCAAGGATGACTGGATAAATCAATAAAAAGAGACAAATAATTTTGTATTTTGTAGTCCATATCAAGATGAGCTATTACTATTAGATTCAAGTTAGACAAATATGTGGTCAGTCGAATCAACTTATTTTGATAAGCATTATAATGTTTTATAAACACAACAGATAGTTAACACAAAACACGTATAAGTGAGAATGAATAATCGTAAACAAAATTTGATGGCAAACTTAACCTTACATGAATAATCGATATCTTTATCCAAGTCTCTTACAAAACAAAAAAAAAACTAAAGAAGAAATCAATTACAAAAACTTAAATTAATCAATACTAATCAATACGTCAACAGTGTGAACACCATAAAATAGTGGATTCAGGCAAAAAAAATTTCATTTTGAAAGCAAGATAGTGTTGATAGAACCAATATTTACAATCAATGACATACTACGATTGCAACTCAAGAAATAGATGAAACATTTTTTAGTTTATAAAAAGACATCTTTTAACCACCATCAAGTAGAAAACATAAGCTAAAAATATGTGTTCTATGTTGTACAAAACAAATACCATTGAACAATAGAGCAAAACACTAATCACAAATAAGGTACAATCAGTGACTGCAAACTGAATCTTATGCTACATACATTTATGCAAAATATTAAAAGTAAAGGTAAAAGTTAGATACATTTATCCAAAGTTTGAGTAATATTTTTTTAGAAAATATGTGAAAAAATTATTTTTCTCATGTATAGGAAACCACATTACAAATTATATAACGAATCATTAGAGTACTTACTTATAGAAGATAAAAACTTTACCTTCATAAACTCTACCTTTTCTATTTCAAAAAGAAAAAAAGTCTAGCTTATTCAGTAAATGGTTCGGTTACAAATGCAAACTTATAACTCTAGTTTTCCATTAAATTGAAGATCAGTTTTCTACAATTAAAATAGAATAACATCAAAAGAAATATCAATTGTGGTGAATTAATGTAATCTTCACCATCAAATGATGCTACAGATGATTAAACACTAAAGGCACAGAAACTAAAATATCCAGATAAAAACTAATACTTTGAATGTTCAAGAATGACTTGATAAATTAGTAAAAAAAAGAGTTATTTATGCACTTTGTAGTCAATATCAAGATGAACTACTATTATTAGATTCAAATTAGTCAAATATTTGCTCAACGGAATCAACTTATGTCTTATTCTTGAACATGCAATAAATTTTCAAATCGAATTATTGAAAACTATCAATAAGAGTTTAAAGTTTGTACAAACACAAAACATACAAAAGGTGCAAAAAAATATTCGAAAATACAAAAGCAGAGATGGTGAAATAGGAAAAATAGTCAAAGGAGATAAACAATGTCGAACTCCATAAGGTGAAATTCAAGCAATAAACACAAACACGCATAAAATCATAGATGGTAAAAGAAAAAAGGCAAATAGAAGGAAGAAGAACAAACAGAAGGAAAAAGAAAATGAAAGACTGAAAATACCCCATTAAGCTTTTAAAACCTCCCAAACAATCCTAGCAAGGACAATTGAAGATCCATGATTGGCATTGAGAAGATAGGACTAAAAGAGCAGAACATGGCACCAAATTCAAGCAAGCCACATCAATCGGCCATACAAATTTAAAGCCGTTCGGTACAAACTTCCGTAAGCCCAAAACTCAAACATAATTATAAAAAGACAAAAATAATAAGGGAGACGAGGGAAAGAATAAGGTGAATAGAAAAAAAACAACAAAAAGTAGGTGAAAAATAAAGCTCGGTCCACCCAAGGTAGACCAAACTCTGCAAAGCCTCTTCAAAGTATTATCCATTAAAAAGATTCCAGCATATAGCCGGCATCAAAGACCTTAAAGCTCAACTCAAAACACTACTTAAATGCCCACCTGGATAATGATTGTGGGCATGTAGACAACCTGAATAATGATTCGGGCATGTGGCCTGCACCAAAGACCTTAAAGCCCAGCTCAAAACATTACTTAAATGCCCGCCTCGCCAACTAAAAATAATCACATGCCTAACATAATAAAGCGGTATAGGAAATGTCACTTGTCAAGTAGAGGCAGGTCTCCCTTGTCAACATCTGGAAAGCTGTCCAAGGCCCTAGCCCAAGCTCCTGACTCGGCCTGCTTCATTTGATTAGATTATTTTATTAATAAATAAATTTTTTATTTAATCTTTTTTCTTGAAAAAAAAATTGATATCATTTCATTTCTTTAACCTTACAAAAAAATAAATCCTGAAGGGGGGACATTCAACCACCATGCATCCACCAAGAAACAGGTCTGTAGAAAAGCAAACAAAACAATCAGATGGATGATCTAGCCAGACAAAACATCAAGAGTTAAGACCTCCGCACAACATGCACTACTCATTCGCAAACATTAATCAAAATACCCATAATCACAGATTTGGAAACTCCCCTGTACATTTCAGCTACCCATTCTTCTCATGCTTTCTGATGTTGCATCCAAAAACAGCATTGCACCTGTAGTGTTGCTACACGTTGCACCAATAGAAAACCCGCATATATAAAACATCCACAATCCGTACAAACACACACAAAATAGCCATCAACTAAATGGACTTCAACCCTTACAGTTCTTCATCTTCATCATTTACCACCCATATTAGTTCATCCCTCCTTTCCACCCCAGTTTTGCCCAACTGATCAGCAAACTCATTCACAGTTTTTTAATTTAATCTTAATTTTAAAATATATCTAAACCATTAAATTTTAATAACAATAGAGGTAAATGGGCAAAACCGAGTCTGTTGAATTAGGTTTCAAAAAATTCTAAATTTAATAATTAAAATTACAAACTAAATTAATTCTAGGATATTCTTTGTCCATTTCTGTCCAATCGCCTTAATTGTTTATACTTAAAAACGTTATATATTTTTTCCCTACTGTATAAATATTTTGAAGAAAAAAGAATATAAATCTTTTATCTCTTTGTACAGTCACTTTTATCAACCACTCCTATTCAATTTTCAAAATAAATTAAAGTATCTTTTACCTTAAATCTAAAGAATATAGAGAAACCTGAATTTTAGAGTTTGGCCTCCTAAACTCTAAATCTGAGTTTTACCTTAAATAATTACTATTAACTTTTTATTTTTTAAAAACAAAATTGACTATAAATTTGACCTATTAATTTACATTTTAAAAATTAAAACTCCAAGCAAAAAAATACTAGTTTGTAATAAAAATTTGATAAAAAAATGAGGGAACTGGAGGATAATTTGAGAGAAAACTTTTTGGAGCCACTCTCCTCAGCCACACCCTTTTTGGTTGACTCTTGACCCAGTTTTCTATAATTCATTTGAAAAGTTTGAAAACCACGTGAATCAAGATTCATATCTTTTGGTGGGCTCCATCGCTTTCTATACCATATGTTACACTTTTATTACTTTATGCTTTTTTTTTCTCTTAATTATAGTATAAAATATAGATAATTGTTACTTATATTTTTTGTAATTATAAATTTTATCAAATCATTTTACTTAGATTTTTTTTGCTTATTAGCAGCTTACAAATTTTTTTCCAATTAGCGCCTTATAAATAACCTTTATATTTAGATAGAGTTAAGTTGTTAATTTTATGTAATAATGTTATTAAAATATTCTCAATTCAAAGTTAGTTAATTCATATATATTTAAATTTTTTTAATTTTATTAGATAAAATTAACAACCTAACCATTTGTGAGAACAAAAATTCTCCACCATATACAATTAATAGAGGAAAAATTACCTAGAGAGAACTAATTGGAAAAAAAACACAAGATTTTATATAAAACAAGTTAAAATTACAAGAAGAGCATGTTTGATCTGACTTTTTTTTAGTTCAAAAGTTATTATAAAGCTTTTATAAAAAATAATAGCTTATAAAATTTAGCTAAAACTATTTGTTGAATTTACTTTTTGTAAATTCTTTTTTATAGATAAGCTATTTGGTAAAATAACTTATATAAACTTTAATTTTGATTAAAATTACTATAAAAGATATTTAATAAATCAAGAAAACGAATTGAATCAAATAAAAAAAGATAGTGTGAAAAAAAATAATATCCCTATAATATTATGAATTATTGAAAAATAAAAGAAGAATATAAAAAATATTTGTTGTTATATTTTAAAGATTGGCTTAAAATTTATTATCTTTGGAGTTGAACAAAATTGATGTTATATACAAGGAGGAGAACTCAAGGTGGTATTAATAGTGGATCCAACTGGGCTAGAAAAATCACATTTCACCATTGATTTGGCAATTCATTTTTGTGCTGAAATCATCAACTCTAATTCCATGCAAGTCTATCAAGGTCTTGATGTCCTCACCAATAAAGTTCCCCTCTATAAACAAAAAAGTTTTGGCTTTTATATTTTTTTCTCATTTTTTAATAGGTTATTTATTTTGTCAAAGAGTATCACATCATTTGTTGAGTACTGTTAGCTTAAGTGTGAAATTTACTATTAAGAAGTTCAAAGATTCTATAATTCCTATTGCTAAAGGAATTAAAGTCTATTTCAATTTTCTTGTAGTGCAGCATATTGTTATACCTAAAAGAAAAAATTCTTTAAAATTGAGTTACCACAAATTAGTACAAATATTAACTTTTCAATTTTCATTTAATTTATCTCAATAATTATTAAATTATTTGACTAATTATTTTAATCATAATAAACAAATATTATATATACCCAAAAAAAGTTAAGAACAAATCAACATTATATAATTGTCATATCAAACAATAAAGAGAGTTTTCAATGCCAAAAAAAGGAAAGATAGAAAATAAAATGAAAAACAAAACAAAAAAAGAAATAATACCTATATACAGTTTTGAATTTTGAGTTTTCTTTTTCTTTAATTTTTGTAAGAACAAAAAAAAACCCTAGAAGAATGATTCGCTGAAAGGGGGAGAGATGAAGGAGATAAGGAAGAGGTATTTTTTGAAAGAGGATCCTTTTGAAAAAAAAATAACTCTCCTAAGAAGCTGATGTATTTTTAAAAAAAAAAAAAGAGAAGAGAAACATCTTATTTGGAGTTTTTTTTAAACTTTTTTTTTTTTCAAATTTTGTTCCTTAAAAAAACCTATTTTTTTAAAAAGCTTTTCACAAAATGTTGTTTGGTCCAATTTTTACTTTTCAGAAATAAATAACCTAAAAATAAGTTAGGCCAAACAAGCACAAAGTGTAAGTGAAGCTTATCTTAAAATTTTTTTTTTAAAAAAACCTTTGTTGTGCATAATGTTTTCTTAAAAGGAAATTTTCTAGCTAAGGTGGTAGCATTTTATTTTTAAATAGTAGCAACTTAATTTAAGAACTTATTGGATAATGTAATCTTTTTTTTTAGAACATGTTTGGCCTGACTTTTTTTAAATTTAAAAGCTATTATAAAGCTCTTATAAAAAATAATAGCTTTTAAAATTAAGTTAAAATTGTATGGTAAATTTACTTTTTATAAGCTTTTTTTATAGATAATTTGTTTTGCAAAACAACTTATATAAACATTAATTTTGATTAAAATTACTATAAAGGGTATTTAATAAATTAAGAGAAAAAATTTGAATCAAATAAAAAAAGATGAGTGTGAAAAAAATATAATTTCCCTTATAATATTATGAATTGCTGAAAAATAAAAAAAGAATACAAAAAAAAAATTTGTTGGTATTTTTTAAAAATTAGCCTAGAATTTATGACTTTTAAAACTAAACCAAATTGATGTTACATACAAGGAACAGAAACCAAAAAGAAGAAGGGAAACTTAAGCTGATATTAATAATTGATCCAATTAGGTCGGAAAAATCACTTTAGTTATTAATTGGGCAATCCATTTTCTTATTGAAATCATCAACGCTGATTCCATGCAGGTCTATCAAAGTCTTAATGTTCTCATCAACAAAGTTTGCCTCCACGAATAAAAAAGTTTTGACTTTTATATTTTTTTTCATTATTTTAGACAAATTTTGTTGATTTTCTTAATGTGTTATTTATTTTGTCAAGAAGTGCCATATCATCTGGTAGATACCATTAGCTCAAATGTAGAATTCATTATTAAGAAGTTCAAGAATTCTACGATTCTTGTTACCGAAGGAAATAAAGTATATTTCAATTTTCTTGTAGTGCCGTCTATTGTTATACTTAAAAGAAAACATTCTTCAAAACTGAGTTAATACAAACAAGTACAAATATTAACTTCTCAATTTTCATCATTGTATCTCAACAACTATGGACCTATTTGACTAATTATTTCAATCATAATCAACAAATATTATACACACCAAAAAGAAGTTAAGAACAAATAAATATCATATAATTATCATATCAAACAATAAACTGAAAAATATTAAACAATAAAGAGAGTTTTCAAAATCCAAAAAAAAAAAAAGAACAATAGAAAATGAAATGAAAAACAAAATAGAAAGAAAAAAAATAATATTTGAATGTAGTTTTGAATTCAAGGTCTTTTTTTTGCTTAATTTTTTTAAGAACAAAAAAACCCTAGAAGAACGATTTGCAGAAAAGGGGAAAAGAGAGGGAGATCGATAAGGAGAGAGGAAGGAAGTATTTTTACAAAGAGAATTGTTTTGAAAAAAAATAACTCTCCTAAAATGCTATTATGTTTTTTAAAAACAAAAAAAGAGGGAAAAGAAAGTTCTTATTTGGAGCTTCTTTTTAAAAAAAAATTATTCTTTAAAAACGGTTGCTTTTTTTCAAGAGCTTTTCACAAAATATATTTAGTCCCGTTTCTACTTTTAAGAAGTAGATAAATTAAAAATAGATCAAACCAAACAGACACTTATCTTCCTTATATCACCCAACACACTAAGCTCATGGGACTATTTTCATGGAACCATAGAAACTTTAATTTATTATTTTTTTAATTATATACAATTAATATATAAGGTAAAAATACACTAATCTTCTTATTTTTTTTATCATAATTATAAATAAGTTCATTAGTGTTTAAAATAAATAATCCGCACTAGACACATAAATCCTACTATTAATCAAACGTCAATTTTTCGTTAGTTTAATATTATGGTAATATTTTTATGATAAGTTTTTATCTTTTATTAATTTTAAAAATTATCACTATATAAATTATAATTTTTTATTTTTAAATTTTTTTTCTTTTTTATTAAAAAAAATGCTCTTCCAATCAGGCACCCCACAGCTGAATCTGGCCAAAGAGTGTCAAATCTAGCTAAATCGGTGCTCCCCAAGGGAATACCAAACCAATGCTCTCCCAAATCGCTCTCCCTAGGGGAGTGTGAGATCTAGGTGCGTGGCCAAAATTCGCTGCAAGGCGGTCGATTGGCGTAAAGGAGCACGCATTGGCCGGCCTGACAGAAAGGAAAATAGTAGAGAAAAAAAAATATTTTAAACATTTCACGTTTAGGTACTAACGTAGTTTACATGTCTGGGGTTGATTATTCATTTTGAATATTAATGAACCGATGCAATTATGATGAAAAATTACAAAAATTGGTGTATTTTTCCTTATATATATATATATATATTAATGAAGTAGAAAACATTTATAAATCGACTGCTGAGCCTGAAATTTCATAAGCCTACTTGTAAACGAATCTTTGTGGTTGGTTGCTTGAACCACAACGTATGGCGATCAGAAACCAGGTAAAAATGGAAATTAGTTAAGCAGAACATAGCATAATACCTTTTGAATCCTTCTTTGTTGAGAATTTAAGTAAGCTATATACCTTCATCAAACGTAGGATAAATTAATATGAAGAAATTATGTTGCAAGAAACGTACTAATTCTATTGCCATTGACTTCAGCAAGAGTGATCTTCCTCATTTTACTTTTGGATATCTAGATCTCTTCCCTCATATCTTTCTTTGACAATCGGTCTCATCGCTTTGCCTCTCATTTTTCTACATTCTATTTCTGCTGCTGTCATCATCTGATATCTGCAACCTGTGATTGCATTATCTCTTCAATATTTATGAAGACTCAAAGATATCAAGAGAAACCAAAATCAGAATTTATGTTCTTCTCATTCATATCATTATATCACCTCAGCTTAATCTCTTGTGAAAAGATCTAAATTGCAAAATCCAACTTGGATCAAATTTAGGAATTTTCAAGCCAAAGCAACTTATTTCACCAACCTTCTTATAGAAACTATCTCTTTGTTTGTGTGTGTGGAGTTAGTAACAGTTCCAAAAACTTATAACAGTTAACTTCTTCAATAGTCTTTAATTCCTCTCACTCTCCAGAAACACTTTGAAAATTGAAAGTCCCCTCGGTTAATCAGTTATGTGCTTCAATGGAGCAATGGCTGACAAAAGATCCATAGATTAGCATTTGTATAATTACTTCTAAGTGACACAACGAAACAAAGGCAATATCTTTGTAGGGTTCAGGAGCTCCATTACAAAAGGGAAGAAAATTTTGATGGCCCCGGCAGGGTAGCTAGCTATACAGTTATGGAAAACATCAGGGCTGTTCTATTCCTAAATCACTGCTATAGCCTTGAAGTTTCCTATCTTATGAGCTCGTGGGCTTTATTGCGCCATGTCCAGTCAATGCACGTGAATCACATGATTGGGAAATCCCACGTTTCAGGATGGATTTCGAAGTCCCATAGCTCTTGTTGCAGCTGCTGTTCGCTGCTGGAATTATGCACAAACTTGTTCAGTTTCTCCTTTATTTTTTCTGCACCAAAAGTAAACATATGCGCTCCAATCTGCAACCAAAGGAAATTCAAAGCGTTTTTAGATTAACTTCAAAAATTGCACAAGCTTTCAATTTTCAAGTTTGGGAAAAAGAAAAGGAAATGATATCGGAAATTGGGAGAGCAGTGTTACCTCAGCATGAACAATGTGGACAATGGTATTCCCAAGGACCGAGAAATTGGCGTTCAGTACTTGTGCTCCTTCTTCATGAAGTATGCGGATCATCTCGTAAAACATGAACTGACAGTCTTGCCCAGTCATCAAAACCACCTCTATAGCAGAATCCGTTTCATTAATACTGATTTCAGGAGATCTCGAGACTGCTGCGGCTTCAGCTGCAGTAGTATTGGCGCATCTATGGGATCTCTTTCTTCCCGTTAGACTTTCCTTTTTCTCTCTGGATTCCTTCAACCTGGTTTGCAGGCTCTTTATGTAATTCACGGCTTCATCTATTTGATCAGGCAGTGACAATGGCTCCTGCAGTATCCACTTTGAAATTAAAACCATAAACCTTTTTTTGAAACAAAATTCTTTTACGCCAATAATGCTATAATGGATAGAGAATTAAACCCAGATATAAAAAAGAAGGAAAACCAATTAACCTTGGACGTATGACGGGGGAGTAGAGAATTGAGCCTGCAATACAAATTCTTCATATGATTTCTCCTGTTCTTCTCAATGATCTTCCTCTCAATCTTAGCCGAAGAACAACTAGAGCGCTCCATTTCCTTGTGAACCGAGTATACCATTTGAAGTTCCATCGCTCAAGAAGGCTAAGCTGTCTTACGTTGGTTTATATCCACGCAAACTAATAAAAAGGGGGAACGGAAAGTGGAAAACGCCGAAACTTCAGCAAGCGAGTGAAAGTGAGTACATGATGATGATTGATGATGGAAGGTCAAGTGAGAAAAATGAGAACACGCAGACGTCGTCACTTAGGTTACGTCAGCCGCCACTGATCAGCACTACGATAGGGGGCCAGCCGTCTATTTGGAATTAGGCTCGTAACAGTATTTACACGTGCACATCTGTTTCCTTTTAAAAAAGCAAAAACTTATTTAGGGCCCTTTTGTGCTTCCTGCCATTTCCAGGAAACAGCTCTGTTTCTTGATTTGATTCTCATATCCCATCAAATTTACGTCTTTGTGTTCAGTTTTCATCTTTCTTTTAACCAACTATGCCTAACTCTGGTGCTAACTTCCTATTAAAAAGATAACAAATCAGTAACCCTATTTCAACCACCCGTAAAGGTGTCTGTCCATAAAAATTGTTTGTCTTTCTTTCAAAAATTATAATTAAAATTTTACGTTACCGTGCATCACTGGATAAATTTGGGAAAATTAATGATTTCTTACGGCAATGATTTGAAAGAGTTTTTAAGGTCATGATTACTTCTTTTGGATTTTGTCACGTGATGCTTTAACTGTGTTGACAAATTCGTTGCGTAAGGAAAACAAATTGGTGGAAAAGTTTAGGTACATTGGGGCTAGGCTAGCCAAGCCTATCTGGTTCCATCCTCCGCCTGGTGGATCCGTGACGTAGACTCCTGAATGAGCGATGCTATTGGCGCAACATGCCCCCTTATTGGCTTCAAAAAAGGCTTAAAACACAGTCAAACTGAGCCCGACAGGCGGACAACCTGATTCGTTTTCCTTGCTGTTTTGGCAAATGCCGTGAGGGAGGGACTCGAAGAAAAAGATCTTGCTAATTTTGACTTTCCTGATTACGAGCATGGTCTGATACATGGGAAAACACTGTATGAATTGCGGCTTCACCAATTCAGTCACGACACCGTTGGGCCTCACTGGTGTTGTTATTTTCATTCAGCGTTGACTGTCATGCTGCCAGATTAAGGTTCGCTAGTGCTCTGTTTTCAGTGCATAAACAGGGGAAAAAAAGTCGGGCTGGTTAGGTGGTTGGAAGTTGGAAGGCAGTGCCATCGAACCAGCAGGTCTCCGACCACTCTTTCTGATTTTAAATGGCAATGGCTTTTCCATCATTTCCTGGAAAGTATGGGTATGTCAGCATTTTTTTTTTTTTTGCCCTTTTGGCTCAGTGCTGCATGAATTATTTCATTGCAGAGAATTGCCACAAACTGAAATTAATATAATAATATTAAATATTCACTTTTGATGTCAATTGTCCATGGTGGAAGTAGCGACTTAGAATATTGAAAGCTTCAAGTCAAGACTGATTAAATATATATATAGAGAGAGAGAGAGAGAAATTTATCCGATAAATTTTATGATAAACGTTGATTGTTGCCAATATTGGTGTAGTATTGTAATAATTATAAATTTTGGGTCCATTTCATTTTACGATCGCAATATGAGTTTTTACTAACAGTAAGCTTTAATTTTAGGCATGTGGGAAATTGTCATAGTGATAAAAATGTATATTTAAGAGGCTGTTAAGTTGTTATATGGTACGAATTCAAGAATGCTTTTATATAATATATTTCATTATATCTGGTTGGACAGAGAGAACAGAAATAAAAAAGAAAAAGATAATATCTCTATACTCTTTCTTTGATGGGAGTTTCAAAAAGTTTACTCATTCCAAGTTTTCCACTTATACTTCCTTTGGATATATATCTAAATCAAGATAGGTGTGTTTATTCTTCGCCAAGTCTTCCCTCTTATCTCTTTCTTTATGTTGCTCTTCTGTCCTGGAAAGTGGACCAAGTATGAAAATTCCTAGGATATTTCCTCAAGTCAAGACAATGGAATGGAACAGAACATGAACTCAAAGAGGTCATATATGCCAACTGCTTCTTTCAAGATTATGGGTTGAGTGTTTTTCCCCCTTTTTTTAGGAAAATGAAAAAAAAAATACTTTGGAGAGATATGTACTCACTAAATCCCTTTTCAAATGTATCCTCGACGTTCCTTGAACCATTACGTTGTGTTGGTACGGGATGACTAGCAAAGTAGTCAAAAGTTGTTTAATAGCAACTCGTGCTAGTCAACCATATAAAGCCTTAAGTCTCTGTTGTAGACTTTTTCATAGCTTCGATGAACATTCTTGTAGTCAGTAAAATATACAATGAAATAGAAAATCTAAAAGAAGGGTTTTGTTTCTTTAATATCGATCCAACACGCATCAGGAAAAAGGATACTATAAGAATTTGTAGTCACGAAATTATTTATGAAATTAACTGACTCATGCAATGCAAATTCAACCACAGCATGAAATTTGGCACTAGAATTCTTCCTCACAGTAGGAACTTAAAATATTATATATATATATATATATATAGTAGTTAAGTTAATGAAATATAAAATATGAGACTTATGAATTTCCAATTCTGTTATATGTTCATAAGTTGAATCGAGTAAGTCTTCTTTTTCACTTACAATTACAAAAAAAAATTAAGATCAAGGGGACCAAGGTATGACATGACCTACTAATAGTCGATTGGTTCTCATTTCCTTTGGAAAGGGGAAACTCAATTTCGGAAAGACATAATAATGACAAGAACATGAATGGTATTATCAATTGTTTTTCAGTTGTCACGCATAAATGCATGTTAGGGTAGATTTCTGTTTAAGCCATTCATACCTCCTATATGTGGTCACAAGCAATGCTTCTTAACTTAAAGCAAATATGTCACAAATCGAGTTAAGTTCAATTGACACTTCTAAAATTTAAGTTCGAGTTCAAGTTTGATTTGTTCATTTAAATTAAATTTATTGTAAAAATATTTTAAATTTTTTTAAAAATTAAATAAAATATTTTTTATTAATTAATATCATGATTTCTCAGATCCGATTAGATCAATCCCAGATCTAAAATATAGTGGACAGATCCGACCTGGACAGATCTAACTTGGAGGGCATGGTGGGGTAGAACTGATTCTACCTCCTGGGCTCAAAGATTAATTGGGTCTTTTTCTCTTTTTCCCTTGTCCACTCATGCTTGTTGGGCCCCAACTCTTGTACTCTGAGGCTTTCTGGATCTGGGACATTCAAAGAACTGAATGGATAGCAAGTAAGAGAATTGTTTGTGCTAATCGTGAAATTCAATTTGTAGAGGGCATGAAGGATCCTAGAACTAAAAGTGCTTTAAAACAACTAAAAATCACCCAACTCTAACATATTCTCATATGTCAACTCCAATCATGCATGTATTGTTGCTTTAAAATAAATAAATTCATCAAAAGCGATTGGAACCTGTACAGAGCGCTGCCATGTGTTTGCCATTCAGCCAGACCCATGCTGCGCACGGTTAGGCCGCGCCCACCGCACTGGCCTAACCGCATCAGGGACCAACGGGTTGTGTAGCACGAATGCAGTACAACCCTTTTTCCTTTAATTTTTCCTCTTTTGTCTTGACTTTTTCACTTCCTTTTTATTTTTTCCGCCTTGTACCGTAGTTCGCTTTTTCTCACTTTATTATATTTTATGTTTATTATAACTAAATATATAATTAATTATACAAATAATAAATACCTACAATATTATTAAATA
This sequence comes from Theobroma umbraticum, assembly GCF_002168275.2. Classification (NCBI taxonomy): domain Eukaryota; kingdom Viridiplantae; phylum Streptophyta; class Magnoliopsida; order Malvales; family Malvaceae; genus Theobroma; species Theobroma umbraticum. The sequence goes on along the minus strand of NW_018397254.1, from coordinate 11,853,743 downwards.
TCAAAATTTTAACACAAATTGTTAATATAATATGAAATTAATTGTGTTAATTATGTTATGTTGCGATAATAAGTGTACTATGTTTGTACCAAAGCCTTCCTTGACATGATTAACTAATCATGTTCATGTGGACTCATTTATCTATATACTCTTAACTTAATAATGATGATTATAAGTTATTAACACAAATTTTCAATATTGATTATAATCATAAAATGTATAATCAACTTATCTAATAAATTGATAAATATTACATAAACAAAAAATACATGCATGATTAATTATGTGAAAGAAAAATATATAAGTTCATAATAATTAAAAAAACTATTATCTTATTAATTTTGAATATGCCTAAAATATACTATTATAATCATTTGATATAAGAGTGACTTTTATTAAATTTCATTCATTTTTTATTAGCTTTCTAAATGTCAAATATATTATAAAGTTACATAATATATCAACTTTATTCTAATTTTTTTTATGATAATTTTTTCTTCTCACCACATCTTAACATATGGTTATTGTTGTTTTTATTGCTAAATTTTGGCCATACTCAGAGAAAAGAACGAAATTCAAAAATTAATAATTAAAATTGAATAGTGCAATGAAAGTAAACATAAAAAATCAAAACTTTCATAAAATCACTTATTTTGACATTTGATCAGATTAACACTCATATATACAAGCAAATTATTAGAATAATACCTTTAATAGTGATTTCCATAAATCACAAATCATGACCCCTTTTCTTTATTGCACACCAAAGCCTGGTTGTCGCAAGCTGAAGCTATCCATGTGTCACACATGGTGTTCAATCAAGAATAAGGGTTTAGTGATCCACACAAGTGACAAATGAAAAGCCTTTTTTCAAGGTAGGGATTATGTGTTTGCCGTGAAGCCATATGAGTGACCAAAATTTCATAAATCTCACCTTTCAAAGAATCAGTTTTGATAGAAAAGATTAAAAAAAAAAATGATTCTTGGAACCCTCTTACAAAAACGTTTCTTAGGCTTAGGGAGCTTTTTCGATTTTTTGTGTAAGTATTTCTCACCTCTCATTCTTCTTATATGGCGCAACATCTACATTTAAGTATTTATAGTTAGGTTAAATTGCTGATCCAACTTTTGATTAATTATAATTTAACCCATGTATTTAATTAAACCATTTAATTAAGTTCATATTGGAAATTTCAAATTTTAGATTAAGCACAAATCTCATTTTAATTTCACATTGTCACCTTATTATGTATGACACATGAGGCCCTCAACATGTTGATAATAAATATAAATTAATCCAATTACTTATGTTTATAGACCATGAGCAGCATTTGACAATAAATCAAGACCATCCAAATGTTACCCTTTCAGTGTACAGTATCTTAAGGTGATTAAATCCTTTCATCAAACATCTCGGATATGTCATGAAGCATAGTACAATGTCTACGTATGGCATCCCATATCAGTCTTAAAGCTTCATATTGACCTATTAAGATCTATCAAAATCGCCTCGGCCAAGGATTTTATGTATATAAGCTAGAAGTAAGTGAGATATGTCCCTTTCAAATCACTTAAAGTGATGAATCCTTTTTAGACTACTCATCCACCTTCACATACTTCATACTATACCAAAAAGCATCTTATTTAGGCATTTAGTTACTTCTAGACTCGTAGATATCAAATCACAGTATGACAATTCACATACAAGATGACTTGGTATCACAAGTCAAAAGATTACTTACACCACTGACACATGAGAGTATTTTTATAGATACTTGAGTGAAATACTAAATGAAACTCTCATTATGGGTTATGTTCAGTGAACTTATTCCCTTAACAAGTACCCACATAATATCTTCAAGTATCTCGTATACTTTAACCTATGAGATTGATTGCTTACTTCCAAGGTAAGTAAGTTAGCATGTACTAATCTTTGAGCATCATCAATATCTTTATTCTTGACAATACAATTGTTAGGAACAACATGGTTAAAGCATCAACATAGTGGATTAACAAAAATTGAAACAAAATAAAACCATACCTCTTACCTTTGGATCAACTTGGTTGTTTAATGCAAAATTAAACATCATTGAAAATTAGAAAAGTGTTTCTTTACCCTTTCAAATGATATCGTAATCAAATGAATTCCTTTTAGTATTGAAAATGTGAACACCTTCTTGTGTGAAAGAATCCCAACCACTCAATCACTTAGCCTCCAATGTTGCACATACGATGGCAACTGGTCTTTGTTAAGGAGAGAGTTTTATGCCACGAGCTTTTGCTAACAAATGGACAACTATTTATCCTCTTTTTTTCTTTGATTTTTAGCAAAGAATCAATGTAGAAGTTTTTTTAAAAAAACCTCTCAAGAGTGGTAGCACTCCAAAGAAAAACCTATTAGTTTTTTTTTTCTTTTGTTGCCTTTTTAATGAAATGGCCATAATGTGATTTTTTATCTAGGTTTAATTTTATTATTAGATTTATTAAAATTTACAAAATAAGTCCTTAATATTATAACAATTAAAATATTTAACTAATGCCTAATTAAACTCTTTTAATTAGATCTTTAGTAGTTAAAACCTAAAATTTGATTTAAATCTAACTTAAATCATCACACTTTCAATTTAATCCAAATTATAACCTTTGTGTATGACCCATTAGGTTCTTGACATGTTCGCAATAGAATTGAATTATAATTTTATTAATTAATTAATTTAAATGAATC
>NW_018397254.1:11760357-11851008 GCF_002168275.2 Theobroma umbraticum | reverse complement strand
TTAAATTAACTAATTCAATTTCATAGAACAAAATTAGCATCAGCAATGCATCATGGTCACCTAATTGTTAAGAGAGTCAAAGGATTTTTTGATAACCTTTCAATGTACAGTTTATCATATAATTCATTCCCTTATCATATATCTCGGAGATGATAAGACTTTGGTGAAAGGCCTACTCTTATTGACCTCCATATTTGTTTTTGCAATTAGATCATTAGCTTCACGGAGAATTATGAAACTCATTTTATAATCTCTTAATCACCTTGGCCAAAGATTTGATTAAGTTAATGTCAACTAAAGACTAATGAAATATTTTCTCTTGAATCACGTGAAGTGATGATTTCTATTTTAATCATTCATTTGCTTTCATATGTTTCATATTATATCCAAAAACATCCTGCTTTGATATCTTTGATTGGGCACCCATAGGGATGAAATCAAAACATAATACTCCACATACAAGACAACTTGGTATCTCAAATTTAACGAGTAATTACACAACTAACGAGAAGTATTGCATGGATACTTGAGCAAAGTACATAATGCACTTCTCATGAAAGGTTATGTTCAGTGAACTAGTTCTCCAATGGCAAATACCCACATGCTAATTCTAAGTATCTTTATATTTCAACCTATGAGAGCGATTGCTTACTTCACAAGTAAAAAACACGATATGTGCCGATCTTTGAGCATTATTGATACCTTGTCTCTACAATACAAAAATCAAGAACTTTTGGGAAACAGTGCTTTGATGCATAAAGATTTCATAATTGTATCCCAATACAATTCCTTTGCAAGGCATATATAGTTCCTTGGGTTTTATCTACATAAGTACAGAAAGTAATTAAATCACAAACTTATAGATAAAGAATTATCTCAATGTTATTATGAATAACAAAATGTCATACATGAATATATCAAAATTGCAATTCACATATAACTATAAATTGTCTTATAGGGCTCATACTAACAACAATGACTAGAACATATTTAGAAATAAGAATTTGATGCACAAGAATATCAACTCATAATTATAACTTTTTTCATAATTTCTTTGTAAGGCTCATAATGTTCCAAAGACTTTATCTTTATTAGCATTTCATAACTCTTTATTAGTCAACTAATGGATAAAGAAATATCTCATAAATTATATAAATAACCATAATATATATTATAGAAAATATGACTAATTTAAATTAGTATTTTACAAGCATAAATCTAATTGGCTTGCAGAGCTTACACTAACATTCACCACATCTCATTGCACCGTTGCCAATCTCATCGCCATTATAGTTTTCACTCTTACCATCATGCCAAACAAATTAAAAGAATTTTGTTCTATTAAACTCTAACGTCAAATGTACAATTACTATTGAACATGTACCAAAAACATATTTTGTGTTTCGACCTGTCCTCATTACAAGCATGTCATACAAAAAGTTAGAATAGCATTATTTTTTTAGAAAAACAGAAAAGTTTAACTTCTCATCTAAGCATAATACTTGAAAAAAACTTTTGAACTATTCACCAATATTTAAATAAATCTTTATATTTTTATTATATTCAATCAAGCATTTATACTCTTATTTTGAATCAAATAGGTTTTTATAACCAACGGTTGATTAATTGTTATTAATCAAAATATCATTTATCATTTTGTATATAAGTGACGCTGATATAATATTAATATGAAAAATAAAAATATCATATTTTTATGTCATTATACTATATCAAAATACTATATTATCATCTATTATGACATGTCAATATATGGTATTGACATAAAATAATAAGTGACAATTTAACTAAAAATAATTAATCAACCATTGTCATAAATATTTATTTGGCTCTAAATAAAAACATAAAATCATGTAATAAAAGATAATAGCTTATTTGAATTTTTTTTAAATAATTTAAGAGTTTTTTTTTTTGTGTTATGCCTCTTGAACTATTAAAATAAGCATGTTCATAGGAGAGAAAAACTATTAAAAGAAACATGATGAAAGCTGCTTTGTTTCTTGAACATTAGTTTCTTTATACTATTATTTGCGAACATCAGTTTTTTTCTTGTATTTATATTTGATATGTAGTAATTAATGAAACACAATAACTGCACCAGCTCTGTCATGAATTTAATTACAAAGCAGAGTTCCATGAGGACCATGACTAACTAACCAAGCAAGGAGAAGGCAGAAGATCATACTGTGGACTTACATAAATGCAGTTATGCATCTTTGAACCAGGAAAAAAGTATTTTCTTTTTTTAAAATCTGGTGATGGAATCCAGTACACTTAAAAAGTGTGCTTGATATATAATTAATAAAGGTTCTTATTTTAGCATATTAATTCTAGAATTTAACCATAACTTTGCGCTTCAATCCTTAGTAAGTACCAGAATAATATTGAATGCCATGATTAACAACTGATGTATTTAGATACGTTCGTGATTAACATTATCCTCTAAGTAGAAAACTCGTAAAGCCTGAAACAAGCAAAATTCTTCTCTTCATTCTCTATCACAAGTTCTAGCAAGCCTTGGCGATTCTGAAAAGCCCATAATAGGAATTTATATACTTTACTATGCATACTTATGAGGCAATCAAAACTTAATTTTTTATTTCCGCCAACAAAATTATGTCTCTCTCTATCACCACACAACTTCCACGGCAGTGCAATGCAAGGCAGGCAAATTCTCCAGCAGATCAAAGGTTAGCATGGAAGACTTGGGCTTCTGTGGCCGGTCCGAATATCCCACCCGCAAAGGTGCAGGCGTGGTTCTCTCGAATGTTCCTAGCCACTTAGCTTGCATGTACTTATGCTTTCTCCATGGGGCCAAGTGCATATTTTTCTCTTTCATGCATTTTTTGGCTGCAGCGCATAGAATCTTGATCAATGCTTCTAGCCTCTCTGCTTTACCAACCAATAGTTCCGGTAGCCGGGCGATTAACTTGTTGTAATCTTCATTGGCCCTTGCCATTTCGAATTCAGCTCGGAAGTTCAACTCGATGACGACCCTTACCTCACCCTTTTTGGGGTTTGATTTGTCCAACACCTCCAAGTACGTGTGCTCCCCTGAGGGAATTTCAGGGGAGCTCCGCCACTTGGACCTGCATATGTAACAATTGAAACCAACGTTTTGAAGACGAATCGAGAGTTCTCTTTGCAAGCAGTTCCGGCAACCTCCGGCCACCGGTCTCCGACAAGCGCATTGCACTCCCATCACATCTAATTCCCTCAATGCCTCTTTTGTAGCTTGCCGAATTCTTGATTCCAGAGAAGTAGTTCGGTACAATGTTGCCTACACGAACATTAATCACAAAAATTTTAATCACCCGTTCCTAAATTCTCCAATGTGTTTGTCATGTTTAGATATTGGACAAGAATTTACCTGAAGAAGCTGTTCTTGGGCTTCCCAGAAAATCTTGTTCTGTTCAACCTGGCTAAGATCCTCATCGTCTTTAGCATCTTCATCAAGGTCAAGAAAATTTTCCTCGGACTCATTGCTTCCGTCCAAGAACCCAAACATCATGTCGGCAAAACTCGCCGCTCCGTCGAGGAACTTATCGATTTCATCGGAATTCTGTCGTGTCACCGGGATCTTTTCCATTTCTCCGGCACTGGAATTTTTGTTGGTTTCCTTTGTCAGGAAATTTGCAAATTTTGTGCTCTTAGTTTCTGTTCCTAAAGGTTGAAAAATGTCACCAATTTTATAGCAAGTAGCAAAGGTGCTGGCCTGCTGGGTCCTACGTGGGACTGCGTTGTCCAAGGTGGACGGACGAACCGCCGCGGACAGGGAAGAGGGACCATTGCTTACGCGGCAAGTGATAACTGGGTTATGAGTAAGGTCTTTTCGGTGGATTGAGGATTAGACAGCTGCGATCCACGTCAGAGTAACCAATAATTCAAGACCATGAGAAGCAGTGTGGATATGCTTGGGAAATATACTATTATTAGCTTTATGTTTCTTTTGATTATTTTAATCTCAAACTGATTACTGTTTCCTAATAATGATTAGGGGTGGAAAGTGTTGTTGGGTTATCCTAATCCTAGAGATGGAAATGAAGAGCCAGCTAGAAATTACCACGTGGAAAACGTATCAAGAGACAGGTGGCTTTGTATTGGGATGTTGATGGGAAAGCTTATCCAATTTGAGTGGGACCCATCTGCTTGTCCGGATATTCCAACAGCCCGAGTAGGTTCTTATAGCATGTAAGAATAATGAAAGATGAATATTCCAATTTAAGGTCGCCTTGGACGTAAATGTCCCCCCAGGTATGGCTAAATTTGACTTTTTTCTTGATTTATTTAATTTTAATTGTACTGTTTCAGATGTTCTGTTACATTAATAAGTAATTTTTTTCAAAATTAAATTGATAATAATTTTTTCAGAGTAAAAAATAGTTGCATTAAATTTAAAATAAAAAACATTAAAATTAAAATTAAAATGGAAGGCAACAGGGCAGAAGTAGTTGTGAAGTGAAGGGCTTTAATGTCATTGAAATTAAAAATAGTTGCTTGGTGCTATCAGTCACTCAGGCCATCCCAAAACAATGGGCTCAAGTGGTTTTCTGGCTAGAAGTTAAAAAAATAATTACTTTTGTTTTTTGTCCTTTTTAGGGATGGGTAGCAAGCTAAAGTCATATATTACTTTCTCAAAAACTAGTAAAAAAAAAATACTTATTTTATAATAAATTATTATAATATAAAATTATAATGTAATTATATTAATATAATTACAGTTCAAAATCAATATAATCACATTACATTATACTCTGTAATATTCTTCAAAATATTTTTACTTTTTAATTTTATTATCTTATTAAAAATATTTTATAATTTTATAATTAAAATAAAATATATTAAAATAAAATATATAATATAATAATAAAAAATTAAAATAAAATAAAATATAAAAATAAAATTTATATAATATAAATAAAATAAAATAAAATAAAATATATAATATAAAAAATTATATTACAGAAATGAAAATAAAATATATAAGATTATAATAGTAAATCAAAATAAAATATATGACATTTAAAGTATATTTAAAAGATGCTATTATATAAAAATTAATAATAAAAAAATATAAGTATATTAAATTTATATTTTAATAACTAAAGATAATTTTAAAAATTAATATTACATTTTTAGCAAAGTACTTATAAATCAAACGCTGCAATATTATCTTTTATGTATTTTAATCATTATTTTACTTGTATACCAAACACTATAATGTTATTTTTCCTTACTTGCAATCACATTACCTATAATTACATTACATTGTAAAGTACCAAATGACACGTATATAATATATATAAGCAATTAGGAGTAAGTAATTAGGTGATTAGCATACTTAATTACCCGTTTTTTGAACCAATCAAGTTAATATATTGGCAGTAGTATCCATATTAAGTATATTATCTCGAATCAAGTGACAATAATTCAATTAATAAATTTATGTAAAATTTAAGTACATTAATAACAACAAAATATAAAAATTTGGATATATAACTTCCTATTTTTTAACATAAAAAGCATTTGTTTACATAAAAGGCATTTTTTTTACATGCATTTAAATTTTTACTAATAAAACATAACTTTCCTTTTTTTTTTTAGGAAATTGTAATTTCTTTCTCTTCCATTCACAAAGTGTATGTGCCTAATTAATCTAGTACTACATAATTATTTTGGTACCAATGAATCTACTATAAAATATGTGACAAAATGCATTATTCTTCTAAAATTAACAATTTGGATATAGCTGACTAGCTTATTTTATAAGTATTGTATTCAAAGTTGTTGTGTTAAAGCCAACTTAAAAGGAGAAATCAAAACTTTTAAATGTAAAAAAATCGCCTAATTTGGAGTCAATATTATGGACCACTAACCATAATCATATTCATTATTCAAATGTAATTATGATAAGGTGCCAGGGGCATTGTCTGTCAATGTTACGTAGTTATAGTGGCATATTCGCATCAAACTGTGTATGGTAGGTTAGAAGGAATATCTTGCAGCACAACAGCATATTAGTGAGAAAGCATTGAGTGTCGCCTCATCTCAGGTGATGAGGGGTACAAACAGTTACACTTTGTACGGCAAGTATGCGATCTAACTCAGGATTAAAACCAGCTTAATTTTCTTAGCTACCCTTTGACCATAGTCCTGCATGCAGGATAGGAGTTTCATCAGTTCTTTTCTTCTGAGCTGGACAAGAAAAATATTTGCATTCAAATATATTCCACGCACCCCCAACTGGCTAAAAGTATTTCCACTTATCTAAAACAGTCCATAGCATATGCAGCCTGTCTTACTTTTGAGGTCGACAGAATGGTCGATTGACTAAACATCCTCGGATCGGACAACTTGCCCCTCTCTCTTTGGTCATTCGTTGTCAATGTCCAGGAATACAGAGGGTTAGGCCACAGACAGACATCATTACAAGGATAACAACTAGGACAATATATATATATATATATATATATATATTCCAATATCCACATTTGACATTTCTAGATCTTTGTTTATCGCTAAAAATATCTGAATTAATTCCTCATCTCTATTCGCTGCAACAAAAATATCTACGATTCCAATCAGAATTGTACCAAAAATGATCCTTGATATTTAAAGAAAAATTAAGTTTTAGTAAGCACTAATCATGCTCTATGACTATGAACAAGAACAATTGCTTTGCGGTCTTCAGTCTCTTTGTCCTTCTCTTTTCATCCTTTCCCTTATCTATTTGGTTCTCTACTTTTTGTGAAAGGGAAGCCAACCTCTTCCTACTTTCAGCCACGTCAGTGAGTAGGTTATCAAGGGTGGGTGTATACTGGTCTATTGGCCAACCAAAGAGGACAGACAAAGGCTGAATTGTGTTGTCATTGTGGCTGGTAAGCGAAGCTATAATGCAGAATTGGAATGACAAATACCATAAAGCGGCCTAGCTTAACACGCTTATAAGAAAAGACTGGTGATATTTAATATTCCTTGCCTAGAGAAAAATGTGCATCTCTCCGTGCCGGATAACTATTTTTATTCGCTTTCGATTATACAATTGAAAAGAAATGGCAACCACAAATTGGAATGCATGATAATTAATGAGTTGATAACTTCACTTAATCAAAACAAATGTTGGTTAAAAGCCTTGTTTATTTAGGTGTCATTTGTCCAGATAAATGTAAAATCAGAGTAAAACAACGTCTTTGAACATCTACTTCATTCTCAGCAGGGTTTAATTTTATCCTTCTAATTTTATATTCGGTTTTGGTTTCTATCCTTTAATGATCCCAAACAACACGTTTTCTTGACTTTTCTCTTGAAAAAGACATCTCAAAGTTTTGATCCTTATTACAACCGTTGGATGCTTCAATTACAGTTTTATAACCAAAATTGTTTTAATGGCTTCTTTTTAAAAGGTTTTTTTTTTTAGTGAGGGGTCAATTTCTTTTTTTCTTTTTTTTTAAAGGTAGTGAGTTAGGTTAATTTCTAACACTTAATTTTTTTAGTTATTTTGATCATAAATTCACTTAGATTCATTGGTATTGAAAATATATAATTCATATCAAAAGAATATCTTTTGCTAAACAAATAAGTCTAACCGTTAATATTTTCATTAATTTTATGACGTAATAATATTTTTAGCATAATTTTAATTTTATTTTTTATTAATTTTAAAAATTATCATTATATAAATTATAATTTTTTATTTTTAAATTTTTTATTAAAAAAAATTTCTCTTTACTAGCCGGTCATCTCGCAGGTGAATTTCGCTAAGGAGCACCAAATTCGACCAAATGATCAACACTGCCCTAGGGAGCACCAATCTATTGCTCCCTTGGGGTGTAGAGTCAAGCAGTGCTCCCCAAGTAGGCACGGTTGGATCTAGCATTCCACGACTAGATCCAATCGCGGAGTGGCCCATCTATGTAAGAGAGTGTCTCTGACAGGCCTGAGAAAGGAAAAAAATTAAAAAAAAATATTTTAAATATTTCATATTTAAGAATGAACGCTGCTTACACGTTTGAGGGTGGTGTTCATTTTGAAAATTAATATATTTATATAGAATTATGGTAAAAACTTAGAGTATTTTACCTTTTTATATAATATTTTAAAGATTTTGAATAATTCAATAAAGTTTAAATAATTTTGTATTATATTTTTTATATTTTTATTTTGAGTCAAATAAGTTCTTATAACCAATAATTGATTAATTGTCATTAGTTAAAATATCACTAATAATTTTTTATACCTACATGGCTTGATATGATATTAATGTAATAAGTGAAAAATGTCATATAACTATTTTCTCATGTCATATCAATATATCACATTATTATCAATATGACATGTTAGAAAGTCATAAGTGACATAAAATAACAAGTGATAATTTGATTAACAACAATTAATCATAATAAATATTTGACTTAAAAAATAAAAATATAAAAATTTAAATTAAATATAATAAAAGAATAATGATTTATTTAAAATTTTTTAAATAGTTCAAAAAAAAATTTAATATTATGTCAATTACTTTTCATCATTTCGGCATCAAAAAAACATAAACTATCGACAAAACATAACAAATTACTTGTTCATAAATATCTACTTGGACCACTTGATGAAATTGTATATAAAGGAGAAAGATAGAAGTAGCAAATCTTATAGTCCAGGCAGGCAGGTGAGTGCTTAGTTAGCAAATCTTATTAATCTTAAACCAGTTGCAGACTTGCAGTGATTTCACTTGGTTTATAATATGAGCACATATTTTTCTCCATTCATTCCACTTGCTCTGATTAAGCTGCATAAATTAACTATTATGTATAAATTAAGATGATGGTTTCAAAATCTTGTCAAGATGAGTTCCTTGTTCTCTAGGTTTGTACTAGATTACATGATCTCTCCACGTTCTTGGTGTCAGGATAATGTTTAATTTAGCTAGATTTATTAAAGTTCTTGTTGAATATGAATGTTTTGGCACTTTATGGCAACTTGAATGAAGAAATTGATGCGAATCCAAGAAAGTTAAAAAAAAAAAGAAAAGGAAAAGAGCCTCATTGTTATTAATTTCAAGCTGGAAGGTTGTGATGTGTAGATGAGTTAAACGTCAATAATCCTCTTTGGAGGACACTGAAGGGCACTATCTTCTTGTTTAAAATAAGCTATCACATAACTTGACATAAATATAAAAAATCACAAGAGAATCTTGCTGGTAAGATCCGAGACAAAAGGCTAAAACTTAGCATCAAAATGTTTCATCAAACAAATATTGATTTGTAAACTTTATCAAGAAATGAACTATTTTTCTTGATAATGGTACACATGAGAAACCTATACTAATTTGTTTTCCTTTTACCTTTTCTTTTCACTGGGAAATTAAACGCGCCAATTATCTACTTCTAATAAAGATATAAACGTGAATAATCCCTCGGCTAGTGGGATATGATGTTAGCCTTGAAATTTACAATTAATCACACTTTATTATAGGGAGCATATCACTTGTAATTATTGTCTTACAGTAGCTTTATTTCATTTGATCGGTGGGTGAAAATGCATTTTAGGCTAAAACCCACTTTTTTGTATGGATTAGGCATTCTAATCATGTAAGATTCTAAAAGGAAAATGATGAAAACCATTGAAAGTATATCTCTATTAACTTTACCGAAAAGTCTTCCATATATATATATATATTAGGAGATCATATTTCTACCTAGCTGTACTTCATTCAAGGATTACTTAAACAGTATCTTCTTTTTATATTAGATTATTTAAATCTGCTCCTAGCACAACGAGCAATATGAATAGAAATTAAAAAGCAAAAAATAAAAAATAAAATAAAAATATCAATAAAATGAAATTTAAGCAATTGTCAGTTTCAAAATAACGTATTTTAATAAAGCAAATGAAAAGCCAACGTAGAATTGCAAGTGGTGTTCATTGATGGTGAAGTAATTAGTAAAATATTAATCAATAAATGACAATTGCTCAATGGGACAACGTTGGATAAGATTTGAATTTATGCGGGCAGTCTCTATATTCAAACTGAAATACCCTTTTGTTTGGATTTTGGGGGAAAAAAGGATAATTCATGAGATAAAGATGAGAAGTAAACAAGCAAGCTCTTAACAACCATCTTTTTGGCAAGAAGAATCATAACAACAAAGATAAATACAAACAACATATATAGATCTTCACCTCATCATCTTTGATGTTAGTTTGAAAAACTATGGTGTTTACTGAACATCAAAGAGACTAAATTACTCATCCTTGTATATTACAATTAAGGAACCAGTAAAAATTCTTATCGTGTATGGTGTACCTTATCTGGCTTTGAGCTTGAAACCATAGGTAAACATCATTGACAAGTATATATGAATTTGCAAAGGAAACTAATTTTTCCATGAACGTAACAACATAAGCAAGTATTATTATAGAGTTATGGGATAAAGAATTAACAAAAGTTTGAGTTTCCATTATAATTTATTTCTCCCTAGCAGAGCAGCCTCAGCAATTTCATTTTTTGTGCTTGCTTTCACTGTCGAATTACATGGAAAATTATCAGTTTACTAAATCAATGCATCTATATAATGACAGGCATGGGTTGCTTACTGCTTTACTCTGCTAAATGATCATCATCAGTCTATAACTTTATCCGTGGGTGAGTCCACTTACAAGGAATTTACAGCTCCCACGACATGAAAAATTATAAACATATGCTCTTTCTTCTGCCCTTTTTGCATTCTTTAATAATTCTTTTTCTTGTTTGAAATTGAAGGTGATGGATAGCTAAAACCAAAAGTACATGTAGCGTATGGCCATCGGTGAATATTTAAACCCAAAGTTCGATTGAAAAGGTCATGGTGATGCATTTAGTTGCATTAGTTTATGACAATGGAAAATAACTTTTGAACGTCAAAGCTGATGTAATTTGAGCTAAAATATTGCAGTCTGAGGTTTAACAGCCCAAGAAAGTTGAAGGACAGAAACAATTAACTATTAGACAATTTGGCTAGTTGCAAAAACACCCGACGAGGATCGCTAATTGGAAAAAGTAACAACCACTCACTATCCATGGTATGGCAATCATGACTGCCAGCTCTTAGTATGCTCTGGCCTAGTTTAATAGCTTAAGTGTCACAGTCTACATCAACTCTTATGAAGTATCATTCACATTAATTCATTGACTTCATAATTTTATCTCACAAAAAGGATTCTTTGGGATCATGCCTTGACTCCCCATTAGGAGCTTCTCTTCAATGTCTTCCCTTCAATGTGAGATTTATGATTTACGTGTTGGGAGCATATTCAATTGGGATTCACATGGCTCCTTGCTACAAGCGTGATATCCTCTCCCACTTCAATAAGAGCTCATTATCCTCGATGGCACATTGCTAGTATCTCAAAATCTGCTCTAACACCAACTATTACAATCCACACCAACCCTTGTGAAGTATTGGATGAGAAAGAGCTAGCCATGCATCACAATGCAAAATAGAAATAAAAACAAAAATATAAACGCAGTGGAAATAAACAATCAAAATCCACCTTTCCACCCAAAGTCACTTTCATGGCTTTTGGATGAAGTGCAATACAGTAAAACATATATGTGATCTAGTCATTACCTTGGGGAAAAAGGAAAGTTTGATTCCTTGTTTAAACTCCACCAAAACAACCTTTTCGAGAAACCTCACACCAAACTTGGTTATCGCAAACCAAACCTGTCCAAGAAGTTTTTATGTAACCTCAAATGAAAGTTCACATAATGAATGAAGAAATCCCTACAAGAGGGTAGGATTGCCAAGCCTTCAATGTGCTAGCAAGGAAGTGCTTTGAACACATTTCACTTCCCTTTCACCTTAGCAAAATAGCGCAAAAGCAAAATGGATTTTTCTCACACACTTACAGGGGGCAGCAACACTACTCACTAGTGAAGAGTGGTGGCTAGGTTACTTAGGATGAGTAGCTTAAGCAAGGTATTTATATCTTGGACCAATTTCAGTCCTAATGACCTCTTTCCTATAATTGCAAATTGGTCCTTACACTAAATTAAACATTTGAATTAAGTTCAATAAAAGTTCATAACTTCTAGTTTTGATTAAGTTTAACCTAATCACGTCTCCTAATTTAATCTCAATATTCACCTTTTGTGTGTGACCCATTAGGTTTCCCACATGTTGGCAATGATCTTGAAATGCAATCCATGAATTAAATTTAGGATTAGATAAATTCAAACTACTTTAAATTTAACATTATGGCCATCCAAATGTTAAAAGAGTCAAGATGGTTTGACTCAACCTTTCAATGATTAGTCTCTCAGTATAATTTAATCCTTTCACTTTCACCATGTGTTTCAGAAAGTTTAGGAGCATGGTGCAATGTCAACTCTTAAACCTTCCATGTTAGTCATGTCACTAATTAGCTATCATGGATTATAGGAAACTCATTTCATAAGATCTATTGTGCTCTGGCTAGAGTCATTCACATAGGCTAACTCCGGGTATGAACAGTCAAAATACATCTCCTTAATCACTCAGAATGATGAATCCTTTCTTGACCATTCATTTGCCTTCACACATCTCATGCTATAACCAAAAACATATTGTTTAGTAATCTTGGTAGTATCCGTAGGGATGAAATCAAAATATATCAATCCTCATAAAAACAACCTAATATCACAAGTCTGAGAATCACTTTCATGACTGCTACATGAGGATATAGTCCATTGACACCAAAGTGAAGTACAAAATGGAATCTCATGTTGTGTCATGTTTAGTAAACTTGTTCCTAAAACAAACACCTACATTCTAGTTCCAAATATTCTTATACTTCAACCATGAGATCGTTTGCTTATTTTCGAAGTAAGAAACATTGAATGTACTAGCCTTTAAGCATCGTTAATGTCCGCCTCAATAATACATCGACTAGGAATAATTTAAAGATTATACTTTGATGCATAAGAATCTCATAATTGTAACACTTTATAATTCCCTTACAAGTCATGTTGTGAGACTAGAATAGTTTTGGAACCTAACTACTTTTTTTAATTTAATGTAACTAAGGACAAACCCATATAGTTAATTAAATTAATTCATGGAACTATAATTGTTAATTAACTTGTAATATCTTTTTAACATATATATACTTTATATTTTGTGTTAATTTATAAAGGATATAATTAATATTATATATATACTTTTAGTATACATACTTTAAATATAAACATATTTACTTTCTATTTTGTGTTAACATTACAAAAATTATAACCTATAAAATTATTAATTATAATATATTTTTTTGTTTATATAAACTTATAATATATATCTTTAAAAGGAAGTTGTGAGATTAGAATAGTTTTGGAACCTAACTATTTTATTAATTCATATAATTAAAACTCATATAGTAAATTAAATTAATTCATGAAACTATAATTATTAAGCAACTTGTAATGTCTTTTATATATATATATATATTGTTAATTTATAAGAAATATAATTACTTGGTGAATTATATGGAATACGAATGAGAAACATTATAGTATATGGATACAGATACGGATTCAAGTTCGAGTAATTAGATACCCATGAAGAGCATTTTAATAATTTTTTTTATAACTAGGTTTTAACAGGTTTGAGTAATTATCAAATAGTGGGTATGTATAAGAGTTCGAATTAGGGTAATAAATCAAATATTCGAGTAAGGTTTAGGGACCTCATTTTTTAATAAATTTTGGGTTTGAATACTACAAAATTAGCGACTACCCTACCCGTTGATATCCCTACATAGCAACAATTAAAGGAATGATATGTTAAAAACAATAAAACAAAACATATTTTGTCAAAATTCTTCCTCACTCATGATCTCCAAGAAAAAGGTTATATTAGTGTTAAACAAATTCGTTTAAATGACAATCTAACAAATTTATTCACCAAAGCCCTTCCTATTGCAACATTTGAAACGTTTGTACAAAAAACTAGAATGTGTCATTTTAAATATCTTAAATAATGTAGTCATCAAGGAAGTAAAATACGCATTATATATTTTTCCTTCATTAAGGTTTTTTTTCCATTGGTATTTTAAATAAGACAATATTTCAAAATCATATTCTTGAAAATAATCTTGTACTCTTTTTCCTTCACTTAGAATTTTTCCATGAAATTTTTCCTAGTAAAGTCTTTACAAGGTATACTTAATACAGTGAATATTCAAGAGTGAGTATTTTGAATATATGTGCGAATGTCCATTATGTTACAACCCAAGAGTTCAAACCAAGCCAAGCAGTCGAGACAAATCAAACAACCTAGCAGACTAAACACAATAGTGTAAAATGATGTGAACTCTTATACTTAATGATGTATAACTAGATTTGGAAGTAGATTAAATGGGACTATGATCATGATTTAATCTATCCAAATTAAATCCCTTACGCATTATCTTTATTTTGTAAATGCTATACAAATAAAGGATTTTTAACCTGTAAATAAGCCTCTCACTTTATTTGTAAACACACCCAAATAAGATCCTTTTACTCCCGTTAAATACTTTCTCTCATAATTATTCTTTCAAATTATATTTCATAATAAGTAAGTTATATTAAAAGAGATTTTTTATCATTTTTTTCAATAAAAAAAGGTAAAAATGTCAAATCATGTTTAATAACATTGTAGAGTAAGTTCCAATATAAGATTATATTTGTTTTTTATAGCAATTCCATTAGTGATTACTTTATAATCTTATATTTTAAAATAATCGTTGTAATATAATTTAATTTGACACATTATAAAAAATGTGATAACACAATCCTTGTGCCAAATGCTATCTAAGCCTTGCCCAATCTCTATCGCATCCGATCAACCATTTGGTAGACTTGCCACAAGTATAATATGGCATTTCGTTCCTAGCCATTACAAGTTAAATCATCCAACATCAAGGCTGCTTTCATCTCGCCTTAAGCTTATATAGCTGCTAATTTCTTTGCTACCCTGTTAGGTGAAAATCAATTAAAACAAAAATCAAATGTGAATTGTGAAAAAAAAAGGGTACTTTTTAAGTTTGTTGGAGATCATATAAGATGTATATGTTCCATAATGTGTAATGTCAGAGGTGAAGTTGTCACATTTATAACTATATATGAAACTAAAAAAATAAAACATGGTTGGTTGTTATTGGGTTAAGGTAATGTTTATATATATATATATATATAATTAAAGGAGAGTGGATTCGAATCCTACTCTTTAGGTAGGGGATCATACACTAACCAAAGAGCCAAATCCTCAAGTGTGAGTTAAGCTAATGTTCAACACCTCATATCTTTAAAACTTTTTTAATTTGATTTTTTAATACTAAAGAAACTTATTTTACCTAAATTTTTTATGGCATGTAAAGAAACGAGGAGAGAGGATAAAGCAGATTGGGATAAGGAGAAAGAAAGAAGAAAAAAATAAATAAAAGACAAATGGACAATAAAAAAAGATATAACTAAAAATATTGGGTTAAAGGTAAAAAGAAAACATGATTTATACTTGTCTTTCTCTAATCTTCCATTTTCTTCTCTCATTGACCCTTGTTTCTTTTCTTTCTTAGGATTTTGAATAAATTGAAATGAAAGAAAAAAAAAAGACAAAAAAATGATTTCATCAATTAATTTGTAATTCCTTTTTTATTTATCGTCGTGAAAATCATTAAAAAAATATTTATCTATCCTATCTAAAAAAATTTTACATCCCTGCAATGCGGTGACTAGTGATAAAGGAAGCCTCATAGATAATCTGAAAATAATACTGACATGAAAACAACCTTTTACCCAGTTTCTATGGACAGGCAGAAGTCCATTGTAGGTTTCATGTTATGGGCCTTTCGACAATTACGAAGCAAAAAAGGCCCAAAAATGGTAGAAAACTTGCACCAGCCGAGAATCGAACCAGGGTCTATTGTCAGGACCGCAGCTCAGCAGATTAGAAGTTGCCCGAGGATGCTCCGGAGTGTCGGTATGTGGGGGAGTTTTGCTGGGAGAGAACCCCCACTGGATAACGTAAGGCAAGTGCAAGGTGCCAAAAGGGGCGCACAGCACAAGCCCCTGGGCGAGCCAGCCCGACAGAGAGCCAGGCAGACTGCGCGTAGGTGCACCAGCCCGCAAAGCAGGGGTGCGCTACACGCCGACCCGCACAGCATAGGTACGCAACATGCAAGCCCGAGGCCGCCGGCCCAGCAGAGGTGCGCGGCACACAGGGGCACATAGCATGGACACACGGTACTCAGGCCCGGGGCCAACCAGCCCAGCAGGGGTGTACGGCACGCAGACCCGCATGGCATGGGCGCGCAGGACGCAGGCTCGGGGTCGTCGGCCCAGCAGGGGTTCGCGGCACGCAAGGGCACACAACATGGACACACGGTACTCAGGCACAGGGCCCGTCGGCCCAGCAAGGGTGCGCGGCACGCAGACCCACATGGCATGGGCTAGCACGACGTAGGCCCGGGGCCCCCGACCCAGCAGGGGTGCGCGGCACGCGAGGGCGCACAACATGGGCGCATGGTACGCAGGCTCAGGGCCGGTCGGCCCAGCAAGGGTGCGCGGCACGCATGGGTGCACAGCATGGGTGAGCAGCACGCAGGTGACAGCACGCAGGTGGGCACAGCATGGGTGAGCAGCACTCAGGCTCGGGGCCCGTCGGCCTAACAGGAGTGCGCTGCAAGCAGGATGGCTTGGCAGGGGCGCAGCACGCAAGCCTGCACAGCGTCCAGACAAACTGCCTGCGCGGGGCCCCTGCGTCCCAGCCTGTGCGTGGCCCAGACCCACCAAGGGGCCCAAAAGGGTGCCGACCCACGAGACCCACTCTTTTGATGTATTAAGCTACTGGAAATTGTAGCTTTCCCTCCTAAATGTTTTGGAGGGAAATATTTTGGGGGGAATATTTGGAGAAAATTGGCTATAAATAACCCCTTATACTTTGTGTAAATCATTCAATTCATTCAATAGAAGTTCAGCTTTTCTTTTTCCAGAATTCTCTTCTTTTTTCTTCCTTTCCCTTTTATGCAAGTTTGCTTGCCGACTTAAAGCCATTGTGTGGGTGTGCGAGTGTTTCGGTTGACCGAAAAACAGTGGGTTGCGTGTGGAGTGCTGAGTGCGTGCTGAGCAGGTGCTGAGCATCAAAAGGCTGAATTGGGTTCTAGTGCCGGGATAAGGGTTGAACCCAAGGCCGCACGGAAGGTGATCTGAAGAATCGCCTCGTGACACTATATTGTAGTAGGGTACTATTCTACCACTAGACCACTAGTGCTTGTTACTCCACAACTCTCTAGCATCTAAAACTGCGAAGTAGAGAAAAAAAAAAAGCAAAATACAATTATGAATTACCCAAGTTGAACCAGCCTTCTGTGCCAAAAAAGTTGCTGTTAAGCGTTTGGACCAATGGCAAAGCTTTTACAAATTGCTTAGCCACGAAAAGGAACCTTATCCTTAGATATATGGTGATTAAACAACCTTATCCTTAGATATATGGTGATTAAACATAGGCAATCGCCTCTAATTTGAAGATAGCTACTAAGGTGGTGCCCTTTAAACTTGACTACTTGCAGCTGATTAATATTTGTGATATGGGTTGCTTTTTGCTTGTCACTACATTTCCTTCTAATTAAATGCATTCATCAACAACTGAAAGACACTGAACACTCGACTGCAATCTCCTTCATTGCTAACAAAAGAAAGAGGGTAAAGACAAGTAATGGGCAATTGAGAACAACACACTTCGACGCAGAGATTCAAAAGGGAAGCTCAGCAACTCAACTTACATCTTCCAACTATCCCAGTATTTGATACAGGCTCCCGCTATGTCTAGTTGATCCACATGTACTAGTCTGTGACTCTGCACTAGTTTCACTCTCAAACAATACATTCATTTTAGTTGATATTTTTGGTTTTTTTTGTTATTTGTTTTTTATTTTCAGGTTTTTTTAAATAATTTTTGCTTTTTTATTATCATTCATTTTTTACAAAAGGCAAAACCATAAAGCATTTATCAAACAAATCCGAAATGAATAGTGCATTGATATTAATATTGCTATGTTTCAACATGAGGAAATTAAAGCGCAAAATTTTTCAAAAAATTTAATAAAATGATCTCATTATTTATAAAAAAAAATATGCTAGTTAGCATGATCATTACATTTGCGGCATAGACAATTAGATAAAGAGATGAATTGCCACTTTGTAAATAATGTGATTCTCAATTTGATTTATGGGAAATACTCTCTTATTTTATTAAATTAATAAATATTTATTAATATTTTATCATGATTTAAATAAAAATAAAAACTAGTCAGCGTACGCCATAGGGTAGAGTTTGTCGTCATTTTTGTTGCTACTATTATTAATTAATTATAACAAATCACGATACATAACAGCAGCGGGGATAGCTCAGTTGGGAGAGCGTCAGACTGAAGATCTGAAGGTCGCGTGTTCGATCCACGCTCACCGCACTTAATTTTTTCAAACTTTACTCAGGCTCTCTTTCCGGCACATATCCAATGATGGGTTTCACTTTCACACTGTATCTATTGGGTTGCCAGTAGGAATGGATGAAAACTTTACTAGGGCCCCCTTTCCGGTTCACATCCAATGGGCTCTCTTGGTGTCTCTTTCTTGGGTTGCCATGGGGAATAGATGAAATATCTTTGTGAACAAAAATGTAAGGGCAAACAGGGCCCAGTTTCGGTGGAATTATGTCCATGGTGCCCTGCCCCTGCTTTAGTTAGAATCCTGCTCCTAAACCGTCACTCGTTCAGAAGTTATTTCCCCAGATTTCTTTGTTGGGATATGCTGAGTACCTATACCACCATGTTATATATTCATTTAAATTCCATATTATCTGAATTATGCTCAAGGATCTCAAAGTTTTATCATATGACTAATGCAAGATACATGATCATAGATTGCAGTAAAAGGAGAAGGATAACCCTTCTCTAAGTGCACTTAGAGGTGATACTTGTGATTCACTATATGAGAATTGAGATTGAGACAGTCTAAAATGAAGCTGTTAAAATTAATGGCAATGTTGATATACATACACATCAAAATTCCAAAGTAACGTCGTAGAAAGAAATTCCACCGGCTTACCGGTTACCGATTACCCATCAAGAAACTATCAAGACTCCAGAAATATGTCAATATTTGTGTTCCACAATATAGGTTGCCTTCATGGAAATCAGGTTACATCTCATGCTTGGACCATTTCCTAGCTTGGGAAAGATATTGACATGATAAGGAACAAGTATGGAAACCGAGTCAAATTCAAATCTGAAATCAGATAACCGATCTGACGGCCAGATAACATTTCTTTTTATCCACTTTCACATCATTTCTGAATATTCTAATTCCATGAAATAAGACTTTGACAAGAATAATTTCAAAATTGTAATGCTTTTAATTGATCCTACTCTTGATGTATAAAGAGTACTAATGACCTACAAAGCCAAAGAATTATATTCTATAAAAGGCATATTTATACCTTACCAAATCAAAGAAAAACGATGGACTTACTATACAAAATAGATACTGTAAACTAGTTATCTCTCTGGGTACCAGGTTAGCTGATTTTTCCACCTCCACCACAAGAGAGAAATTAGGATAAAACAACTATCCAGCTCCGCGAGTGGAGAGAAACAATGAATTTTCCGTTACTTGCTTCCCTTGAGCTTGTAGCTTCCCAAGTTTTGTCTTATCAAGTCTTGCTCTTCGAGCAAAATCTTGGATCTTGCGGTCATGCTCTTTAAGCATCTGATCAACATTGTCGGATGGAGCAAGCAATGGACCAGAGACATAAATTTTGTTTCCCCTATGACCACGACCATGCTGAAGAATAGAAATCATAAGAGTGCAGGTTTTAGGATCGATGATCGGTTAAACAAAAGCCAGTTTGAAGGCTGCTCTTAAGGCATGAATGCTCAAAGGGAAAAATATCATCTGGACCACAAAAATTTTGAAGTCTAAAGGGGAACCCATGCCTACTGATATGAAAGGCAAAAACGTTATTAGGAAACTGGGAAAAATCAGCAACTTTGATCTAATTGATTATGCAGTTGCTTCTACCAAAATATATATTGTTGTCAATGATAAATGTTGGTTATATATGCTTGAATGATTTGCATCTATGGCCTCCATTTAAAATAAAAAATAAAACCAAGTAACTAACCAGACTTG
The DNA here is from genome assembly GCF_002168275.2 of Theobroma umbraticum. Taxonomy (NCBI): domain Eukaryota; kingdom Viridiplantae; phylum Streptophyta; class Magnoliopsida; order Malvales; family Malvaceae; genus Theobroma; species Theobroma umbraticum. The sequence goes on along the minus strand of NW_018397254.1, from coordinate 11,830,814 downwards.
ATTCCTTAGTGCAGGCTCTTCCACCTCCTGTCTGGGGAGACTCTGCAGTCTTTGGCATATGACGTCTGACATCCTGCTTTCCAGCAGACTCTAATTCATTAAATGATCTCTGAGACCTGCCCACTTGGTTTACTGCTTCTAGAGTCAAAGGTCCAGGTTTCTCTCTGTGATCTTCAGAAGCCAAAGTTCTAGTAGCTACTAAACCTGATAATTTTGATAAGTTGGCTCTCGATGAAACCATATGAAGATCATCATGTTCCTTCCCAGACTTCCCAAATACAGTGCCATGGACCAACGGACCTGAATGTGAAATTTTCTTTCTATTGTACTCTAAGAAATCTCTACTTCCTTCTTTTGCAGCATGTGTCTGTTTAGGAGGATCATTAAGAAAACCAGAAATGGCATCTGCTTTACGAGAGTTGAACATCTCACTCCTGCTCTTGAAATTAGGATGAGGTTGTCTTCGCTGTAATTAGAGGGGGAAAGTTGAATATTGTTAGCTATAGAGAAGCAAGAGGGAAAGGCAGAAGGGAAGAAATAAGAAACATTCCAGTCCATAGGCTCTGCACATAACAACAGTTCTATGGTGCTATTGTGTAAAGTAGCATATTAGAAGAACAAGAGCCAGAGAAAACCAAATTTACAACCATATAAACACATAGATCAAAGAAAAGGAGAAACTTAAAAATCCAGTCACATTTGATCCCAAAATGATTGTGTTAGTGCATATATCAAGTGATTAAAAAAGTGTTAAAAGAACTGTAATTTCTGGCATGTGCCAATATAAGATTGCCTACGACCCTTTTTTGCATGTAACTCTGTGAGCCGCATTTCTCCACACAAATATGCACTTAATACCATAAAGAAAGACAGACATTGATAGATTCATTCTGCAAATCTCTTTACAACATTTGAGTATACCGACAAACACAAAAGAGATGCCCAATTTTCTTCCCTCCTGTCCTTACCGGAAAGCACAAAAATGACTTCAAACAAGATTTAAATTCTTAAAATTTTTTATAATCAACATCTCAAATTTATAATCCTTTATTAACAAAAGAAGTTTCACAAAACAATGGCATCTAGCTTCTTATGACTAGCATTTGAATGAATTCCCATCTGATCTTTTTTCTTAAGAAACTAAAATTTACCTGCATTGATGTGGCCAGCTCAGTATTAGAATTGGATGTTGGTATTGCAAGTGATTCCTTCTGTCCCCTCCTTTCCATGTCAACCCTTGAACCCCTGCTCCCAACTGCTCTTTGCCTAAAGGGAATCCAAGAACAGGTTAATCTTAAGAACACTTTTTAATAGCAAGTAAGCCTCTCCTTGGCTTAAATTATGCATATAGAAAGGTGCCATTACAAGTCCACAGGAAAAAAACAGAAAGAGAGAGAGAGAGAAACACTTTAGGCTACAAAACCCAAAAACTTCTAAGGCAACAAACAAAAACAGCTGCTTTTCAAAAAAAAAAAAAAGCAAACAAAAACAGCCCCATCATATTGAAGAAATCCAATTCATATTATGAATACATTTCAACTTCAAAGATCTTGGTACATTTCACCACCTATCAAGGTTCAATCATTAATTTATAATTAACAACATTAGAATTATCAGATAACAACATAAGTGCAAAAATAGATAATACGATAGAGAAGTAACTTATACCAAAAATAAAATATAAACCATGCTGATTTTTGAAGCTGATAAGAATCAATTTTAACATGTACCTTCTAGCTTCTTCATCCCGAAGCTTAGCATCAATCTCCTTGCTGGGAGGATATTTGGGTAAACTTGAAGGATCACAAGCAAGAGGTTCAGTTTTAAAGAACTGACAAGAAAGGTAGAGAAAAGAAAAGAATCAGTGAAACTTGATAATAGCTAATAAGACCATAAAGGAATAACTCAAGTTATCCATGAGAAATTAAAGAATTGATGACTCAACAGCAGCTAAAAACGAGTTAATGTAGTTAAAGAATCATTTTCATGGCTGCAACACATCCATCTCAGTTGTGCTCAGAAAACTGTCTTGTAAGTTGTGAAGAAAACAGTTTTAGCTCCACTATTTTGGAAAGAGGACAGTAAAATGATACTGATAGACTCCAAGCTATTAAGTCCATGCAAGAAAAAAGGGAAAACGCACACAGCATTTCGTATTAATAGATAAATGCATTGGTGATGATTGATCACATTGTGCATACCTCACTCTTCAGAGCAAAAGCTGCAGTTCTTCGATGAACAGGATCTATGGAAAGCAAGGTCTCCATGAGACTCACAGCAGGAGAGGGAAAGTCTTTAAATGTTTCAGCAACACATCGTCTATATGGGTGTAGAGGCTTGAACACTGTCGAATGAGGTAATTTAGCTCTTTTCCAGTATTCCTCAGATGGTGAGCCGCATAGCTTAAAAATCTTATGTAATTGCTCAACCTACAAACCACAGGAAATTAAATTCTTACCTGCCATTTACTCAAAAAAAAAAAAACAAAAGAGCATACCACTAAAATGCTTACTTTGAGAACATAAATAAAAACGAATTTATACAAATGTGCACATCAGTACATGGAAAGGAGATAATTTCACCTAAGGAGAAATTTGGGGTTTACAAATCATATTGCTTCTTGATGGAAGAATGGTATGCAAGCACACTACAAAACACGTTTCATGCCAAACAATCATACACCAAAACCATTTTAACATATATGAACTGCCTTTTTGTTTGCAAAGGTCACTTCAGCTTCAGCAACTTTACAATGGTCTAAACACAAAGATTACCAGTTTAGTCTAATCAAGTTCAAAGTAAACACAAATTAACAAAACAAATCCAATTATTAGAAAACAATCACAATCATAGAGAGATAACATGTAAATATTCCTTTAGTCACATGAGATTCAAATACTCCAAAAACAACTTCAGCATCAATATAAGCATGCATTACACAAAATTTCAGTAAAATTGCCGGCTTAAGGCAAAATCTAGTATTTGATTAGATCATCTAGCAATTTCCATTGTATTTCTTTTTACCCTCACATTCCCAAGCTAATGCTAGGAAGTTGTGGTCATCTTTTTTCCTTAAATATTTTCTCTAAAAATAATGACAATCATTATATTGATAGTAAAGAACATAAATCAGCTAGGCTATTGAACCTGGTACCTCTGTTTTCCCAGGCAAAATAGGTTTGCCAGAATATAGTTCCCCAAGAATGCAACCAGCACTCCATAAATCTATTGCAACCCCATAATGTGAAGCTCCTAACAAAAGTTCTGGTGGTCGATACCAAAGAGTCACTACACGGCTGGTCATTGGAACACTATCATGAGGATCAAAAGAACATGCTAATCCAAAATCCGCAATCTTTAAGATTCCATTACTGTCAATGAGAAGATTTGAACCCTTTATGTCACGATGAAGGACACCATTGCTGTGACAATGATCAAGTCCACTTAGAAGTTGCTGCATGTAGCATTTAATCTGGCCCAAAATGGAAAGAAAGTTATGAATACGCAAACACTAAAAATAAAGAAATGTACAAGAACAGACATCCTAATAAATTGCAAAATAAAGGTGAGTAGGTAACCACTGCACGAGGTTGCATCTAGATACTGCTGTATTAAGAGACAACGTTAAACAGAAGCCTACAATAACTACAAAAACCATTATAAGATTACCTGAGGCTCTGAAAACTTGATCCCTGGAAGTGATGCTAGTCCCACAAGATCATGTTCCATATATTCAAAAACAAGGTATAAGCTGCATGACATTGGGGATGTGATCAAGCCTTCAAGTTTAATAACATTCGGATGATCAAGTCTTCGTAAAAGAATAATCTCCCTTGCCATAAACTTCACACTCTCAGGATCATGATTATCAAACCGCACTTTTTTCAGAGCCACAAGTTTATTGTGAATGACATCACGAGCCTTATACACACTACTATAAGTTCCTTGGCCAATCTGCAAGAATGAAATAGTATCATGCAAAAGACAAATAAAGGAAAATGAGAACATCAACATGGAAAATAGAATTCATATGGATACATAATAAGATGAGTTTCTGTGTCAAACTAAATCAGTAAAGCATCATGGACCCTACTACAAAATACAAGATCTTCAAAGATGTGTGATTAGTTTACGGGGAAAAATGGGCAAACTAATAGACTAGATCTTTGTTCATTTATTCACCCAAAAAAAAAAAAGATCTTTGCTTGTTGGAACTCATTACTCTGGTATAAAGGTTCCAAGTCGATGTGTCCCAAATTAGTTACTACACTTGTCCGCAGAAGAGGGCTGTGTGTATTTTAGAAATCAGGGAAATTATAGGATAAATATGAAAAACACTGTTCGAGCCCAAAAAGGAACCAAGTGACAGAGTGAAACAGATTTCAGTTTAAATAATCAACTAGGCCAAAGATTAAGCAAATATAAAGTATAATTCTCTGAACAAAATCATCTTTGAAGAGTTGTAGTCAGTTCATTATCTTAGCAGTATATGAGGAGCATTAAAAACGCTTTAAAGTAAATGTAATTGGGGATCGAGCCAAGTAAGAAAGCCTACTTTATCCAACTTCTCAAAAGTATTGGCACGTCTTGGTATCCATCCCTTGATAGCTTCACCTGCCACAGCAACAAGCCAAGAAGGCCACCCTGCTGCAACTTGCTCTCCTTCTATGCTATTCAGCACCCTTCCTGAACCGGGATTATGACCAGCAATTGTAACGTCACACTTCTCCACCTTATTTTTCTCAATCACCTCAAACTTATCAATGATCTTCTTCTTCTCAACCTGATCGTTATAACAAAACCGATTGGAACCACTCGTTTTCTTATCGATCAACAAGACTTTCACATCACCGCCATCATATTCCTTTGATCGAACAGCCTGCTCTCTTCTTGATGAATTCGCTTGTGGAACAAGCTTATCTAATGACCCTTTTCGCGTCAACCTCTCTTTGTGATTCTCACGGCTATCTTCAACAGCCGCAGACTTAGAACTCATGCAACCCATGTCTTCTATATATGGTATATATAATTACAATCAGCGACAGGGCTACAACAAATAATCCCCTTATCAACCTAGCTAACTCTAACCTTTCTTATCAATCTTGCCAAAGAATTCGAAAACTCCCTATATCCAATCCATCAAAATTGAAGAATTTGGACTGCACGACCGATAGAAATCCAAGCTTTATCTTAAATTCTTTTGAACAATTCAAAGTCACCCCTCAAGACCCAAGGTTTCCAAATTAGAGTATGCTACAAGTAACGTTGATATTGGACCTCCAAAACAGATAAAGATGACTCCAATCCAAGAAACAATCAAAACCCAGAAATATTACGGAAGAGTATAACACTGGGAAACAAATTCGTAGTACCTGGATATCTGTAACGAGGTTGAAAGTTGAGAAACAGAGAGAAAAAAAAAAAAAGTGAGAGAGAGCTTTAATTAATCGCGGAGGAAACTGTGGCTCTGTTTGATTTTTTGATAAACGCGTACACATAAACATGTAAGAGATATATAATATTAATAAATAATGAAAATTTTGAATACTTAAAAATATCAATACTATACACATATAGACAGAGACGGCCTCTGCCGGCTCTGGCTCAGTCAACAGAAACCACTCCCTCTTTCTCTTTCTAAACTGAAGCTGTCTCCAATTGTTTTTCCTGGGTTTATATGTATACACATTTAATTAACGAGATAAATAGAGAGATTGGAAACAGTTAAAAAGTGGACTTGGGATGGAAAAGGAGAGGAAAGGGGACGTGTTGTTTGGATGAGTGGGTTTGTTTTGGTGTTTGAATGTCGCATTTAACGCGTTATGATTTTGACAACTATGTATTGTCTGGTTTTCTCCTGGATGGCCTACCACCATTTTATAACGTTACCTGTGTTATACCCTTAAGTACCCCTATATCAGTGAAGCTCCTAAATTCTTTTGGGGTACTTAAGGGTTTTCCTTTCTTTTCTTTTCTTTTCAAAAAAAAAAAAAAGGAAAAAACAATGTTAACGCAATATAGTATGATTATCCTACACAAGTTTAAAAGGTCAAAGCTTCAATGGGTCATGCTATTTGCACTCAATTGACTGTTGAAATGTGCATTAGCTTTCATCTCCTTATGGTTTCCTTTGGTTTTAATAATCCATTAAAGAATATTACTAATCTTCCAAAGAATTAGTTGTTCTTAGATAAGCTCAAAGAATGATTCTATTTTAAAATATTTTGTCACTTTTTTCCCTTTCTTGTACTACATTAGTTGGCATACATAGACTATCACCCATATGCCCATATCATCTATGTGTATTATTTGCATGTGAATTTTTAAAATATATATATATATATATATATATATATGAAGAAAATCCATTGCCATTGCATGGGCTGATTGGGTCCATCCTAATTCCACTTTGATCTATCATCCTCCAACGAAAATGAGGTGGCGCAAACCCACTAGTCCACATGAAATATCAGGCCCAATATTAGAAAAATTGAGAAAAAAAAAATAATAATAATAATAACATTTAATGGTTAAAATATAAGCTTTAATTAAGTCTAAAAAATATAGATGATTAGGGCCCACCAAACCAATAAAAGCCATTGATACGTCTTGTTCCATTCAACCGTGGGCTTTGGACATGTCGTTTTGAAACTTAACAAACCCAAGGTTTTTCTACCAAAGTAGATGCAAGCCTTGAGTGCCAAGCTAAATTAAATAAATAGGCAGCTAAGCTGCATTTATAAACCTATTTTTATGGCTTCTTGGTGGAAGATTTAGAGCTGACGTCTTCCACGGTTGAGATTGAGAGAAAGGATGTGTTGCTGTTACAACTTCCAACGGTATGAGAAAGGAGAGTGTGCACCCAAACAATCTGATTGAATTAAATAGGATTGAGATGTATCATATGTTATCTTTATTACCTTTTATGTTTAATGTTATTTTTACAAGTTAGCTAATTGTCTTCAAAACCATCCATGTGATAATAAAAGGGGTAGCTTTTCTTCCGTTTTAAGGTGAAAGGTGAGTGGTGGTGGAGAGAGTAACGTTGCCAGTCTTCAAATCCACTTTTGTTTGGTTGGGGAAGGTATATAATGAGGGAAGGAACAAAAAAACTAATTTTTTAAGTGTATATATTTACTTTTATTTGTATCTGAACATTTTAGAATTTAATTTATTGATTGATATATAATCACAGCTTATAAAATAGAGTTCGAATTTTTCTTATTTCAATTAAAATAAATAATATTTACCCTCATTTCATAGCAAACAAATACAGCAAAAAATGATAATAATTGCATTTTACAATTGCTTATCTTGTCATAAAACGAAAATATCATTCAACCATAATTAATCATTCTTATTTACAATTCATTGGATAAATAAACACCATGAAAAATTAAACGATTAAAATATCTCATTTTTTATTAAATTAATATTAATCAGTTAAATAAAAACTTGAAAAGTTTTTGAAAATATTTTTTTTTTAATAATTGAAGAAGGGAGATTCGAATCATATTCTTTAGGCAGAAGGGTAATACATCAACCAATGAGTTAAATGCTTGGATGTAAAATAAAGTTAATTATAAAAATAATAAAAATAAACACAAGGTAATTACATGTCAAATTTTAAATTTCAAGAGATAAATTTATTTTACCTCAAATCGGAAAGAATTTTTCTACAAGTTACCCTAATTTATTTCATTTTCTTCAATTTTCCTACTTCTTTATCTTTCTTGTCCCACACTCTAGGATACTCTAACTAGTTACTTCCCCTTTGGTTGATACTTTTTTATATTTTTAATTTCATTATTTATTTATTTTTATAAAAAATAAAAAAAATCAACTAAATGAATTTAAATAGAATTAAATTCAATTTCCAGAATTGGGTAAAATGGATCAGTGTAGATTTTATGTTGACCTTAATATTGGACTAGCTAGCTAGTTAAAATTTGTTCTTCGAAAGATAGGATTTTTGCCGAGTCCTCACGCCTCAGACTTACAAGGAAAAGCATTTCTTACCTTTCTCCGTTTCTCGCTCCCTCGAATGGGTGACGTACCTGTTAGGTGTACGCAGGTGGATACTCCTTCCTGTTCAACGATTTCCTTTAATTAATTAATTTTCCAAAAATAAATTACTTACTCATTCTCACCATTAAATTAAAAAGCATATATTCTGAAAAGTAATTTTATTACTTCTTGCTATTACATAATTAATTTCCTGAAAAGTAAAAACTGATAAAACAATAAAAAAGAAAAAGTGAAAAAGGACTTATTTGAATTTAATTTATTAATTTTATATTTTTAGAGTAATATAATGGGCGACAATCGACAATGAGCCGTCTTTTCGTGGACAATACGCGGAAATAGAAAAAGAAATGGTGCCCTTTTGAGAAATCAAAGTTTATAGGCAGCATAGAGAATTTGCTAGCAATGGTTTGAGCCCTTAATTTTGAAATTTGAAAATTGAACACGGCCGAAAACATTGATGTTTCAAGAGCCGGCGGAGAAGGCCGTACTTCGATCCAACATTGAGTGGACCGTTGACATTTTGAGTTTCCTTATTTATGGTTTTGTTAATTTCGCACTGTTAAACATTTTCCTTTTCTCACTATTTATTTATTTATTATTATTATTATTGGATCATCTGTTTAGAACGAAAAGTTACAACCCATGACCAAATTTTACATTTAAAATCTAATGGAAGGTAAATAAGAATTGATAAATGGATAAGATTGAAGTCTGATTTTGATTTTTGTATTGTATTATTACATTGACCACATAAAAAAAAGTACCTTACTTTTAGTTTGCACTTGTTTCTTCTTTTTTTGGTCCATTGCAATTATCCATTTAACCGAGTATTTCCAAAATTTATTGACCGAAACCTTTTATGGTTCTTAGCGGTTGGAAGGTACTCTTGGATGTATCTCCTCTTCTTTTTTTTTCATCTGATAAACTTCTATTTTCGCCAAAATAATATTTTGTCATAGGTTTTTAATGCCAATTACTTATCAAAATAATGTGAAAAGTGACAAATTAAATTAGATATAGTCAGAAAGATGATATCAAGGTAGATGTCAAAATCAAAAGTTGAACCAACTCTAACTTAAAAAAAAATGAAAAAGGAAAAAGAACAATGATGGTAAAATATAGGTAACGGTAATCTTTTATAAAAACAAAAATTGTACAAATAATCTTAATCCCTAATGCAGACATCTGATGGGTTTGAACAAGCCCAAAGTTTGATTTTCAGCAAACCCAACCCCAGTCTCCACAGGGAAGAATTCAGGCTGTTGGACTAGAACAAGCCCAACCAGGCAAAAAGTGATGAATGCAATTGGAAAATAGGATTTGCCCCAAGGAGAAGTGAGGAATTTGCCTAGAGAGTAATTGACAAAGGGGGATTTTTATTCTTCAAAGAACTTATTTTTTTGTATAATTTATATGATAAGGATGAAGTATGTACAATTTAGATAAAGATGATTAGCCCAAATTGTAGCCTTCTTATATAAACAACTAACAATTATTAAAAAATTTAAATATGTTAATATTTTTTTTTGGGAAGTAAACTTTTAAATCATGACTACCATTTACTCATTTGTGATCAATCATTGTTCTTAATAAATTAAACAAGTCACAAAGTCGTACACAACAGGATTGTCCGGCAAATGGGTTGTGGAACAAACCACACTTACGACAAAAATCACAAAACCCGCCAAACACCCAACCGCACACATCCCTATGAACCCCGTAGCTCAGTCTTTGGTCATTTAATCCCGATTCCAGTTCAGATTCTCTTCATTGAAATTCTCAATCCCACCCTCTTCGCATTCCTCTTCCTATTTGTGATTGTGAAAGTGAAAATTCGATAAATGCCACTATTTATTCCTCGTTCTCTCTACCAGTTTTTTCGTTGATCGTTGCCACATTGCTATTCAGACTCATCAGTTCCTCATTTTCTTTTTTTATTTCGAGTTTTTGCTTGGAGGAAGATCACTGGGATTTTGGATGTACTTGTTTTCAATTATTGCTCATTGTTATGCAATGATCATAACGTATGAAGTTTGAGGTTTTCTTTTGGTGGGTTCATCTGGGTGTCTAGTATTTTAATGGTTTCTTCCTTTCTCATTGTCATATATTAGTTCACCCATTGAAAATTCTCGACCTTTTAAGGTTTTCCTAGGTGGGTTCACGTTCATTTTTGTATTTTTGTGCTCTAATCAAATTCGTGCATTCACATCGTAAAGTCTCGATTTTCTTGAATCTGCGAACATTTTGGAGTTGTGAAGACAATGAGAAGATCTATGAAACAATTGAATCTAGGCATGTTATAGTTGGTACAATGGGATTGCCTATGTTCTTTGTGATCTGCATTCTCCATTCCTTGATTGCAATAAGGAGTGGATCTTTGATAATGTTCTATCTCAACGAGATCTATATTTTTACTCATGGTGTTGAAACAGCTCAAAACCTTTCAGGGTCAACCCCACATGATAAATTGCTAATTCAGACATCCAATTCTTTTGTTGGTTTAATTGTTTCTCTTTGCAGTTGGGTTCTTGGTGTTCATGGTAGCGTTTATCAAGGATAAAGAGTTCCAGAGCTTTTTCGCCAAAGGTTGTTACTTCTTCACTTATCAATGTCTCTTTGGAGGGTTAATTTTGAGAGGAGGTCAGAGGATTTATCTTGGGATTGGCCGAGACAAGTAGTTGGTGATTTTGTGCTGGCTCTTTCTTGGGTGTTCTTTTTATTGTATACTTGGACAGAGAAATATGATTAGCTTGAATTTGAGCGCAAATGAATTTAAGTGGGTAGTGACAGAAGACAATGTGACATTACTGAATAGAGTTGTTGGTTTTAATTTGGATGTCTTCATGAAGGCTGGGACCAAATCATAAAAGATTTCATGTTGCTTGACGCAGGGTGTTTGAAAAGGTGCACTTTCTTGCAAGATGGGAGATGAATATTCAAAAGGAGAGGTTGTAGCATCTATGCATATGGATATTGAGGTTACTACTAGACTTGTTAAAATGGGTCGATCCGATTTTTTATTAAATATAGGGTGGGTTGGGTTGAAAAATTTTGATCTATATTTGAATCGGGCTTTAATGGGCCAACTCACCAAATCAGTGGATTGATGTGGGCTGAGGTAGGGCCAGCTCTATGGGTCAAAAAAATAATTTTAATTAATTTAATAATTTTATATATTTAATTATAAAAAATTAATAATTTGTATCAATAATATTGTTTATTTTATATATTTCAATGTCTTTAATCTTCACTTGTCAAATTAAAAATTTTAATTTAGATTAAAACTTATTATCTTTTTTTCTTTTATGGTAATGAATATTAGATGATAAATTGATAATAATTCAGACCTTGAGACATCATTACTGTCTAAACAAGATTTAAATGTACTTGAGAATGAATATTGAAGAGGATATAAATGAGTCTTGAAATTTCTATTATTTGGTTATATACTTATGTTTATGAGATAGTAGTTTGTGTTAAAGATTTAAACTTTATTATATAATTTATTTATTTTTTATAGTTGGTGTAATTTATTTATTTGTAACATATTTTTATTATTCAATTTATGAATTAAATCATAGAACAATTTTATTAATAAAAAATTTATCAAGTAGAATTATAAAAATTAATTTTTTTTTAAACAAATAAAAATGGACTGACCTAACCCAACCCATGGGTTAACAAGGGATGGACTGGGTTGAGGTTTTGATGGTCCATATAAAAAATGGGTTAGCCCGACCCAACTCATATTTTTTTAACCCACAAGGGCTGAGGCAAGGTTGGACCGAGCCAGCCCATATTGACAGCTCTAATTACTATGTTTTCAAAAAGCCTGTTTATTGTTGTGGTAAGAACTGGATGCCTTTGTACTTGTCTATTTGCAATCACTTTATAATTGTGCTATGGTGCTTACTTATCAATGCATCTTGCCTAAGGCAAAATTTTGACAAACACATTCTCATAGGTATCTCATAAACTTAATACGATGGTCATAAATGTTAATTTGGAATGGGTTTAGAAGTTGCGAGTGCTTGAGATGATTTACATGTAATTTGAATAAACCTTTCCTAGAATGGAAATGTTCTCCATTGACCTTAATTTTTTTCCTCCTTTTTTCCCAACCCCACTCTTTAGTTGACTTTTTATTTGTTCTTTGAATAGATTGATAGCCAACTCAGTTTGTTCTGCAATCCACTTGGTTACAGTTACATATCATCAAGGTTCATTCGTTGCTGTTGTTGTTCTGACATGCACGGGGCCTAATTTAAGATATTGGGTTTGATCACTTTTTAGACGAAGTGGAATTGTAGAATATACGGGTCAATTTAGACTAAGCAATTATTTGTGTGTAGAGGGTTCTTTAGGTAGGGAGACAAGATGTGTTGCAATGAGTGAATTTAAATACATTAAAGGCGACAGAGAGGAAAACTAGAGTAGTTCTTGAAGCATGAGTGCTTTGGTGGCAAGTGGTGAGAGATAAGAAAAGGTGGAAGTAATGACAGACTATGGTAAATGGGAAGGATTGAATAGAAAGAATGTTTGGAGGAGTCTTAAGAAAGTTTTTTAGATAATCTTTTTTGGGTTTTTGATAATTTTTGATTGCCTCCCAACCTCTAAGGCCCTTATATTTATATTGAACATGAGCACTTTCTTAAGACAAGATAAGAGAACATGTTTAATAATAGGAGAACGTATTTGTCATGGAAAAGTAATTGAAGAACGATTTATAAGATATTAAAAAAATGACCACGTAGTTAAATACTAGGTATAAGTTTTGGATAATGGAGTAGTAACACTTAATAGTGCACCACGTGTATGCTTAAGGAGCAAAGAAAGAAAAGGGGTAAAGCACATGTGCTTCAAGGAAAGGTTAAGAGGAAGCCCTCTTACTATCTCTATATCTGAGCCACCAAACCAAGTTCCTAACCCAAATGTAAAGAAAACTTATGAACCCTACCACTTATTTTGAGTTACTTTCACTTCTCAGTGCAAATAGCTATTTCATGCTTGTTCCTCGATGTTTCTGCGTTGGTAATGCCTTTGGGCTCTTTCGCACTGGGAATGCTCTTGGGCACTTCCACGCTTGGAACACTCTTGAGTGTTTCCACACTTGAAATGCCCTAGATGCTTCCTCATTTAGAATGCCGCTAGGCGCTTTTAAGCTTAGAACACCTCTGGGTGCTTCTTTCTTATGAGGAGATGATAAGCCACATAAGCTTCAATAACATGGAAGTAAATCTAATTTTGAATAGGTCTTATCTTGAAATTCCCCATGACTTGTCCCATAGTTTTAATCTTTTTATTATCGAAGGAAGCAATGGTCATAGGATGAAGCAAACACCTTAAATCTATATTCATAGCCTTTAGAGTAGATAGTGGCATAAGGTTTACCGAGGAACTGTCATCAATGAATATCCTTCACAGTGGGTATCTATTGACATTGCTATCCACATAGAGTGCTTGTTGTGATAGGATGTAATGTACACATGACTGCTTTTATGAATACTATGTCGTTATCATATCCACATGCCATCTTCTTCACAAGTTGTCCTACTAAGCTGTATTCCCCATTCTACAAACTAGCTATTTGTACTAACATTATGGTTACCTTTTTCCTTGATTCTTTTGAGAAGCCAAGTTGATCAAATAAGTGTCTACATCTAGGTGTCTTCATGAGTGAGTGGGCAATAGAAGAGGTAACCATAGCAGTTGCACGCGTATTTTCTTCTTGACTGGAAAAAGGGGTAGATTTTTCTTGAATACTGATCACTGCACTTACATGTCCTCAAGCATTTTGATGAGTAGGGAATGGATTATTTTGAATTTTGTTATTTCCAATCAAGACATTTCTTGTTTGTGTTCTTTTGTGAAATATCTTACATATGTTCCTACATTCAGCAAATGGATGACCCACCATGCGATGGTGATCGTAATACCATAGATTGGACTTCTCTTCTAATGGTGGTGGACTCGATACGTAAAGAAAATTTATTTGTCCATCTTTAATTCATTCTTGAAGGAGTGCCCTTACTCTGTCTAGTGGAGCTAAAAATGGAAAGGGTGTAACGATCTCTTAATCTTGTCTTTTCTTAAAGTTGTCCCATTTTGGCTTAGGTTCTCTCGAGGGCCTCTTTTTTCTTTACCTCACCCTTGAATTGCATTCACAGTAATGATGTTCCTCTTACTGAAACAATGGGCTCTTTTTTGCCTAAAGATCGTATTATTGGTCCGTCGTATAGTTTCAATTAAAATGGTAAAAGTATGAAAAGGTAAGTTACCCAAATGCACCCTATATTTTATCGAACATACCTTGGATGCATACTTTTACCAGCTTTTTTTCATCATGAGAATCTTTTATATCTAATACGCGTTCTCTAAATTGCTAGATGTACTCTATAAGATCTTTTCTTACCTTATGATGTTCTCTCCCCAAGTTAATAAAAGTCACTTTCTTTTAGGTAGAAAAGAATTTTTCTTCAAATATCCTACACATCTGGTTCCAAAAGTCAACTAAGCCTAGAGTGAGATTAACATACCAGATGTATGCTTTCTCAATAAGGGACTTAAAGAACTCATTTAACTTTAAATCGTCTTCCAAGCTTCTAATTCCCAAGGTTTCTACAATCTTCATGACATATTCTTGAGCATCACCAGTCTTGCCATTGAATTATTTGAATTTTAAGCTAGTGTAATCTTTAAGGTATGGCTTAGCAGCTACCTTAGAAAGATAAGGTAGTTTCAAGTCAAACTTTGAGAAGTTGAGACTCTTGTTCTTCTGATCAAGCAACTTCTCCAACTCCTCTTTTATGACAAAACTCTCAACACTAGTGGAAGGAGTTACTGTAACGGGATTACCTACAATAGAGGGATTGGTGGTATAAAAGAGTGGGTTAATCGTGCTTTCTCCATTTCCTCCATGTTTGTTGTTATTGATCACGTTAGCGGCATTTTCTATTGGCATAGGTAGAGATTGAGAGGTTCTGGTAGTTATGGACGCAAACTGGATAATGGTCTCCATCATTTGCTTATTGTTTTCCTCCAACACTTGCATTTTTTCATGGAAAGCTTTGAGCATTTTCATGAGCTCTTGGACATAAGTGGGAATGGGTGTTTCTTGGTTGTTGGGAGAACTCTCCATATCTTTTCATAAAAATTTTTAGTTAATTTTTCACTTACTACAATCATCTTCCTTAGTAGAATCGTCAAAATGTAAAGGGTTCTTTAAGTAGAAAGAGGATTTGTTGCAATGAGTGAATTAGAAATAGTTAGAAGGTACAAAGAGGAAGACTCGAGCAGTCCTTGAAGCATAAGTGCTTTGGTGGCAAGTGACGAGGGATAAGAAAAGGTGGAGGAAGTGATGGATTGTGACAAATGGAAAAGGGTGAATAGAAAAAATATTTAAAGGAGTCTCAAGAAAGTTTTCAAGATAATATTTGCTAGGTTTCTAACGATTTGTGATTGCCTTTTAACATTCAAGGCTTTTATATTTATACTGAATAAAAGCACTTTCTTAGGAGTAGTTAAGAGAACACATTCAATCACGGGAGAATCTGCTTGTTATGAAAGAATAATTAAAAAATAGTTTATAAAATATTAAAAGAATGACTATGTGGTTGGATAGTGGGTATAAATTTTGGGTAATGGAGTAGTAACACTTGATAGTGCGTCACATGTATTCTTAAGGAGCAAAGAAAGAAAAAAATGTTAAGCACTTATACTTCAAGGAAAAGTTAAGAGGAAGTTCTTTTAACTATTTTTATATCTAAACCACCAAGCTAAGCTTTTTAGAACATTCCAAATGTGAAGGTAACTCATGAACCCTACCTCTTGTTCTAAATTACTTTAACTTCCTCGTACAAATTGCTGTTCAATGCTTATTTTGGGGTGTTTTCGCCATTGTAATGCTCTTGGGTGCTTCTGTGCTAGGAATGCTCCTAAAAGCTTCGGTGTTCCGACTCTCGGAAAGCTCTTGGGTGCTTTTATGCTCATAAATCGCTCATAATGCCTTTTGAGTGATTTTGCAAATAGAACGCTCTTGGGTGTCACAGTCCTCGCTTGAATGTGAATCTCACATTGTTGAGATAATGTTCCCAACAACTAAGGTCACAAAGTCCCACATTGAAGAGAAACTCCTAGTGGGGAATAAAGGAGAATGTCATGGTCCACACCAACCCTTGTAAGGTATTGTGCGCTTTAGCCTACTAGCCTCACAGTTTTCAAAATTACCTTTAGTTATTAAAATGCAAGTTTAATATACTTATATTTTTTATTATTAATTTTTATATAATATCATCCCTTAAATATATTTTTAATGCTATATATTTTAGTTTCATTTCTTATTATAATTTTATATATTTTATTTTTATTTTTTAATATAATTTTTTATATTATATATTTTATTTTAATATCTTTTACTTATATTATATAATTTTAATTTCTTATATTTTATTTTATTTTAATTTCTAATTTTTATATTATATATTTTATTTTAATATTTTTATTTTAATTATAGCATTACAAAATATTTTTAACAAAGTAATAAAGTTGAAGAGTAAAAATATCTTTAATAACATTATAGAGTGTAATACAATGTGATTGTATTGATTTTGGACTGCAATCACATTACATCTCTTGGTTGTAATGTGATTGCATTGCAATAGTATGTTGCAAAACAAATATTGTAATATAATTTAATTTGACACATTACAGAAAATGTGTTCTTACTTCTCTCATGCCAAACACTACCTTAGAGCAGACTTTGCGGACAGTGGGCCCTTGTTGAAGTGGAAGAGGATACCACAGTCCTCGCTTATATGTGAATCCCACATCGTCGAAATATTGCTCCTAATAAATATAATTACAAAGAGAGCCATGCATTTCACATCACTATATAGTAAAGTGATACTAGGCATATAAAGGTTTATACCACCTTCAAACTGTAAGACATCTTTTATCCAACAGATCAAAATAGATAATACCTTACAAGAGTTCATGTAGATCGTAACCTTAGACACTTTTGTGCTTGAAACATTTCTTAATCCTTCGACTCTTATGTAATTTTTTTGTAGCATAACACTTCAAAAATAATATTAAAGGTGCTAACCAAAGTGCCATGTGTTGGTTGATCCATTATGGAATGCCTTTGAATGATGCAGCACAACATCTTAAGCACATTAACTCGCTGGACGAAAAGCACACCTCAAAAGCAGTCAATCATCCTACTAAACTCTCATCTACAATTTGTACTAGCCACAGCAAGATATAATGAATTTTCTGGTGATATTAAATACGCATCGTAACCTATTTTTCCATTTTATGTTGTTGACATGGACTATGGAGTAGTACCTAAGTTTCTGGCTGGACCCCTCTTTTATCGCTTTTCCTCAATCTCCCTAGTCAGGAAGAATAACTCTGAAAGGGAAAAGTTATTAGGTTGCTGGGCTTCTAAGAAGCTGAGAAAGATTCCGCAAGGTGTAAAGCAAGAGCTTGGCAACCCCAAGAAGAAACCAGTTATTGCAAGCTTCAGCCGGAGAAGTAATTGACGCCCCAAAATGCCCGTGGAAGGTTTCCAGTCCAAATTCAATTCCTCGTGCCCAAAAAGCCCATCAATTATGGAGCTTCAAGAGCCCCACTGTCGTTCTCGACAAAGACATAGGTTTACTTCAAGCATAATACCTAATAGCAGCATCTCCCAGGCGCGTGCAAACACGACCCAATCAGATGCTGCCAAGGTGCTTAAGTAGTGTTCCCTTGCTACCAATTGCGCTTGGTATTCCCCGTTAACTTCTTTTATCTAATGGTATCTACTTTTTCATCATATCATCTCAGCCTCTCGGACAGAGAGGTACCCAAAACTCACCGAGATTCAATCCCAGAGGCCCAAAAACAAACTGAAAACCAAAACAAGCACAGGAAATCCAAGCGCGGAGAGAGAAGGTGAGAGAACCAAGCCACTTCAAATAGACAGAAAAAACATGGAGGGAGAACAAGAAGCACTACCCGCTTCTCCTACATCAACAACACCTCCTTTGCCATCATCATACAAGTTATTTCTGAAAGTTATGAGCAAAAGGAGAACATGGGTGTTTCTCTTTGTGCTAGTTTATGCAATCCTTTTAGCTTCTTCATGGAATTCCCTTAAATCAATACTTTCTTGGTACAAACGTCAAGCCCAACCATCTTCTGCTTCTTCTGGGTGGCCTGCCCTCTATGCCTCTGTTCTTCTTGGTGCGGTTTTTGGGCTGCTTTCTATGGTTGCAGCTCTGGCTGTGGCTGTCCCGGCCACTTTGGTGACCTGGATCACTATTGTGGTTCTGCTGGCTTTCTTTGGGAAACCAAAGAGGACCTTGGTGCTTGAAGGCAGGAAGATTACAAGAGAGATCGCTGGGTTTGTGTTCAAGATTTTGTTGAAGGAAGGGAATCTTGTAGCTGCTGTTTGTGCCGTTTTGGGGTACTTTGCACTTGTCAAGAAGAATTCTGGCGAGTGATTAAGTTGAATTGTTTAAGTTAGTGAGACCTTATTTAGCTGGAGAGATTTCACTTTGTGGATACTTGGAAGAAATCGGGTTTTGGAAGTTTTCCTGGTTGATGGAATTTAGGAAAGTTATCCTCATCTTCCATCTAATACATTGTTTGATTTTTGTTAATTTGACTTAGATTAGGAGTTCAAAAACGAGGCAAGCTCTTTGTTAAAGGGCTATTTAATAGTTATCCCTGCTTCTGTTTGTTCTATGTATAAAAAGAATGAATGACGAGCTGTTGTTTTTCACTTTTAAATTTACTTGTTTGTTTACAGCCTCAAATTTCTCCAGCGTATACATGACAGTCATTCATTTTTCAGTTTCTTTCTGGAGTACTGGGGTATGGAATGCGAATGTTTTCAGTTCAAATCCTAGAACATGCATTGATTCTTGAATTGATGGGTTAATTACTTGAATATATTTGCAAAAATCATATGAATGAACTCCTAGTCTCTTTCATTATTTTATTTACTTTCTTCTCCTTTTTTTAACATTAATGAAATTAACTGTATATTTGGTATGATTGTGTTCCATGCTTTACAAAAAGCTATCTCACGCCGTGGAAATTAGAGGGAACAGGGAAGTTTGGTCCCCCTCGTACTGCAGCATTTGTCATGTGCTTGGACCAAACCATCTGAAAGAATCTGTATGTGTATGACAAACAGCTAGCCATCTGTAGAACAAACAAAGAGTACCATTGCCGTCTTGGTTTGCTCATGAATAAATAGCAGCTGACACACAAGAAAAAGAAGGGGGGAGAGGAGACAGCTTACTGGTTTCCCTTTATTGTTTCTTAGTTTCATTACTTATCTAGGTCTTTCTCTCTCATTTTTGGTCAAATCTCTAGTTCGGTTGTAAACCATTTTTCTACTGTTCAAGTTGACCTCATAGAAACTCATTCCTTCCTATATACTCTGGTGTCTTTTTCCTGCGAGTATCAGTTCGTGCTTGACATCAAAGAAAAATCCAATCCCTTCAATAGATTAAAGCTTATTTTTTACATGGAGTTTTAAGAGTTTGGCTCATGCAAACACACCTAAGTGTTCAATTATCTATGTAGAAGGTACAATACTTTCACCCTGGAGTATATGAGGCTTGTATTACAATGTATATCAGCAAATGTTTAATGTGCATTAAACATAACCGTATAAGATGTTTATTTCCACTCATCAACATTAATGTTATTAAAGATGGCTGAAAGCTATTCCTTTGAGTCATCCTCCTCGTGGCTTCCAAGCGTGTACAACATCAAGCGGAAGGAATACTAAGAAATGTGACGCAGAATGTAGCAGTTAGCTGAGCAACATAGTGGAATAAAGATTGCTGCGAGCATGACAAGAAAAATCAACCACAAGAAAAGCACAACAGAGGCAAGCCAACTAAGCTTGCTTACCACCAAGTTTAAACCTGCCATGAATGCTATGGACATCATTGTAAATGCAACTCCTAGGAGAGGAACTGCCAATTTTAGAGCAAAGAATACCAAACTGAGATCAATTAACCGGGCCCAAATGAGTGTAACATCAATGATGACGGAGCTATACATAGCGATTGTGTTGCAGATGACAAACAGATAGAACATCCTGTCCCTTAGCATGATTGCAGAAGCTTCGTCAGGACTAGAGTTGTTGTCACCACCAGGGATTGTGAAACCAGCTGAAAATGTCACTGTTGCAACCAGTGTTGAGACTAATAATACTACGTTGACGTTCTCCTTGTAACTTTCAAATTTGGAACAGTCTCCTTCAACTGATCTTTGTCTTCTGTTTCTTGAGGCTGTTGGCTGGGAGCGTTCTGCACAGGTTAGTCTTAAGGCT
The DNA here is from genome assembly GCF_002168275.2 of Theobroma umbraticum. Classification (NCBI taxonomy): domain Eukaryota; kingdom Viridiplantae; phylum Streptophyta; class Magnoliopsida; order Malvales; family Malvaceae; genus Theobroma; species Theobroma umbraticum. The sequence continues at coordinate 11,810,449 of NW_018397254.1, read as the reverse complement.
AGCCATGTCAATCGCTGCACAATACAAGAACAAGATTACATATGCACCAACAGAATAGGTTACCTTTCAAAATACGGGAACCACATAAAATCATCAGCTCTTTTTGTTGACTAGGTCCACTTTTCCAGGTTACCTTCCTAGGATCCGGATCCAAGCTAATGACCAATAGCTATAAAAAGCATCTACCGTATTAATTGGAAGTGTTCTCACTCTGACCATTTTAACATTGCATTTGAAATAATGGCCGCACATTTACGCACCGTAACTTCCTTTCTTTGTTTTCAATCACAAAGTTGCTGTAAAGATAATTTATATGTGAACAGTTGACTGATGCTAGTGGTTATAGATAATTACTTGGGAAATTATAAAAGTCTAATAAGCACTAAATTCATAATTGGGCATGTCCACAAGCTCGAACTTTCCACTGCTTGTGGCGGGCCAATGGCTCGGATAGAAATACAAAAATCTACTTCCTGCAGTCACATGCCTTGGGAAATGAAGCCATCATTTGTGTGTCTGTGTTGTATTCTTGAGCAATATCCAGCGCTGTCAATCCGTCCTCGTTCATCAGCAGTGGATTAACTCTGCGGTCCCATGTAAGGACGCTTACAACCTTGGGATGCTGGTAAATAGTAGCTAAAAGTAAAGGCGTGTTTCCATTTTCATCTCTCTCATTTATAAGATTCTGTAGCGTGGGCACTTTGAGTATGTAATTCACCAAATGAATTCTTCCTCTTTTTGCAGCAAGGTGAAGTATAGTTTGACCTTGCCTGTTAAGAAGCTCCCTTGAATCCGGACAGTGCCATAGAAACTCTTGGACTACCCTGATATAGCCTTCATCAGAAGCTACGTGAATAGGGAAGAAACCATTCCGATCCCTTTGGTATGCAGCACCACGGAACATCTGAAGCAGGAAATTGACCCCTTCAAGATAGCCTATGGATGCAGCACAGTGAAGCGGATTCCTTCCTTGTTCACATCTTAAATGAAAAGAAGATTGGTCCTTTTCCCACATTATTTTGAGGACATCTGCTATTCCAAAGGAAAAGCTTAGCAGGGCTAATTAACATGTACAAGGAGCTATGATCTGAGGCAGAGGATTTATTTCAACTGTCACTGAAATTGCTAATGTATGGTCAAAGAGAAAAGGTGAATGTCTTGTAACAAGTAAATGACATAAGAACATCAAAAGAGAGAAATTAAATGTTAATTATCCCTACACTAACTCTAAATTGTACATGAAATAAATTACCAATGTTCCTCCCATGAATGCCAGCGTGTACTGGTGATTCATTTTGCAGTCTTTGTTGTTCATTGTAGTTCCCTAATGGATTTTCCATTATAAGCCTAACAATATCTGCATACCCTGCGGCAGCAGCAAGATATAATAGAGATTTGCCTTCCTTGTTGGCACTATACTACATTTCCCTATTTTTGTCAATCAGGATCCGAGCCATCTTTTCATGATGAGCTAGCAAGGCTTCATGCAAGGCAGTGTTTCCATCCTCATTTTTTTAACCAAAAATAGATTCGCGGGAAGAACCTCTTATGGAGTCAACTATCAGACGGACTAGCAACGGATCACCAATTCTTGCTGCTATGTGGAGCGCGGTGTCACCCCTATAGTTCTTCTCCTGAATGAAGAAGGGCAAATCCTTGCAGATGAGATTAACAATCTCATGATGTCTATAGCTTGTTGCTATGTGAAGCATTGTATTCTTTTGGGGCCTTACTTGAATACAGCTTGCTGGCACAACACGGTCACTTTGTCTATCAGCGGGTCCTTTCTCCACAGCTTCTACCAGTTCCAGGATTCTGCCTTCCATCGCAGCTGTGTACAAATCAGGGTCCATGGAAGCCGAACTTCCATAGTTTTCCTTTTCCTCCCCATCAATCAGGAAACCAGGAATTCTTGTCCTTGTTATTGGAGCAAGGCTTAGCTTATGCAACTGTTTTTCTATGTGTTTCTCTATTTTTCCTTTTCCTCTCACCTCCTGTTTCAGTTTCTTCTTTCTTTCTCCCTCCTGCTTCTTTCTTTGGTTCACAAATTCTCTTGTCAGTTTCACCATAGCTACAAGACAGGGCAGTAGAATACTGCACCCTGCTGCAAATTGAAATTCTCTGAGTCTGATTACGTGTAGTAATATTAGCAAGACTACACCTGCAGGCTGCAGCATGTACGTAACATTTATATATAGGCTAGCTATGACCAGGAATGGTCATTCTTTACTCCTTTAATATCAAATTTTATTATAGATTCAAACCACACCAGGTAGAATCTTTCCAAAGAAAATCAAGGAATCAAAGGGTATATACGACTATAGTGTGTCGAACACTTTCCAAAAATCTTCCAAGAAATTGAGAGCTACAACCTTTCCTTTGTCTCCAAATTCCTGTCAAAATCTCTTATGAGGTAGTAATTCTGTTGAAAAAGGCCTCCTTTTGTAATAAAAGCTGATATTAAAATCAGTCAACATTGTGGTCTCTGCTGGCCATAGTATGAAAAAAAACACTCTTAACGTGGGAAGGAAGTAAGAAGAAATGCTGTAAACGGTACGAAATTCTCAAAGGGTTGAGCGTGCACCGGCAGTCATCTAATGTAACGAATTCAACCAAAAAAACAACAGTAATGCATCAGTATATGCATCTGTCCTCATCAAGGTCGCTTTTCTGACAACTACTTTAATCAATTGTAAAATAATTTTAAAAAAAAAAAAAATTGGCAGGCCGTTTTAGAGGGGAAAGATGGCATATTTTCCATGAACAATTCATATTCAAAGCCTTATAAAGGGAGGTTTTATAAATTATTACACTTGCTTGCCTACTCTTTTGGTCATACTCAAGCAATTGCACCAAGCCACCGAGGATAGGAGCCCCATTTGTTTTAGTAAAAGTTATGTCAGCTATGACGAAATCTTTGTTACTTTTTACTTTCAAAATCCTTCCAAGAAATTTGGTCAAGTCTTATTAGATGTATATTGTACTATTTCAATTAAGAAAAGAAACAAATGCTAGGTCTTTATATATATATATAGTTATTAAGGAATAAAAATATTTCTATTATAAAATATAATTTGAAACAACAACTATAAAATAAATAGAAATAAAAATATTTCTAGGCTAATAACTCCTTATTTAAATAGAATTTATGAGTTAAAGATAACATTAAAAGATTAGACATGTGGATTAAATTTTAATCTAAATTCAATCTAATATATATTCAAATCTAGTTATATATAATATAAATAGATATTCACAAAAATATTCATAATACTTTCCTTTGAATATCTATTATATTAAGGATATAAGAAAAAAATTTGAATAAAAGAAAAAGAGTATATGAGCCTGTTTGGTTTTTTTTCTTTTTAATTTAAAAGCTATTATAAGCTCTTATAAAAAATAATAGTTTTTAAAATTAAACTAAAGCTGTTTGGTAAGCTGTTTAACAAAATAAATTATATAAGCTCTAAATTTGGTTAAAAATACTATAAAGGCTATTTATGTCATCTTCAATCACCTAATAAACTATAATGGAACAAGTCTACTTCAAGTTGATATACGATTTCAGATATTAAAATCAAATAAATCAATCAAGAAACTGAACAAATCTCAAATTTGTATAGTAGTAATAATCTCAAATTTGTATTGTAGTAATAGTATTAAATTTTTTTCTGATCTAGTAAACAATCAGACCATGATGCTTCAATTCCCAAAAAAAATAAAAGAGAAAAGAAGAAATGGTGTATTTGACATTAAAATTCTTTTCGGTGAAGAAGAGAAAAAACGTTTAAATAGTATTTGAATGCATCTTTAAATTTTGGATTTTCTTTCCTTTTAATCTTTGTAAGAACAAAAAAATGCTAGATTTTGCTATTCTATTACTGGGTCTTCTATTTTTTTTATCTTTTTTTTTCTAATAGTATTTGTAGAGAGAAGTAGAGGAGAGAGAGATTACGATTTGCATTGGACAATAATGGTTTGCAGAGAGAAGGAGAGGAAAGGAAGATTGATTGAAAAAGGGGTATTTCTTAAAAAATTGATGTGTTTTTAAATGAAGAAAAGAGAAAGCTCCTCCCTAAAGTTTTTTTAAACCTCTTTTTTTTAAAAAAAAAATTGTTTTAAAAAAAAAACTACTTTTTTTAAGAGCTTCTCAAAAATTATGTTTGGTTTGACTATTGTTTTTAAGAAATAGATAAGCTGAAAGAAAGTTAGGTCAAACAGGCGTTATAATTTTTTCAAAAATATGCTTTTGAGATACTATCACATTAAAAATCTTATCAAGAAAAATTCAATAGAAAAAACCTTGATGAAAGAAAAGAATATAGTGTGTATTTTGCTCCCCTGATGACTACATTATTTAAGATCTTTAAAACGGCGTATTTTAATATTTTATACCAACTTTTCAAATGTTGCAATAACAAGGGCTTTGATGAACAAATCTACTAAATTGTTACTTGAACAAATTTGCTAAACACTAATATCACCATTTTCTTGAAGATCATGGGTGAAGAAAAATTTTTATGAAATATGTTTTGTATGATTGTCTTTAATGTATCATTCCTTTTATTGTGCTATGCAAGTGGTATTATCGTCATATAATATTGTTGTAATTTCCTTCTCATTTGACAAGCCACACGTTTCTCGAATATATTAAGTTACAGATCTTAATCAAACACATTCATAACTTGTCTCAAAAATTACTAAAATTTCTGCATAGTTAAAAGAAGTAGTAACTGTAATTTGTTTTATAGAATGCCATGAAATAGTTATACTTCCACATATGAATAAGCAATATGTCTAGGATCGAGCCTTACGTGGATTAGATAAATATTTTGTATTTGCATAATTAATTAAATTTAATTTTGATACATTTGAGTAATATAAGTTCATGTCCATTATTCCTTGGAGATATCAAAATATATATGTAATTCTATTCTAATGTCTTTGAGTTTAAGAAGAAGTATATCTTACTAATATTTATAGCAAGCGATATATCAAGTTGTACATTGCTAGCAAGATATATTAGTGCTCCAATGGCACTAAGATATGGTACTTTTGGACCAAGAGGTTTTTCATCATCCTCACGAGGTCGAAAATAGTATTTTTTACTTGTAATGACCTTACAACCATCGGTGAACTCAATAAATATGTTTTGCCCATATAAAATCATTTTATTACTTGTGTTATATAATTTGATTGATGAACAAAAATTTCATTTGTCAAGTATTCAATCTAAAGACCTAAACAAAAATTTGTTTTTCCAAAGTTTATCATCTCAAATTCTTTTTTTAAATAACTTATGTCTTTTGATAATTCTTCAAGAGTTTCAATAATATTTAAGTTATCAATAATTATGACAAATTCATATCTAAATATCTTATAAAAACACAAGGGTATCTAAGATCATTTTTATAACCTTCTTTTAATAAATATTCATTAAAACGATTATATCACATGTTTCTGGATTACTTTAATCCATATACATATTTATTTAATTTAATCGAATAAATTTTTTAAAAATTTAAATTTTGTACTTCAAGTAACTTAAATCCTTTAGGGATTTTCATATAAATATCATTATTAAGTGAGTCATATAAATAGGTTGTAGCTACATTCATTAGAAGCATTTCAATTTTCTCATTTATTGCCAAACTAGTTAATATAGAATTATTGCATCTACCATAGAGAATATATCTCTTTATTCTCAATAACAAGTTTTTGGGTAAAACCTTGTGCAACCAGTCATACCTTATATCTCATAATCTCATTTTTCTCATTTTGTATTCGCATAAATACCTATTTATATTTCATTGATTTCACACCATTTGATGTTCTAACTACAGGTTCAAAAACTTCATGTTTTGTAAGTGAATTCAATTTCACCTTAATTACGTCTTTCCACATTGACCAATTATCTCTATTTCTACATTTTTCAATATATATAAGTTCAAGATTATCATTTTCTTTCGTAATATTGAGTACTACATTATATACAAAAATATCGTCAACGTATATTTCATTACAATTCCATCTTTTTCCCTTCATGACATAATATAGTTTATTGAGATCTCTTTATTTTCACTTATTTCAGATACTTGAATTTTTTGTGAAACTTTATTAATTACGCTAAAGTTCTTTTCTAGAGTTTCTGATGCCTCTTTCGAACCATATTGTATATTTGCTCTTTTTCTTTTTTGAGGATTTTATTTTTGAAACCAATTGGTTTCTCACACTTTTAGCATGCCTCATCTTACAAGGACATTAATTTTGATAGAAGCATTTGCAACTATTATATGAGCTTTTTTATTATTATTTTTAGGTTAGTAAATATGTCTGACAATTAATTTACTATATCTTGCAAATTAATTTTCTTTTGAACTTCATGTTCATATCGATTTGTGTGAGGATAAAAACTAGATAATGATAATATAATCCAAGATATTTCCTTTTCTAGTTGTTTATTTTCTCCTCTAATGTTGAAAAATTATTCCATCAAAATAACAATCAGTAAATGTTGACGTGAATAAATATCCTGTTAATGGTTGTAAATAGATGAAGATTCATATCCAACATATATTCCTAACCTCTTGTGAGAATCCATCTTTGTGCGTTGTGGTGAAGCAATTGAAACATATATCACACATCTAAAAGTTTTTAAATAGGAAGTATTTGACTATAAACCAATCATACACGAAAGAATTTATAATAACTCGTTGGTTTGATGTGTACAAGTGTTGCTTTGTGCAAAATGACATGCTCCCAAGTATAATTTGGGATTTAGATTTCATAAGCAATGGCCTTACAATCAATTGAAAGTGTTAATAAACGATTATGCTAGACTGTTTTGTATATAAGCATAAGCAACAAGTTGTTTAACAGTTATTCTAACTAAAATGTAATATTCATTAAAAGCTTAACATGTAAATTTACCAGTATTATCAAGATAAATAATCTTTATTGTATAATTAGAAAAATGTACTCGCAAACAAATGATTTGGGCAAGTAATTTTACAAATGTCAAATTGCAAGTTAATAATAAACATACATGTGATCATCTAATCAATGCATCGATTAAAACTATAAAATATCTAAATAGTCCACATGGTGGATGTATGAATCCACATTATCACCCTGAATATGTTTAAAAAATATAGGAGATTTAGTCCCAACTTTAGCTAGTAATGATCTTATAATTAATTTGCTTTCAAAACAAAAGTATATGAGAATTCATTAGATTGAAAAATCTTTTGATCTTTCAATGGATAACATGTATTTTCAAAAATTGTTTGCATCATTATTGATCTGGGATGACCCAACTAGTCATGCTAAACATTAAAATTATTAGTAAACTTCTGGTTTACTATAACACGAGTTTTAATCATTTTAATATTTATGTAGTATAACCAAGAGAACACAATGGGTAATTTTTTTTATTATTGTGCACTTCTTACTCGAAATAATAAATATAATATAGAGATATCAATTATTTTTTTCATTCGTTGTCTTAATATGATATTTATTCAGATAAATATCTTTAAAACTTAATAAATTTCTTTGAGATGTTGAAAATAATACATCCTCTATTATAAACTTTATTTTTCAAGATAGTAAAATATTGACTCTTTTGAAACTTTCAATTAATCTTGTATTACTAGATATTGTATTGACATTAGTTTCTTCCATTCTTAAATAGGAAAAATATTTTTTATTTTTAAATATAGTGTGCATCGCAACAATGTTTACTAGTCATATAACATAAAAGAATATTAAATATAGAATTAAAACACATAATAAGAACATATCATTTAAATATAATGAAAACATATAAAAACTACTTCATAATAGAGTTATATTAAAATATACTAATAAACTATTAAGAAATTTCATTTTTAAATATTTTCATTACCAATCAAATAATCAATTCCTCTTTTGGGGTGATAAAAAAATCAACAATGAATATTTACACTGCTTATCATATGATCAATTTCCTTTTCATGGTGGATAAGAAAATCAATAATATATCAACCTAGTCATAGTTAAAATCATTACAATATGTTTTAGGTTTCAAGTTCAATGATGCTTGATAAAATTCAAGACGTACAAGTATGTAACTATTGATCTTTCATGCCACATCAATGATAAGATATTTTTTATATTTTTTTTGTCTCTTTTTGTCTTTTCATTCTACATCCGTTTTTATGGGTTAAAAGTATATATCCATTTTTGATAAGTTATTCACTTTTGGTATATTAGTGGGTTAAGATATTCATCCACTTCTGGTGGATAAAGTTATTCTTAGAGTTAGAATAATGATTTATATAAAGTATTATAACGAACTCTTTCATATCCATAACTATAATTGTTAAATGATGTCGCATTCATTTTAGAGAATGGATGGATTTATGATTTTCATTAGTAACTCGTTGTTTAATTAAGTAATAAAAAGACTATATGATAGTAAAATTTATATTAAGATTGATTTTTAGAAAATGAAAACACCAAATAGATATCAAGTCACTTACCCGATTTACTACAACTAGAAATTAAAAACCAAATATTGAAATTCTTTTAGAGCTTAGAGATAATGAAAACAAAATAATAATAACAACACTCACCAGATTTGCTAAAATCAAAAATCATAGATCAATCATTGAAATCCTTTTGAAGCTTGAAGATAATGAAAACAAAATAATACCAAAACTTAAGAGATTAGAGAATCATGTTGATAACGTGTTATAAAATATAACTTAAAAGAATAACTATAAGAGAAAGTATTGAAAATGGGTAAAAAGATCTTATTCAAGTGTGTCTTTGCAAATGAAATAAGAGCCTATTTATAAGCTAATAACTCTTATCTAAATAAAATTTATAAGATAAAGATAATATTAAAAGATTAGACGGATCGATTAAATTTTAATCTTAATCTAATTTAATCTAATCTATATCTAAATTTAACTATACATAATATAAATGGATATTCACAAAAATACTTATAATAATTTTTTAATTAAAAATTTAATACTTAATATTCAATTTTTAACAATGAGCTTTGCCTTATACATCAAATAGATTTTGTTATTGGGTTACTCTGAACTAACCCAAATTGGTTCTAGCCCAATTGGGTTTTGGACTTGAGGAATGGTTGCTGAATTTTTACTATGTTGCCCTGTTAGCCTTTATTTGTTTATATTTAGGCCAACACTATTTTTGCTGTGGGCTTTACTTTTATGTTCAAACTAAGTATTGGGTTTGTTAAAAACATAAATCAGATATGAAGATGGAGCAAGTGATCTTACTTCCTAAACCCAAATTCCACTAGGCCAAATTTCTTGAGGCCTTTTCAACTTTTTTTTAGGCAATTTTTTCTCTAATTGATAAAAACAAAAATTTATAGAGATTATCAAATATTAAAGAATGTCAAATGGTAGATTCTATGCTTGACACTTGATCCCGTTTTTCTTTTAAGATAGAATTAACGCACTGTTAATTAATAACTAAATACTTATATGTAGCAGTTAGCACTTGCTGAGCATGCATGCGCTGAGTGCCTATTCAAAGATGCTGGGAGATAAAAGTATATATGAATCATGCAGGGTGAAGGTTTCTGAATTTATAATGAATTCATATATGTTAAAGGATATATACATGCATATATACCATATATTCACGCTTACACACATATGTATGTATGAATATATATATATAAAGTATATACAATTTAAATTGTACGACTCTTTTGTTATAGTTACATGAGAGTGAGTATAATTACACTTCTGTTACATGAATTCTACTCAATTTCCATCCTCCCTTAATTAAGTCCAAGTGGCAAATTACACAGCTTTTGAGATGAGAGGATTTGAATATAAACATTTTGTGTTTGGAGACCTTATAGGGAGTATTTCATGTTTTTTTTTTTAAACTAAATTACTTTTTTATCATTAATTTTTTTGAAATTTTTTATTTGGTTACTTAATTTTAAAAGTAATCTTTTCATCACCAATGCTTATAAATATTTTTATTTTGGTGGTTCAATTGTTAAAAGATGACTTAACATTCTACGTTATCAACCATGTAAACTGTTTTGTCACATGATCATATCCACCTGATAATAAAAAATTAAATAGAAGAATTGTGTTTTTTTTAAAAAAATTCTTACCACATGACAAAGCAAATGTTTTAATCATCAACATTTATGAGTGTTATTTGTTTTGATCACTAACTCATTAAATGATAATAGACCTCTCACTTGACATTTTATGTCATCATTTATGTTAATGATTCTATCATGTAGTTATATTTGTACAATAATAAAAATTTGAAAATTATGAATAAGTTTTTAGAAAAAAAATATTCTTATCAATCAGTTGATGTGAATGATCACATGAAAATGTAAGAAAATTTTCATTATGTTTCAATAATTGAGTGAACCATTATATATGTTAATGAGTAAACCATTATTTTATAAAATGAATAATTAACAAAACAAATAATAAAAAAATCTACTGTTCTTTTTAAACTTCAATTGCACTGAAAGATGAATTAAATTTAAATTAACGTGGTTGTAATAATAGAAAGAGAAACAAAAAACAAGCACAAACAATTTGAAGAATTAGCATATACAAATTCAATTCAATTTAATTAATTATTTCATTCATTCATTCAACATATTAATTTTTTTCTTGTTTGTCAACAAAAATTAGCGAGTGTCCTTGAAGTTAGGAGGTTTAGTGCCCCTAGTTCTGATCTCGTCACACGGCGGTGTTGGGGTACCAACTTCAACCAGAAATGGTTGAAGCACATGCTAAGTTACTATTTCATTTTCATTTAATTATGGTGATACATGACATGTGTCAGTTAAAAATACAATAAAAGCTTAAGCAAAGGTCAATTGGATTCTGTTCTAATGTATTATATAAATAAATTACTATATTTTTTTGTTTATTAGATTATTAAATGTGGACAAGTTTAAAGGGTCAATCCTCAATCACACTAATTGAGTCACACCCTTCCTCAGTTCCTCTACTCATGCATTGATTCTATTGGAGTTTATACTCTGGGGTTTTAAGGTATTCTGCAATTTACATCATTCCTTTCAGCCAATGTGTCCCCCACGCTCGAAGAATTAATTACATGCAGTTGGAGTGATCTCTTGATCGAATATTAGGTTAGTTGTCATCTTGTTTTGAGTATTAAATGAGTGGTTCAAAAGGTGAAATTTCGGATCGTTTGGACGTTGAAATGATTTTACTAAGAAACAAATGAAGAGCCGTGGGTTGCAGGGTCGCAATCTATGCCCAAAGCGTCATACCCAATATTCTTGAATAAATAAACGAGATTTGAATATCTCACTGCCACAAAGCTAAGCATCATTACATTACTAACTCAGCTGGGAAAATAATTAAGAAACGGGCATTCAATTATACAGGTATCATAATACTGCCATGATAATATTGCCAGGGCCCAGGTCGGAATGATGAGAAAGAGATTGAAACACAAGAGATTGATACTTTCCCCTTGTCAGGCAAGAGACTTCTTCCATGAGCCACAGCATGGCATCGACTTCTCTTTCTCCTTGAAAAAGACTCAAACTTAAAACATGCCCCGTGTCTAAACACAACTGGAAGGAAAAAAATGGAATTATGATGAGTTTATCTTCTGACTAGGTCCAAAAACTCACTACACTAGGTCATAGTTCTCCCATGAAAAGCCTATGATAAGTGGACTTAATGTTTGATTTATAATATATAAATGAGAAAGTGACATGGAACTGTCCATTCTTATTACACCATCATCTCCTCTTTTATCAAGTAGCCAATTCTATTGCTGTTATGGCAGTCTTTGTATTATATCTGGGATCTCTTTGCGAGAACAAGTATGGTATAGTCTCCTCGTGGAGTGATTTTTCAAGCATTACTTTTTGGCCTTTTGAAGGAAAAAGTATTAAATTATTGGTAACTTGTAGTAGTACCACAAGAATAAAGTTTGCCGACAGCAAACAGTGTGTGCAACGACTGATGAGTTGGTTAATTGCCAATGACCATTGAGCTTACTTTTGCTTAATAATAATTGTAGCATCAATACACTTAGATTGGATCATTAAAGAATTAACTTACTCGAGATTTCATGACAGAATAACAGGTGGACCATCACGCTGGCTTTCTAAATCTTACCAAAGCTGGATGCAATTAAGTCGTGGCCATGCTTGTACTTTGTATTTCCTAGACGAATTCCATTCACGAATTAAAAAACTTTGGTAGCTTTTACTAGTAAATTTTCTTTTCTTCCATTAAATAACAATCGGGTTATAGAAATTGACATAATTTTGAGTAGTGTTGCCTATGAAACCGTTCAAAGTACATGCTGATTACATGATCCATGGCTATTAACTTTGTCAATTAAGCAACGGTAGAAGGAAAATGTTGCCCCAGAAGGAAAAATAACGAGAAGGGTGCATGTATCCCGCTCTGTCCGGCTTCTCTCATGGGAAAACTTTTGTCTGTTATAATTAATGCTTGGCTAATCAGATTTTGCGTATTAAATATGGTTCAGTACCAAATGGAGGCACACGGAATTATTATATGTAATTTAAAGACAAAAACAAAAAGAAAAGCTTAACAGTTTCAAAGGCCAAGAGACCAGACTGGACAGTACAGAATCCTAGTCCCATAGCACGAGATGGGTTGGGGGGGGGGATATTTCCTTTGTGTTCTTTTTTTCACCTTTCTTTTTAATATCATTTCCATAGTATTATTTTTCTATGGTTAATTTGGTATGTTTTGATTGGGAAGGGAGACAAGGAGGTCTTCACACATGGCCCATGGGTGTTGAATTGAGAGACTTGTTTCAGTAGCTATATTAAAATTCAAGGAAACTGTGGGGAAATCAGGTGCAGTGCATAGATCTGATTCTAACCAGCAAGCTGATACCAACACTCCACCATCCACCCAACCTCTCCTCACATTACAGCCTCCCAATATTTCTTCCTTCTCCTACAGTTTTTGACAGTCTCTCAAGCACACAAGTTAGGTGTGCTTTCTCTGCCTTCCTTGTTCAGTTTTTTCTCATGTGGTCTGGACCTTCCTTATTTCTTGCATCATTTTCTGGTATAAAAACGCCAAATCCTAAACAGAAAGACAGCAACTTTCAAATCTATCTGTCTTTCTGTCACTTATGTCTTAAAGCAGTCCTTTTTATTTGTTTTTTGGTAACCTTATGAAGAGGGATCTGCGTTCACATTTGAGTTTAAGGTACTGTAATCTCAACTTGGGTATCCTGAAATTCTGGACTGTGTTAAATTAGAGTCAAAAGGATACCCAAATAATTCTATCGTTTTTTTCTGGAATTTTCCCCTGTTGATTGGTTTTCAGGTTCCTTACCATATATAGGAAGATGGTGGCTGGAAATGGGTTGTTATACCCAATTCTTGGATTTGCGTCATGTGTGGCTTTTATTTACATGTCTTTTGGCGACTTGAAGCTTAGTAGTTTTCCCAAGGAACCAAGGTTAAGTTTTGTGGAAAGGAATGGGACACAATTCTTTTTGGATGGTAAACCGTTGTATGTTAATGGATGGAATTCGTACTGGTTAATGGCCCATTCTGTGGATGAAAATACTAGACCTAGGGTCAGTGCAATGCTGCAAGCTGGTGCAAAGATGGGTCTCACTGTCTGTAGAACTTGGGCCTTTAACGATGGAGGGTATGATGCTCTCCAGATTTCCCCGGGGCAATTTGATGAGCGAGTTTTCAAGGTATCAGAAAGAAATTCACACTTTTTTTTAAAAAATTTTGATGCGATGCAAATAATCTACGTTTTGTTCAATTCATGATTGATTCAGCTTTATAATTTCTATCCTAGATGATCTGGGTGTTCAATACAAGCTTAATTTTAGCATTTAGGTCTTCATTAGGTGTTTGATTTTACTTTATTTTTCCGTTTCGAGCTTACAGGATAACAGCTAAGTAACTATGGAGCTCATTGAAAGGCAGTAAAGAGATTTCCAATGTGCATATAGAAAATGATTTAGATTATTGCACACTTTTTGCTGGACTAAATTATGTTTGTTCTGAATATTAGGATGATTGAGCTCTCCAAAAGTGTAACTTAGAAAGCTAGAAACGAAAGAGAATAGATGAAAAGCTATACAAATTGCTCCGTTTCTCAGCCTCCTGCTTGATTAGAACCTGTCAAAAATCCCAGAAAATCCTTGACTCCATCACATTTTCTGATGTCAGTTAGTATGATTCTTATGTACATTTTCCCAATTATTGTTGTTTATTTTAACAAATTTAGGTTGTGGCAGGCCTTGGATTATGTCATTGCAGAAGCAAGGCAACATGGAGTTAGGCTACTTCTTAGCTTAGTAAACAACTTGCAAGCATATGGTGGAAAGACACAGTATGTCAAGTGGGCATGGCAAGAAGGCGTTGGTTTGAGCTCTTCTAATGATTCCTTCTTCTTTGATCCATCAATCCGCAAATATTTCAAGAACTATGTCCTGGTATCTAATTATCTCTTTTCTTATATTTGAATAATGGGAATTTTCGTCCCCTGCATTATGATGCATGTGTATGAGTGTGCCTATGCTCTTAAGTAAACTGCTAGCAATTGTGCTGACATTGCACTGTTGAAATAGTTAAATCTTAATTCTCAAAAAGGAATCCAGATGCTGGGGATGTCTTAACCACTTGCTTATTTGTTTTGCCTTTAAATTCTGACTATGACTATTACTTTCGGAAAAAAAAAAAAAAAGAAACTCTGACTATTACTGTATAGTGTATAGGGCCCCTTAAACCATATGGACCAAGTGCTTCACCTGTATATAACAAACACAAAAGTACGAATTACAATTTGATTTTGAAAGAGAACTAGCCTAGATATCATTATTAAGAAATGACTATTCCTTCAATCATTTTAGGGCTAAGACAATACCATAATTAACAGTTAGAGATAACAGAATCAGGTGCCACTGTGGTTTTAGAAAGAATGTATATGAATGAAAGGAAATTGCTTACAGCTGTGTTACATAAGCTGTATAAAGTGTTGTACTTTTCTTTTTCTTTCTTTTTTTTGGGACAGAAGTGAAGCATATATGATATTTCCTTTTTGCTTTTGTTTTTCAATAAAAAAAAAAATGTTATGCTAGCCTGGTTGGTTGCCCTTTTGAAAATGCAAAAGTGCTTTTATTGTCAATGCTGTTTCAGTAGCTTGAATGTATCTAATACAGCTTATTAGGCAGTTTGGCGAAATTGTAGTTCAGCATATCTTGATGCAGTAATAACCTGAAATTTGGAAATCAATGAGAGATAATGTAATGAGAAAATCAGATGATAAGCAGAACAGAAATCCTACTATATCTGTGGAGTTATTCTTATGCTAGAATAAAACAAATAAGAAATTAGGATTTGAATACTAGCCTTGCTAATGTTTTTTTATTGTTAATGGATGGAGCATGTATCTCCACTCTTGCAGTATGGTCCAGTTTGGTAGATTATCTGCAAACTTTTCAGATGAAGTGTACTTGTCTCAGTGCTAGCTAATACAAGTAGGAGAACACTTAACTTCCCAGGGTCTTCTTTCTGCCAGTGCAATATATATTAAAACATCATTATGAAACTTTGCAGAGACATGGTTATATGGGAATGAGGTTGGCAAATAGTCCAACTAACAGTATGATCTCAAATTGAGGGGAAAATATAATTTCTTCTGAAGATAGAGCTGCTTGAAATCTTTTTAAATGTTTGCAATATCATAAATTCAAAAATATTCATGCTTTCCAAAAAAAAATCAAAAATATTTTCTCTGCTGCTATAAAATATTATTCTGATATATTTCTTTTCCTCAGACTGTCCTCACAAGGAAGAACACCATCACTGGAATTGAGTATCGGAATGATCCCACCATCTTTGCTTGGGAGTTGATGAATGAACCCCGTTGCATGTCTGATCCTTCTGGGGATACACTTCAAGTGAGTTTCGAGATCTTACACTATTTATTATAAGCTCTAAGATTGACCCTAGATTGGTTTCTTAATTTGTTCTAAACCTTTTTTAATCTTGACAAATTATGCTTAAATGTAGATGAATGTAATGTTGTCTTCTAAAATTTTATATAACGAGTGCTAGGATTACTGGTGATTGCAGGTTTCTTACTTCTTGTAAATCTATAAGGTTGGATATTCATTCTCACTTTCTTTGGAATAACTGTTGCCCTCTTCCACTGAACTTAGTCAAAGTTTGTCCATTCTTTGAAGCAAAGCTCAACTTTAGTGACATTCTTAAAACTAAAACTCAGCTTAGTTTCTTTACCATATAACTTTATCTTTCTTCCATGCCTGCAAAGGCCTATAAAAGCTTTCTACTTCAATAACCTGAGAAAGGAGAATTTTTTTCCTTTCAAAGCTTTAAATTCATTAATCAGAAAATAGTTTAATTTAGAAAACAGTTTTTATATTTCATATGCATTCATCTCAGAGAGAGGCTTTTCTTTCTTCTAAGGCTTATTGATTTGTGTCTGAATGTCAATTTAATATTCTGCATTCAATTGCAGGATTGGTTAGAAGAGATGACAGCTTTCGTAAAATCAATTGATAAAAATCATCTACTGACCATTGGCCTGGAAGGATTCTATGGTCCTAAAAGCCCCAAGAAGTCAACTGTGAATCCAGAAGAGTGGGCATCGACCCTTGGATCTGATTTTGTCCGCAACTCCAACATTGCAAATGTTGATTTTACCTCTGTTCATATATATCCTGACCACTGGTAAGCAATATTGACTGACTCTATGAAATTGTGTCGGTATAGTATGCATGTAAAGAATCTATTCTATGACACAAAATGAAGCCTGTCATCAGTGGCAGAGCCAGGTTTTGAAGATTGAGGGTGACAAAATGTAATGGTTAATTGCAAATGACATTTGGAGACCATAATCCTTGTGGCCACAACTTCATATATTTTTAGAAGGTCCTCAACAATAAGAGTGATAAGAAGATATAACAAAGTTGGGGGGGCTATGAACTCTGCCTGATCAGGAATCTAGTTTCACCCAGCCTTTTAAATATTAACTTTGCTAAAAATTTTACATTTTAACTGTTTGGCTGTTATGCACAATTTGAAAAAAATGTTATGCAGACTTGTTTCAATATTCTCAGGTTCAGTTTAGATGGTCTTTTGAATTGTAGTATAATTTTGGTAGGCACTCGGTTGTTTCTTTAATAAGCATGTTACTTATATTTAATCCATTTTTTTTTTAATTTCCTCTTTGTTAGGTTTCATGATCTAGGATTTGAAGAAAAACGGAGTTATGTTTCCAAGTGGATGCGTTCACACGTTGAAGATTGTGACAAGGAACTGAAGAAGCCTGTTATGTTCACTGAATACGGCTTGTCAAACCAGAACAAAGACTTCCAGCCATCCCAGAGAGAGCAGTTTTATAGAACTATTTCAGACATCATCTATAAATCTGCAAAGAAGAAAGGGTCTGGGGCAGGTGCTTTAATCTGGCAATTCTTTGTTCAAGGAATGGAAGAGTATAATGATGATTTTGGGCTTGTACCATGGGAAAGCCCCGCAATTTACAAACTGACAATAGAACAGTCATGCAGATTGGCTAGAATCCAAGGACTTATTCATGAAAAGGGAAACTGGAAAGAACTGTGTTCCAAGAGAGAGTAAAACTAGTTTAATCAGAAAATCAATTCTTTGTGGTGAGGTCTTTTTGTCCAAGGGATACAAGTTCACTGGTATTGTACCATTTTTTTTTCTCATTTCCACACAAATTATATTAAGTAGTTTGCTGCATAAATTTTCATAGATGTTTAGGGATTTTCATGGTAGAAATGTGAATGAAATCCCCAGATATTTGTGGGTTGCAGCACAGATTAAATTAATAATAGTGTAGTTTGGAAGAATTTCAGGTGTTGTTAGGGTTGAAGCTTGAATGAAACCAGTCTTTGATTGTCCTTCCCCAAAAATCAGTCACAGCCAACAGCTAAGCACGCCGGATGGTTTGTGTTATCAAGTAGATGAAACTGTAAAATATAAATTGAGCCCCAACTCCTACAGATCATCATTGATGGACTATAAAGCAAGTAATGTCAACCAGTTATTTCCCCTATCCTATATATATTCAAGGAAAATTAACTTGTATTCACTATAAATTTAGATTTAGCAATGCTTACAGCTCAAACAAGCACAAAGATAAAAATCCTAGATCTATCTAGAACTTGAACCACGCTTTGCCAATCTCGGAGAGGTCCTAGTCCCACTCTGCACCTCAACCTTGCCGTTCTTCAAACCCTCCTCAATGCTCTTCTTCTTTTTCTTCTTCTTCTTCTTCTTATCCCCTTCAAATTCCGACTCCACGTTAACCTCCTCCACAATATTCATCACATCAACGCCGATCCCATCGCTAAAACTCCTCTCCCTTTTGCTCACCACACCGCTATTGTTCGCCACTCTCTCAAAATCATACCCCAATTTCCTCGCCGCACCTTTCCTCAACACCCTCTTTTCTTCTCTCTCATCCACCATTTCGACCTCCTCATTTTCACTCTCGTCGTCGTTGTTCAGGTCCAAGAACCTCCTTCTCTTTACTGCCACGGGAGCAGGAGGGGGAGATACGGAAGCATCCCTCTTGCTTTTCTTTATGATATGAGTTTTGTCGGGGCTGTCCTTGAGCAGTTTCTCGCGCTGGGCTTTGAGTCTTTTGACGTTCCCTTCGATGCGACCTTGGAGACGGAGGCGCTTGAAGCTGAGACCACCCATGGACCAGTGGGCTTCATTGGCCCATGAGAGTAGCGGATCGAGGACCGGAAGCGGAGGATCTACGCGATCGGAGTTAAACTTTGTGTCGGTGTAGATGCGTGGCCGTGGCAGACTACTGCCGTAGAACTTGCCCGGGCCGAGAGGAACCACCATGGTTTGGCGTTTAGTTGTCGACGTTCTTTGAGGAAATTCAACGAAAAGATTATTTTGGCGGGAATTCGGAAAAGTTGAAAGGAAACTGGATGATTTGAGATACTTTGGGCGCTCTTCATCGTCGCTGAGGGCGGAGAAGCATATAAAGAAGAAAAGCATGGCGGGTGATTTTAGCGGGAACGGTTTGGTTTGGCGCCCAAAGTTAGCGCCATCATGACCTGGCAAGTTTTCCGCCAAATTAAAGGTTTTGGGCCTTTTGGGTTTTGGCAGGGTCAGGGATGTTGATAGTTGGATTCGCCCTTGGCGATGATTAGGAAGGGGATATCATGGGCTAGGCCCATGTATTGATAATGTTAGAGACGTCTCAATCACGGTCTAAATTCAAAGGTAGAGATCAGCCGGGGCGCAGGTCAAAGCGAACATTTGGTAGAAAATTGGTTCCCCATGTGCTGATAGCGTAGGACAGTAGGACTTGGGAAAAATTTCGGTGCCTTGATGGTCCTGCTAGAAGCCTAGACGTGCAACCTATTCAGGTCAAATAAATTACTCGGTCCAGCTATGCCAACAGAGTTGGTGAGTGAAATTGAGAGGGAAAATACCATGGATGACAGAACCCACTGCATTATTTGACTATCCGGATACTTTTGGTGTGTAAAAAGTTTGAAAATATATTCAAACCATTATCTAAGTCACTAAGCTCACACATATCAAACATTGACTACTATCATTATTCCCTTTTAAAGGTGGATTCTCCATTCCTAGACAAAACCAACAAAACTAAAAAAAAAAAAGGGAAAAAGGGAAGGAAAAGAGAATTTTAATTAAGGTTGACATGTATTATTAAGAAGTTTCATAGCAACTACCCACGCTGAGTTTCTGGGTTGAGCTCATCACAAGTCTTCTCATTTGGTTGGGTCGATGAAAAAAAAAATTAAGAGTTATTTCAATTAAGATTATTATTTTATACATTATTAATGAATTTTTTTTTAATTTTTCAAATAAAGTTAAAATATTACATTATTGATCCGATGTTTAACGTCACATGTTGAAACTTAAACTCAATTAGCCTTAAACTCTTAAAATAGACCATAAAGCTTAAGTAAACTTTAAAATTAACAAAAGCAAAAGCTAAATAAAGGAAAAAGAAAGAGAACTATTTAGAGATATGAATGCTTTATTATTTCTCTAATGTAAGTTACAAATGAGGACGAATGGTCTATTTATAAATTGATAACCCTCTTGTTATATAAGATTAGATCACAAGATAGCAATAAGATAGGATAAAATAAAGAGATGATGATAAGAGATTTAATTTAAAAAAAATATTCAAATTAAATCCAAATCTTAATTTAATATAGTATATTTATATCTAAACTTCAATATACATTAACAAATCCAAGAGTTCAAATCAAATTAAACACTTTAAAGGATGTGTGGACTATTACTTTGTTTAGGTTATTTGGCCTACCTGTTGGGCCTGGGTTAGTTTGACTTCTTGGGCTATGACATTTTCTTCCATTCAATTCGGCATCACCTTCGTTGCCTCATGGAAAAGCTCCACCTTGCCTTGGAACTGTCAATAGTAGCTTTCATCTACCAATGCTAAGGTGCAGTGCATTCCAGGGTGTCCAACCTAACTAAAATCAAGGCACTCTTTTATGATCTCTTTACATAATCCTCCATGTTATGACACCTATAACCTAAACCCCTTAGGGTCAAGAAGACCATCTTGGATCCAAAATTGTCTGATTTTCCCATCCTCGACATATTTCATCAATGATTGTGCCATAGTATCATGTGGTAGTCCCTCCTTGATATGTGGCATAAGCGCCCCCTGCGCTTCACTCACCACTACTAATGTGGCCTTCCTACTAAGTGCATTTCCCACTAAATTTGTCTTATCGGTCTTATACTCTAACCAGTAGTCAAATTTTACCAAGAAGTCTTCCCAACAAGCTTATTTGGGACTAAGCTTTTTCTACTTTTGAAAGTACAATGTCACCACATAATATGTCATTTCCACGAACGAAGCCCCAAGTAGGTAGTGTCTCCATTTGCGAAGGCAATGCACTACTACAATCATTTCTTTCTCATGCATTATGTACTTTCGCTCAGTCTCATTAAGCTTGCAATTCTCAAAAGCCACTAGATGCCTTTTTTGCATCAACACTCCTCAAATGGCAAAGTTTGATGCACTGGTGTGGACCTCGTATGGTTTGGTATGATCTGAAAATGCTAACACTGACTCAAAGGATTGTTGGCTCATTATATTCCACTCCCATGCCTTTCCCTTCTTTAGTATGTCAGTTAGTGGGGTGATGATAAAAGAGTAACCTCTAACAAATCTCCGATAATAATTAGCAAAGCCTAAAAATGATCGAAGTTCAGTTACCTTAGTGGGAGGTTCTTAGTAAAGTATGGTCTTCATTTTGTTTGGATCCAACCGAATACGTCCACCACCAACAATATGTCTCATGAAAGATACCTCTTGGAGGTCAAAGGTGCATTTCTCCTTTTTCACGAACAATTCATTCTCTTTTAATGTCTCTATCACTTGTTTGAGATGTACCACATGCTCTTGTAATGCTTTGCTGTAAATGATAATGTCGTTCAAGTATACAACTACGAACTTATCAAGAAAAGGTTGTAATACCTTGTTCATGAGGGTGCTAAATGTGATTGGAGCACTAGTAAGTTCGAATGGCATAAAGAGGAACTCACAAGCACCATAATAAGTCACTCATGCAATCTTGGGCTCATCCTCTTTGGTTACGCATACTTGTTAGTACCCGGAGCGTAAGTCCAACTTTGTTAACCATGCCACCTTTCCCAACTAAACAAGTCTACAATCAATGGTATAAGATACTTATTCTTCATAGTGAGCTTGTTCAAAGCTCTGTAGTCAATATATAACCTCAAAGACTCATCATGCTTGCATTAGAACAACATTGGTGTGTCATATGGGGATTTGGAAGGTTTAATGAATCTAGCATTGATTAACTCTCTTAGTTGTTTTCTTAACTCGATTAACTTTAGAAGGGACATCCGATAAGGGGCTCGTGCTGGTGGTTATATCCCTGGTACCACCTCGATGTGATGATCAACTTCCCTTTGAGGAGGCAAACTATTAGGTAGACTTGCCAGCATCACATCTTTGAACTTGTCCAACACCTCTAACACCTCGACCGAAGCCTTCATAACAGCCTTTGGGTATCCTCTAACTTATGGACTATGACAAATGTTTCCTCATTTCATCGTACACCTTTGGCTAGTTGCATTGCTGATAGTAATTTAGTGTCTAGGTTACGTCATCTTCTTACTAGTACTACACATTGTCCCTTAGTGTCCAACACAAATAGAATTTGCAAAAGGCATAAGTAAATCATTAATCTTATTTTACATATACTATTGTTGAGCCCATGGTTGGAACTTTTTTTGAATTCACCATTTTGATGAAACCAACCCTTTTATTAGGCTTTAAGCTCAATTTCTTGGCAACACCCTCAGCCACAAATAAGTCTGAAGCCCTATGTCAATGAACTTTTAGCTTGATTGCACTCAACACCATGGATCCTAGCTTTGTGGCGTTTATGTCTTGCTCATCTTTCTCTTAAGTAACGACCACTAACTTGGTCTTTTTCGAATAATCCCTTATCTAATGTGGACTGTCACATAGAAAGCATGATCGTGGCTTTTTTTTCCCATCTTTGGTTGGTCTTCTCTATCTATCGAATGGCTTCTTTCACTTAACATTGTCTTTTTTGGAGTGTCAATTTTAGTCTCCCCCATTCTTACCTTTTTCCTTGGGTTTGGAAGTGGGAGGTTTGTTGTCGAACTTCTGTCACTCAACCATCGATTCAGCCACACTCATGGCCTCCGTGATGTTCTGCACACCTCGTATTTGGAGTTCTAACTTGGCCCATAACTTAAGCCCACTCATAAAAGTGAAGAGTGTTTCCTTTTTACCAATATCGTTAATTTGTAACAATAATTCATAGAATTGTTTTACGTATTCTTTTACCTCACCTTGTTGGGTAAGGCTCATGAGTTTGCCACGAGCCTCATCATCTGTGTATTCAAGATAGAATTGTTTTCGGAACTCTTTTTGGAACTTTGCCTAAGTGCTAATGGTTGCTTTTCAAGCTTTTTATTGCACTTATGACTCCACCATAACAAGGCGATGTCCCCTAAATACATGGCTACGAAGTTCATCTATAGAGCATCCTCTGTGATGTCCATGGCCTTGAAGTATTACCCCAAGCTCCATAGAAAATTATCCACCTCCTTGGCCTTTCTCTTACCTCAAAATTCCTTAGGCTTAGGCACCTTTAAGCGAGTCCACAACTTAGTGATTAGTTTATCACCTTCTATGGTTGCCTCTAGTGCAACGAGCTTGTCCTTAAGCCCATGGGTGAACCTAGCTATATAAGAGTGGTGTCACATGACACCACTTAATAGTTAAAAATTTATACTAAGTATATTACTTATCTAGAATTTTACATAGTTAATAACATAAAAAAACCCACTAATTTTTTTATAATTTTATAGAGAGTGGATCAAAAATTCCCAATCAAAGTAGATTTATCAAAAAATAATTTATATACTAATATTTAAATACTAAGAGATAAAATTTTTTTGTAATTTAAGATTTTATTAAAAAAGTCAAAACTTAAATATACCTTTTTTCTCTAAAAATTCAAAAATTACTTTTAAGACCTACAGTGAGACTTCTCTCCTCAATCTTTGGTTGCATTTTTCACTTTTTCAAAACAACTCATCTAGATTTTAATTGTTTAACTGTAAATAATTTTCAACCCAAATCATGTTTTTAAATGATTCATATGTAAATATTTTTTGATTAATTTGATAGTTTGGGACTTGAATGATTTTTCTAATAGAAAATAATATTACATGTCTAATAATAACTTGAGTCTTTTTTTAAAATTTATTTTGTAGATATATGGTTTGATTATTTAATTTTGTATTTAATTTTACGTGGTTTGTGGATGCTTATATTTAGTTTTGATCAATAAATAGAAATTTGTCAAACTGTTAGTTGTTGAATATACTAATGAGAAATGAGTAATAATTTTTAATAGGTTTTTGTATAAATAAGACATGGAAAGATATTTTAAAATATAAGAAATTGTCTCACAAGACTTAAATCCTAGGCAACAACAATATAATTCTACTAATGATGATACTGAATAATCTTTTAAATAAAGTTGTGTTGAATTTGATCTAAGTACTTTCTCGACAGATCTTGAATTGAGAAATTTTTTTTAAAATTATTATTATTATTTTAATTATGACATCACTCAAAAAAATTTTTGAGTTTTCCCTTCCCTAAGCC
Organism: Theobroma umbraticum; assembly: GCF_002168275.2. Taxonomy (NCBI): domain Eukaryota; kingdom Viridiplantae; phylum Streptophyta; class Magnoliopsida; order Malvales; family Malvaceae; genus Theobroma; species Theobroma umbraticum. The sequence goes on along the minus strand of NW_018397254.1, from coordinate 11,786,180 downwards.
CCATACCTCATGCCGCAATGACTCGACAAGCTCTTTCAATGCTGCATCTCGATGGTTCAACATCTCCATTGATTTATTAAGGGTTGACTGCAACTCTCCACAAAGCTCATTGCCTTTGGAACTCAACTCCTCCTAGTTGGCCTCGAACTCCTTGAGTATGTCTCTCGTCTCTCTCACGACCATCTCCATTCTGACTACTCGGCCTTCGAGAGTGGATATTATGTCCTTCAACTTACTTCACTTGATTGCACCTCTAGTCTCTTTTTTCTCTTGGGTGGATGCAAACTAGTCTTCTATTAACTAAATTAATGACAACCTCAAGGACGAATTTATCTATTTAGCATAGTAATAATAGTGCACAGCATTTACAAGTTAACATATAGAAAAATAATTTAGCTAGTAAAGTTTGAAGCTCTTTAAAAGCTAACCAAAAAAAGGGGATTAAGAGTTTTTTGAAATAATAAAAAAAAACACCTAGTTTTGTAACATCAAATGAAGATGCCATATTCTTTGTCCCAACTTATCACGTAATAAATAGTGTTTAAACTGAATTTATTATGTATTGTTAATTTTAAAATAATATGAAATTTAAAATCAATTAATAACTGGTGTAAAACCATTTATTGTTAATTTATTCTATTTATATATTTAAAATATCTTTATTTAACAGAATTTAAATTTCTTTTATTATCACTCTAATATTTACTTTATATGTAAGAATAATAGATTTATGATATGATATGAAATTCACGTATGTATGTATAAAAAGGTTATTACAAAAAATTAATCAAGGCAATAACACTTACTTTGATATTATATTAAATTTTAGAATAAATATCTAATTGATAATAAGATAAAGAAGTCCTTATTATATTTATATATTTAAAATAATTAATATGATAAAAAAATTTTATCTATTAATAATAAATTTTAAATTAAATGATAAATATTTTTCATCTATTGTTAATTAATTTCAATTTAAATACTCGTCCATAAAATTTAACAATGAGCTATCTCAATTCTCCATCATGTTGTAGCATTCCGTAGGGTCTACTCTCCACTTGACGCAACTTTGGTACTGAACCAAAACAGATTGTCGGAATGCATAAACCTTTTTTGCCTAACAAGGAGACGTGACTCGAGATATTAATGACAAAATAATGACCCATGACAATTGAATTGAATTGAATGGAAGTTAATTCAATTATTGGGGAATTTTGTCAAACTCGCGTTACTTTATTGCTTTCTTTAAAGGAAAATCTCTTGTCCTTTACTTTATCTCATATTAATAAAAAGGAATAAAATTTAAAATATTAAAAATACAAATGTGAATATTTTTTTACTTTCTTAATTTTTTAAATTTTTTCATATCTAATATACTTTTTTATATAAGTACATCCCCACCTATAAAGTTCATTCAATACAAATACATTTTCATTTAGTAAGTTCATGCTTTCTATATGTATTTATTTTTTTTATTTATGTAAATTTATTTTTTTTCATTTAAAGTTTATAAATAAAGACGGTGTAGTTAATGGTAGATACACTTAAACAAGTAATAAAATAGAATAATTTTTTTATTTTTATAATTGTTCTTTCTAATTATATTTTATGATAGAAAATTAAATTTTATATTCACAAAAATTAGATTTTATAAACAACATATCTTTTAAGCTCTAAAAATATTAAAGACCATGATCAAAATTATGTTACTTTATATATTGTTTAAACAGGCCTTTTAAAAGATTTGAAAATACGAAATTTCAAAAAAAAAAGCAAAAAAAAAAACATTAAGAGTTCTCTTCTTTTGTTCAAGTGTTTAAACACAAAGAGAAAATAGAATTATGAAAAATAGCAAATAAATGTTTGATGGTCATGACACTCTTTATCACTTGGAATAGCCTACTTGATAAACTACAATACTAAGTAGTTGTTCTCATTATTATGTTTTTAATGTTTCTATCTATTAATAGGAATATCGTATATGATGTAGTGAGGTTATTAAAATTGCTATTAGATAAAGTATGGTGATCATTGTAGAGTTAAAATTTTAAATTTATAAAGACGAAAATAATATTTTTAATATTTATAAAAATACAATTTTAAAAAAATAAAAATAAAATTAAAAATTTTAAAAAACTTATACAATTTGTAAATTTTGGAGGGCCGAGCCCTTACGAACACCCCGAGGCGATGGTGAATTTTAGCGGTAATACCCATGAAAAATTATATTTAAAAAAAACCCAAACGATAATCCTTCTGGTTAACAAAACAAGCAGCCCTAGGATTTGGCAAAACCAGAAGTCAAAAGAGCAGGGCTCCACCATCAAGATCTACGGTTGTGATGAACTCGATAGGGGCAGGGTACATGTAAGTCATGGTCGCATCTAAACGTTTTTGAAAGAAACCCCAAAAAGTACAAAACAGAAACACGAGGGGTAGTTCCGATATTCCCAGTCTCCTCCCTAGGCAGGGTCCCCCACATGTTAACCCCACCTTTGGTTTAGGACTTGCAGAAACAAATAATAGATCGACACGTGCAAAATTACGATGGTCGGGGCCGCGTACTAGCCTGTCTCAATGCTTCCCTTCATGCGAACGATGGGAGTGTTACCCAATAGGGCGCGCAATTAGCTGCCCTCTTTCCCTCTCCAAAATAAAATGTAAATTAAAATAATAATTAATAAAAAACAACTAAAACCACTCTTCCAAAGTCCAAACACTATTCTTTCCTCTATAAAATCGCCTTTGCACGGGAAAAAGGAAACCGAGAAAGTTTCGGATTTTCGATTTCATTCAAAAACAAAAGAATTTATTATATTTTATGAATGGCATGTCTTAGAGTAATTGAAATTCAAATGGAAAAGAAAATAATTGTAAACAGAATCACGTACGAATTCTCGCTCTAACTTTTTATTTGTCTCTCTCTCTCTCTAGAAAATTGGTTCCCTTATATAAGTTGGATCAGTCTTTTTTATGGATCTTCGTGTAGACGAGACTTCGATCTCCAAGCGACTCAAACCAACCCAGGTTTTTATTCTTTTCTTATTAAAGAAACTTCTGATTTTTCTTTTGGAAAATAAGATTATTGCGCGTACTCTACCGGTTAATTAAGAGAGTGTTTGAGTGGATGCAGTTGGTTTTTGTTGTACTTTTGATCAATGATCATTTCATTTGATTGACGGATTTTTTTTTTATCGTAATTCCGTGTTTTTGTTTTTCTCTGCCTCTTTTAGTAAATTAGCTTCACATGCAATTCTTTGATTATTATTAGTATATTATTATGTTGATTTTTGTTTAAAGTCTTTGTTTGGTTGCTTGGAAAATGCTTTCCACGAGAAAAAGTCGAGGTCTTACTGATGGTTCAATAGGATATTTGTTGGTAAAAAAAAAAAAACCAGAATAAGTATCATCCTAGAAAATAAAGGTTTCTACTTTTCTTTCGAATTCCTTTTTGTGGCCAGGCAGGGCCTTAGGCTAAAATTGGTTTATTTTGATTTGCCAAATTCTTTTTAATTTTCATTTGTTTGTTTTGTGCTTTCTCTTTGGTGCAAAGTCTCATTGTACCCATGTATTATTTATGTATTTATCTAGTATCTTTAATCATGGGGCTTTTTTTCTTTCGAGAAGCGGATAAAAGGAGGGTTAGTTGGTTTTTTTTTTTTTTTTTTTTTGGGGTGGGTGGGTTGGGTGGTGGTGTGTGGTGGGAGAAGAGAAGAGGGTGGAGAACGCCCTTGGTTCGAAGCCAGGACTTGAGCCGGTTACACCCATGCCGTGCGCAGTTGGCACTGGTTATTTCGATACAATGGAATTAGGACCTTTAACTTAAAAGAATAAGAAATCAAAATATAACAGTTTAAGTGCATCGTTTTGAAGCATAAGCAGTTTAGGGGATCGTAATTTCCTTTCTTTGAATTTATAGTGTTTTCTTGATTTTTAGTACCAAAAGAGACTGAAGTAAGGAGTTTGATACTTCTTGTGCGTAAGTCTAGTATGTCATAAACAGGTTTGTAACTCATGTTTTAAATAAGCAGGCATCACTTGTTTTTCTTTTACTGTTGTCCTCTGCAGCATTTGAATATTTCTGAGTGAATATTTGGTTTCGTTGTGCATTGGAAGGAATATCTATTGATTAATTGAATCTTAATATTATTCTAAAGTGGTAGTCCATTCGGCAGTTAGCCTTAATTTTTTTGTATAATTCTTTCTCTTTTCTCTTCCTCTTCTTACAGAACCATATACGAACAACTAGAGCATCTCCAAAACTTGAATGCATACATGAATAGCATAATCTCACGTCACTGTTATGCTTCCCATTTTTATGTTATTGTCTTTGAATCCTTAGGATGTGTAACTCTTAAGTTTTTACTGATATTTTTATAGTTGGACTATATGCTTAGAAAACGATCTTGTTGTTTAGATTCTTCTTTGTGATGCAATGGATATTGGACAAGTTGAAGATCCAACAACTGTTTTGATTGGTTCTGAGAAAGCTGGCGTGGATAGTAAGGGAAAGACTAAAATATGCTATGACAAGAAGTGGGACGACCATGTGAAGGTATGTGGTTACAATATTAGAAAGCAATTGCATGCTACCTTAGTGCAGCTTCTTACTTATCCATCATCAAGTGGTCTTTACTGGAATTACTTTCTGCTTTTTTCAGGATGCTTCAGCCAGTGATCAGGGAAATTCTGTTAGTGTTGCAGGGTCTGAGGATAGTAACAATCCTCTTAAGAGTTCTACCTCAGGATCAATCAACTCAAATAATCTCAATAGTTCTAACTCTGATATTTCATATCATGATGATGACAACGATTGTGATGAGGACTGTGATGACTATGCTGATGATGTTTCTGATTATGGTGACAATGATGATTTCTTATATGAAGATGATTATTCGATTATGCAATCCCATTTTGATCATGTGGATCTCCCTCCTGGGGTAGAGGCTTCAATTCCCTGGTTGAAAGACCCTACTCCAATTGTAAATGTGCCATCTGGTCTGGGTGAGTCAACTGGCCCTGGTCCTGCTGAAAGCGTGAAGTCAACAACATCAAATTTAGCTGGTAGCAAAGTGAAGTCAGCTTCTACCAGTACTTCAATAGTCTCAAGAGAGTCAGGATCTGATCAGAAAGAAGAAGGAAATGAAGAACATGATGTTATGCAAACGTTTCAAAGTTTTAAACATTTTGATGTTGTGGATGATTTCTCAGACCATCATTACAGCAATTTAACCTTATCAGGAGAGAAGGTGAGGGTGCATCTTGTTTATCTGTTATGCCAAATTTGTCAGTATTCATATAATATGGGTTTTCCTCTTTTTCTTGATAGCAACCAAAGGAGTGGGCGAAGCGAATTCAAGATGAGTGGAAAATTTTGGAGAAAGACTTACCAGGTGAGTTCTGATTTATGAATATGTTTTCTGAATATGGTGCCATCTGATACTAACTGATAAGGAAACAAGTATATTAGGTCTCCTTTTTGGCCATGAAATTATTTTTATCTAGTGTTAACCACTGTCATGGCTAAACTATGTGCACGTTTTTCAGCTGAGTAACATCTCTAAAGTTATGCATACTAAACTGCTGTAGGACAGCAGCACTGATTTCCGATTTTTGCAGCTTCTTATTATTCCCTTCCCTTCTAAAAATGCATTCTACAGTGATTACAAAAACATGAAAATCACTGCTTTTTGCTTCTTATCACCAGACATTATTTTGTTTGAATGATTCATGTTCCCTCCCTTTGTTCTTTGACAGACACAATATACGTGAGAGTTTATGAAGCCAGGATGGATCTTTTAAGGGCTGTCATTATAGGACCTTCTGGTACTCCTTACCATGATGGCCTTTTTGTATTTGATTGTTTCTTCCCTCCAAAATACCCCAGTGAGCCGCCGGTATGAGCATGTGTGCGTGTGTTTGTGTGTTTCCCTAAAATGTCCATATTTATATTAGATTATTATAAAGGGTAAACTTATTTTACTGTATTTAATGGAGATTGGGAATTTCTTATTAGATGGTTTATTACTACTCTGGTGGCCTCCGGTTAAATCCAAATTTGTACAACTGTGGTAAAGTATGCCTAAGCCTTTTGGGCACCTGGCATGGTCAGCAGACTGAGATGTGGGTTCCAGGGCAATCAACCATGCTACAAGTTTTGGTTTCCATACAAGCTCTGATTCTGAATGATAGACCCTTCTTTAATGAGCCTGGGTATGAAACTTCGTATGTAGGGGATGAAGGTGACCGGAGGTCCAGGAAGTACAATGAGGATGTGTTTGTTCTATCCTTGAAGACAATGATTTACACACTAAGAAGACCGCCGAAGGTATCTTTGCTTATCTAGTTTATCAGTTTTTCTTTTCTCTTTTCCTTTTGTGAAGTTTGTTTTTCTACCTAACCTGCCCAAATATATGATTACCACAACAATCTGTTATCATGTTTATCTTGGATTCTCGTTATTCCTTTTCATGGAGTTTGTTTATACTGATGATAGACCTCTTTGTTTCAAACATATTTTGATTTCTAATCTGTATTGCCATTTGCCATTGAGCACAACTGAGACAATAATTGGCCTGCTGGCATGGTCTCAGTCTTCTGTCAGGCATGTTTGCCAAATATGATAGTTTTCTTATCATTTTGGTGTTCATCGCACTTCAAGGTTTTACTACTATGCTTAATTATAAGAACAGATTCATATATTTCTGCAGATATTGTGACTAATGGGGGCAAAATGTTCTGTAAAATTTGCATTTTACCTCTTGATCTAATCAGTCGTGTTTTCTCTGCAGCATTTTGAGGCCTTTGTTGCTGGTCATTTTCGCAAGTGTGCACGTGATATTATGGTGGCATGCCAAGCATATAAAGAGGGTGCTAAGGTAGGGTCTGTTGTGGTTAAAGACGGCGTTCCAGATCCTGATAAAATCGAAAAGGGTAGCTCAGAGGATTTTAAAGGAACTATGCAAAAGATGATTAATTTAGTGGTTAAGGAGTTTGTGAAAAATGGGTCAACAGACTGTGAGCAGTTTCAGGCTTCCAGAAGCTGATACCATTTGGAGTTGGTTAGATATAAAACGTAGGATGGGATTGTTAAGCCATTATGGAAGCTAATGTAGAGCGGTTTGTCTTCCAAATGCTTTGGTGAATGCAAAATTTTGATGAACTTGGTTACATTATTGCATAGTTTTTAAACAGTATATAATGTTGGGGCTTATATGGAGGTTTAACCTTATTTTGGAAGGGCTCGGAATGATTAAATGAGTCTACATGTATGTTTCTTTCTTATTCTATAGTCTTTTCAGTCAACATGCACAGGTAAATTAAATGTTGATAAAAGCATAAGCATTTGTATTATCTCCAATCTTACCTCACTCAGGTCATTTTGGATTCAAATAATTTGAGTTTGACATCACTTATTTGGGTTTGGATTATTTTAGATTTCAGTTGATTTTTTTTTTTTTTTGAAGTCAAAATGAGTTGGATCTGGATGGATTATTCAAATTCGAATTATTTTGAGTAATTATGTAGATTATTCGGATCTGAGTTACGTAGGTCGAATTCGGGTTTGGGCAGGTCTGGTAGGTTTCTCGAGTCCAGTCAGCCTTGCCTTGGTGGCTCCACTCTTGGGCCTTGCCGGTTGATCGTGGGCGAAATTTGTTACTGAAAAAGGTCATCAACAGTGAACACCTAACTAGAACCAGTTTCAAGCTTTAAACACAAGAAACCTGACTTTGTCGATCGTATACGTTTCCAGTGGCAACGAAAATGGTGTGTAGTTGAGGTTCAATAATAAATAATGCAATCCAGTTATTCGGAGGCATAATCACAAAGGCAAGGTCAAAAATGAAATATCAGAGTGTTCACATAAATCTGGCTTATATATAATAACAGAAAGTGCAGGCGCCATTGGACGATATTGTCAACATCAAAAATCAACTTGCTTTACAAGATTCCTCCATGTCCATGAAGCCTTCATATGATTCCCTTCCCTTCTCTTTTCGTTTTTTTGGCTTCATTTTCAATACTTATTACTTTAGAGGAGGAATATAACCCGAAGGTCAAAGCAGTAATGAAAGAGGCATCCCTGGTATTCCCTCATCCACTACCTTTATGCCTCTTCTTTGCCATTTGAAATAAACGAGTTGATTCAGTCTCCCTCAGTTTAGTCCTCGTGTGTTTGCTTAAGCCCCCACTAAGCCTACCTTTCTTTTGTGATGTGTTAAAGGATACTTTAAATTGGAATAAACAGAGATAAAACACTGATAATTTATAATACACAATTACTAGAAGAAAGGCTCAACGAATTTTGAGTAAACAGGATGATCACAAATTAACATTGCTAGAAAAACTTTTGTACTGACATGGATAGTAACCGAAAGACTCCATTACCAAATAGTGAAGACATGCTTATTCTTATAGATAACTTCATTGATAATACTAGTACAATTTCATGTCTAATCATTTTATAATACAAAGAGTGCGCTCAACTTAGGTGATATGTTCCAGCTAATTTCACACGCATATATATATATATAGAGGCATATATACTATAGACACAGGTGAGAGGAAAGAATCCTGATATTGATAGAGCTAGTAGCTTAGCTGAAAGTTGTCGAACGACTTGAGAAATCCAAGGGCAGCATCCCTGGCCTTCTCAGGTGGAGGGGTTGCGGGTGCCCGTGGCTCAAACTCTGCCTCCCATTCAGCGATGCACTTGTGGTTTTCTTTTCCTTCCACAGGAATGAATGAGAAAGTAACCCTGTAAGGATCATACATCTCCTTTAAGTCTCCTCCAATGACCTGGTAAGTGACCGACCGTCCCATTTCCACCTTTTCTATCTTCTCCATTGATTCTTTCACATAATCGAATACAGCTGCATATATGACGAGATACAATAAGTAGGCTACGATTTTCAAGAGTACCCTTCAATTATATTCGTAGTGAGACAACATGTATTTTCTATGACTGACGATATTACGCAAAAATAGTTTGCATAATTCCGAAGAAGTTGAAGTCTTTTCGTAAACCCTAAAACTTGGTAAGCTAACAATATCAAAAGCACGTCTCAATGGTTACAGATTTGTTCGACAACATGTATACTTGGGCTTGATGTCAATTAATTCCAGAGAGAAGAAAGGATTCCATATACCAATTCACGAAAACAATTAACTGAGATAGGGACATGTAAGGGTTACCGGGACCAAGCTTGAAAAGCCTTAGGCTTCCAGGGCCACCATCTCCTTGTATGTACTCAGCCCCAGACAGCATTTCAGGGTTGATTTTGCTAATGATTTCATTGTTTCTGTACATTTCCCATGCTTTCTCGGCTGGGATGTTGAGCACCACTTCTCCTTTCATCATCTTCATCTTCCTCAATCTCTCTCTCTCTCTTTAAATTTGTTTTTGTGAGTACGGGGAGACTCATGTAAGGACAAACATTTTATAGACAATCTGCCCAGGTGGAGATTAGTTTAATAATACGACAATGCAATAAAACCCACGTAATGCTCCTCTCTCTCTCTCTCTCTTCTCTCTTATAATGCCTCTATATGTAAGTAGTAATATTTTAGGGAAAGATTAGCATGCCTATAAATTGACTCCTACATGGGTGTAGCCATATTGGCGTTAATGCCTAAAATTCCTCTCTATTGTCCTTATACAAATGTTATGAAAAAAAGAATTCATTAAAAAAAAAAAAAAAAACAAACAACAAAGACTTAAGGAAGAATTCAACTAAGCATCTCTTCGTTTTGCCCATATATAAGACGGAATGGCGATTAACGTCACGGGCCTTGAGCTTTACTAATTCCCAAGATACGAGAATTCATGAATTGGAAATGTAACTAGAATTAATAAGGATAAGTGGCCCTACCCACTTTGTTCCCCATCCCATACAGCAAGGGAAGAGCCCCTGACCAAGCCGAAGCCTCATTTATTCGTATCATGTCAGTCCTTATCTCCATGAATATAAAACAACTACTTCACTAAGGAATTATTCCCTTGGCATTTAGTTATAATCCTCAGAAACAGATATGGAATACTGACACAGTATATCACTGGAATTATGAAACTCTGTAAACCCCCCACAGCCTTGGCCCTGAGGGTGCTGCCCCTTCAAATCGTTCATGGTGTTCTTACTTTTTCTCTATTCAGAATTTTGTTTCCTTCTTTGTTTTTCACTCAACGATGAAGGAAAAAGGAATAGAAGGAACCCTGATTGCCACACCAGATTCTAAAACATTAGTAGTTTGTTGGTGGTTTATAAATAGCAAAGCAGTTGGTTTGACGTTTTTGGACTCTAATTCAGATGAGAACTCTTTGTTACAATTGTCATCAATTGAATTTTCGTTAGGATGCTCAATATACTATCATAATGTGGAGTCGAAGGGCACCTTATATATTGTATTGACCAATGATATGGTATGGGTCAAAACTCATCGTCCTTTTCATTAAATCTTTCCATCTCTTTTTTGTTCTTCAGGGTTTCGAATATGGGGATGGGAGGGGAGGGGGAGGGGAGAAATTATATTCGAAAGTGACAAAAGAAGGCACAATTTCATTTCAAATATTAGGGTAGGGCCTTTTAAATACAAAACCATCCAACAAGAATCTAATTATTACCCTTTTAAAAGCATCAATCACATACTCACGATAGGCAGCCAGGTTAAGACACAACCCTGCACCAATCTAGGTATCATCATCTTTTTCTTTTTTGCCCTAGACAACCAGATCTGGTACAAATCCTACCCAACACAAATATATATAACAACTCCACAGCAGAACCAGAAAACCAAGTTACAAGGATAATGATTTTCGAATGCAGCTTGGCTGTACATTGATCAATTACTCACCGAGTTGGAACACTTCCAAACATGACATGCTGGTGCACCTACAAATTACACAAGCCAAATAAATAATGGACCAGAAACAAAGGGTTTATTTATTTGTCTAAAAGAAATCACTTACCAGAAGAAGAAATGAGATCCAAACTATGGAGTGGAGGAGGGCGAGGACTGGCCCTTGTCCAGCTCCGCACTCAACATGTGATGTAGTAGAATATCAATTCTTTGACTACGAGTCTTCGTGCTGCACCATACCAGGATAAAAGAAAATCAAAATGCAACATATACTTAACACTGAGAAACTGGAATGTATGTAAATGATAACTTGTAGAAATATCGAGACAGCGAATACAGACCCAACAAGTCTTCTTCGATATTTTCCTGATCCAGCATCCTGAAAATGTGAATAAGGACAATCAAATTTCGATCTTTTAGATGGAGATATTAACTAGTGAGAAATCTAATGTGTTGGATAACCGCCATGGTAATAAGGATGACAATGGATACAGGCATACATCATTATAAAAATGAGATTAACTCTTCTGACTAGATCAATTTGTCGATAAACCATTGTTAAGCAGACCCTCATGTTAACCTCAAACACTACGATGCTGAAGAATAGTGTAATGACAAAATGCAACTACTTCCTTCAAAGCTAATCATGCACTTGTTACAGCTCGTGCAAATGGTCAGAGGTTTTTGAAATTGGAAAAGGCAACTCAAGACTCAGTTGCAGTTGGAGTAATAAACAACTCAACAGCCATATGCTGCCCCCAAATTATTTTATTTTTTACATAAGAATCAGAATCACCCCTCTACAGATCTTGGTCCAACCGGTCCATATTGTGGTAATAACTCTTTAACAATATGAGAACTTTTAAGTAAAACCCAGTCATAGAGAGTGCACAATAGAACCCGAAAACTAATCAGGAGGAATCCAACTTTTGCAATACGTTTGTAGAATTATTGATTCAATAAAAGAGTTTATAATATGTACAAACCTTGTCATCTTCTTCACAATTCCCTGACGTCTCAAGATCCATTTCAGCAAAGAATGCCTCCAAGACAAAAGCGACAACCTGAATTCACATTGGAAAAAATTATAAGGTTGTTTCTTTTGTAAATGACTAGAAAGTACCTCAGAAACATGAATTGTAGAACAGTTTAATTAAGAGAACAGGGAAACAAGCATAGCAGCAAATCTCACTAAAATCTCAAGTAAGAGATCCTTCAAATACTGAAGAAATTTGTATACGATGATCATCAAGCAACCAGACACATTAAGTTCCGGGTCATTGTACAAAGGCTGCAGCCTATGAGCATAATCAACAAACTCTTAAATTTACTCTTATTTCTTAGTTTATATGCTCTTGTTAGGTAATGCTCAAATAAATTAATTTAACATAAAGTATATGTAAAGGTTTTTTGTTTAACTTGTGGAACTAAAAGACACAGGGTCAATCAACTTGCTCCCTCTACTCCCATCTTTGTTCTTTTTCTTTCCTATTACCCTTTCACATAGAAGCTCTTTAAAATTGCCAAGTCAGAAAATGCCAGAACAAAAGATATAAACTGCAAATATAAGCAGACCCTATATGACTGAGAAGCACCCAAGTATTTGTATATATATGAATACAAACAAATATACATGATAAACATACATATGAAGAAACATTCTGAAAAGAGCATAAAGATAGATGTGGAAGACATTCACATATACAAAAGTAAATGTGTCTGCTATGTACAAAAGACAAGGTGAAGATTAAATATTGAGACTCACCAAATTCAAAAGTAACAATACAGTAATTAGGTAGAAGCTGATAAAATATACAAGGGTCCACGAAGTTCCAGTTAATTCTTTGTAGCTCTGCATCAGAAATTTAAAAAAATAAAAATCAATGGCTCCAAGAATGGGCATATCATTGGAGCAGAGTATGAAGAAAGAAAGAAAAGAACAGACAAGAATGAGCAAAATTCTATAAAATGGAACTTGTTCAAAAGAATGCTATGCATGACCAAGCTAAAATTTGCTAAGACTTTGACCAAAAAATACTTCCATGATGTTATTGTTGGATGCAATAATTTGAAATATACTACATAGGATTTAAAGAATACTTGCTGAGAAAAGAGTATTCATGTCAGATGTAACAATACACAAGAAGTCTATAAATTTATCCCTACAAGACATTCCCCTCTCTAGGAAAAAAATAAAAAAAAAGCAACAGCTGTTTTGCAATATTGCTCAGGTATACTATTTACTCAGTACGAGTGAAGAGCATTTATTAATGGTTTTTATTTATTAGAATTACACTTTCTTTTCTAGTGTAAAACTACTTATGGAACTGTTTTGGAACAAGAATGGATCCAGAAATTTTTGTTGGGACAATAAGAGATCAAATCAATGTGATCTAGCATTGTATGTATCTATTTTTTAAGAACAGCCCACATTGGCATGGACCATATATATTAAATCTGCACCTCGTTTGTGTCAGTGAGAACATAGCTTATCAATCAAACAAGTCCAAAATTATAGCTGTTATTTAGACTTATAAAAGATGATGCACCAGTTTTTCAAATAAATGTTGGATACTTTGCATAGAGATAATATGGATTAACTATTGAGTCCAAAAACTGCAATGTTACACCAAGATCAGTTCCTAAATTGCTATTATTTGAATAGGTATGAATTCCAATACCTTTTAAAATAACCCATTGCCAGATCTAATTTAAAGAATATACTAAGCTCTTCTGCCGCAAGCGGGTTAAACTAGAGGCCTAGAAGTTCACAATCAGCAGTGACAGATATATCCAAAAAGAAAGAGGGTAATTATATCCTAATCCACCGTTTAAACATATGTGAAGATGATATATAGATGTTCCTCTACATGTCCTATACAGCAGAAGTGTGTGAAGAAAACAACAAAATGAAGAAAGTCTTGGCATCGAAGCAATACCTGCATCCAGGCTTGCCAATTTCCCATAACTAGCAAGTTAAAAAGTGTCACCATTCCATTTGGGTAATCATTAAAATTGAAAAGCAAATAGCTGATTTTGTCAAGGAAAGTCAATGAATGTTAACATATTGTTTAAAACTTGCAATTGCAGTTATAACTTAATATACCTCTGAAATCAAAATGCCAAACTTTCAAATCCTGTAAATAGTCAAAATTTTCCTCTGAGATATGTAGCCATTGAAAGATTAAATACAAATTCGAATAAAGTTCCTAAAGGCATATACGAAAGGTTCGTACATATGATAAAAAGGATACTCATCATCACTGAGATCTGTTCCATCTAGATTGGAATTCCCAGCATTGACGATCCCACCAAAGATCTAGACAGAAAAATGATAATAATTTTCATTAGTAACATAAGCAGAAAATTGATTAGACTGAATAATAATCCCCAGTTCAGACAACCATCAAATCTAGAATTCTAGACAAATGAAACCAATTTCTTTAGGATAAAATGTTCATGGACCACTCCAGATTGTTTGATAAATGGTGGCAACTTTAACTTACTAAAGGCAGGCAGGCAGATTAAAACAGAATTTACATATCTTAAGTACCTGTACACCAAGTGAGCAATAGATGCATAGGACACAAAATATGGTCCCAAGATATGGCATTAAACTTGGTATGAGGGTTAAGAATGTGGCAACAAAAGCTCGGTAACTTCGAACATGCATCAGGAGCCTTATCAATCTTAGCATTCTGGCAAGAAGAAGGTAGCGAATCCTGTTGACAAGAATGGGAAGCAAATGGGGATATGTGAAAACATATACTAAAGAAGGAAAAGGACATCCAAATTTAGCAACATTCAGTTGAATTCATTTATAATATAAGTAGAGAGCATCTATTTACAGGAAAATGAGGTGTGGTGTGAGCAAAACTTAAACATGATCCATAGAATGCACGAAGGTTGAAATATTAAGTTGTCCTTACCATTCTCCATTTGAAAAAAAATCCAGTCCATCAGGAGTTGCAAAAGTTATAGTTTCTCCTATAACTGCAAGCACAATTTTTGTTTTTTTTTTTCAGAAATAAAATGAAATTGAACAGCCTATTAAGGAATAAGAATTTCCTTTCACACATAAAACTCACAGAATAAAGAAACAGTGGATATAACCCACTGCAGAAATAAAAGTTTTTCTTTCAAGCCGAATGGACAACATTGTGAATGCAAACTTTCTAGACGTGCCACATGCCATTTGCTTATATCCCTAGGGGCAAATAAACTCAAAAGAACAATATATTATCTTATTGCAACATTGAAAGAAAATTTTGCATATAAAATCTTCAAACACCTAATTGTTGCGCATTATTGCCTCAAAGTACGCTTAACAGCATGGTCATTCCCCAACTTGCAATCTACTTTGTTTCAAATTTATACAGAAGTTCAATTCAGTGGAGAAGCACGTATTCCAGCAGTATATTTCTTCATGTTTTTATCATAACCAAAATCATTTCATGCTTGCAATATTTATAGGTTACCTACAAAATTTTTTGGGCGTTTAATATTTACAAGATTAGAATAACATCAATAAAAGGTTGTTTTATTGAAGGGTAATGCAAAAGGAAAAATTTTTCTGAGTATTTTCAAATATAAAAACCACTAAAGAACAAACAATAGGCCATTTGCTTTTGCAGTCACCTAGTTAACTCTAGAATAGGAAGTAACTAAAAAGATTTGCTTGATGCAGTCTGTTTAATTTCTAAAAGTATTGGCAATTGAAACCTTTCCGCCTTCGGTTGGACCGCTTACGTCATTAAGTGATCAATCAATATTTGAACATGAAAGACACAAAATAATTGCTGAAATTTGCTTTTCCAAAGAAACTAATTCTAAGTAGTGTGCTGTTCAATTATTATTAAAATTTCAAACAAAATGAAAACAAATTTGGTTGCTTTTACTTTAGTAGACATAAGGTGAAAAACCAAGGATGTATCTCGAGTAGTTACCTATTATCCATGTGATGAGAAAATCAAAGCGATTCTGCCCATCCCTCCAATAATTTTCAAATCCATAGGCGTATACTTTCAGTACCATTTCCAGTACATATATCCACCCTGTCAGCCAATAAGCAACTCATTAACCACCATGAGATAGTAACCATGTAGCATACATCAAAAAATAACAAACATTAAATAAATAATGCAAATTTATGAAGTTAAAATTTTCAGTAAGTAAAATCAGGCAGTTATACGAGCTTAAAAATCATGTACATGCATTAGCAAGTACTTACCAAAGACAAACTCAACCTCCTGCCACACCTTCTGACCAGAGTTGTTTTCAATATCAAGCTGCAGGAAAATTTAGATCACAAAAGTTAGTCCAGGACAGCAAGTTTTAAATTTTGGAAATTCGTACCCTAGAAATCAAATAATCTGAAACAAAAATCTGGAAAACATTCACTCCACTTAGCAATCCATCCAACACATAAAAGGACAATGGTAGAAGCAGATCAAGAAGGTCTTCTTTTGATTCATTAGCCAATAATGGGTTAGTTCGGGACTACAAGTTTTAAATTTTGGAAATATGTATCCAAGAAATCAAATAATCTGAAACGAAAAACAAGAAAATGTTCACTCCACTTAGCAATTCATCAAACGCATAAAAAGAAAATGGTAGAAGCAGATCAGGAAGGTCTTCTTTTGATTCATTAGCCAGTACTGGGCTAGTTCTTTGAAGACCAGCCTTTATATAAACACACTTCTACCTGAACAGCTACTGATTTGCAGCAGAAAAAAAAGGGATTAGCAAAATTGATGCACATAACAGTAATCTTGGATGCACAAGCATCTGTCTCTCCATAGGCATTAGACCACAAAAGACTCTAATTTAATTTTAAGCTACCTTATTTATTTCTTCTTAGTTTCATATTGGATGAAGGTGGGAACCGTAAGTCCATGCCAGAAAGAGCAGGAAACAGTGTCAAAGTTGAGAATCACATGGCTGGGCTCTAGAGGGTAGTAATAAAGCAATATATGGAGGGCTTTTGTAATCATTCTTATTTCATTTTGCTAGGGAGCCAGTCAACAAACAAGAATATTATACACACACACACACACACATTCATACATACATTTAATTTGGAATGTTATCTAGTATTCCAAGTAGTTTCTTCTTACTTTAAGTGCATGGCATGCCTCCTTGAGAAATGGAGTAATTAATGAACAAAATTTAATCATATTGCAAGGAAAGAAAATTTTAAACAATTTCTGATGGGGTACTGATCCAGATGCCTTTTTCAGTTTACCCTATGTCATTATATGCTTCAAAACAACTCATGGGTGACCCCCTAACTGTGGGCATGAGAACAGGCTAGAAGCCAATCACCACACACCAGAGGGAAAGTTCTACAAAGTTTCCAAACTCTTTAATTTGAAATATAAATTAATTTTACTCCAAAGTGCAAGAACTTGGAAGCAATGTAGTCTACAACTAACAACATCAGCAGATAGATGCAAATATATTTGTTTTGTTAAATCATTAATGAGGAAATAACTGAAGCATCTTAGGCTTTTAAAGCAAATTAACTCTTACATGTTCATCTAAATGAATTGTGTTCAAGGCATACCGTTGTCTCAATAATAACTGCACACAGATTCAGTATGAGAATGAAGGATACTATGTATCCAAATATGGGGTTCCGAACAAAAGCTTTCAAATTTTCAGAGAAAGGTGAACGGTAGATTGGAAATCTGTCAAGCAAAGAAGGCTGCAAAACACATATAGATTCCGCTGTCATAAATATCTCATCATTTATAATGAAAATGCTTTGAGAAGGTTACTAGGAAACTGGACTTACAGAATCCTCCTTTTGGAATCTTAGACCAATGGCGTTGCAAAGGTCAGTAAATTCATCCAAGTTGATCTACAGATGGAAAAACATCAAATCCAGCAATAATTACATTAAATGTAGTATAAAGAAGTGATATTGTACAAACAGGCAATATGATGACCAGAAGAGAGATTAAAGACAGAGCGAACACACATGAAAATATTGAAAACAACAAATAAATAATTTCAAACATTAAATACCACCATAGACTCAATTTGCTCAATAATCTGAAGAAATATATTGAAAGCTCCTCCAAAGATTCCCATACAATTTCCTATCATATCAACACAGTGAGAAAGTCGTTGCATGATCATTGTCTGAGACTTTACAACTGAACAGTTCAATCTATCTACAAGGAAGCCCATTGCTTAAAGCACAGGACCTGGTAAACAACAACAATTCAAGATTACCGCTATGATCCTTCAAGCCCCTTTGATGCCCCCAATATCTCGCAATTTTCTTTGGCTTCAACAAGCTGCTTCAGTTTATGAATTCTAACTGGAACTAAATTCTTAATGAAGATTTGGAAAAGCATGGCCCCTGGAAGGTGCAAGATGTTATTAAGGGGACTAATCTAGAACCTATGTTTATTGCGCATCAACCATGTGTCAGGCTTTTCCCTTCCGAATGAACCAACTTCAGTAAACATAAGCAGCTGCATGCATGTTCACATCCTATATATTATTCTTTCCATCTATGCAGAAGATTTTACAGGCATTTATTCAATCATTTATTGATGAACCCAAATGAGTAAAACAATCCTATTTTCACCCTTCCCTCCAACATCTAGGTTATCATCCTGTACAGCTTCTGTCCCACAAACTTGGACACAACTACAAAAGATTCCAACACTGACCAGCATCACGACTTCCAGCTCATAGACCCAGGCAAATAGCTGCACATCCAGATAGCATTCCTCCTTTGAGTTAACACTGAGTTACCTTTTGGCCAACAAAAAAGCACGGGACCAAATCTAGTGAGGATATTAGCTCAGGCATCTGGTCCCCTCCCATTCGAACAACCTGTTTAGCATGACTTAGGCAAGGCTCTTTTTATACCCTTTATTCAGGAAAAACTATTCATTTCTTCTTGATAAGTAGAACTTTTATGAACGGTTACAGAGACAAACTTCCAGTATTCCCTAGAAGGTTATTCTGCCAGATAAGGAAAATAAAAGCTTCTGGTTTTCAATGAAAGAAACACTATAACCATTCCATTTGCTCCAATTAGGCAACATCACAAACACCCTTTAGCCCCCCTTTTCTCATAAGGGTTAGAAAATATTAGTCATTGAAAATTCTTTGGTTATTATAGTCAATGATCTCAATAAGTAAAATCTCTTCTTCTACAAAGTTGACCTTAACTGCATGCACTGACACACACCAAAAGGAAAAAAATGATCACTGGAATTTAAATCAAACCAAAATGGGGAAGTAAAAGGTATACCTTGAAGTCATGACTATCATCCAGCTCATCAAATATTAACTCAAATTCTTCCCTTGATATTTTTGGCAAAGTCCTACATAAGATAATTAGAAGGCATACTTTAGCATGCACAAAATCAACAAAACAACCTATAAACAAGTGGTTTGAAAAGTCAATACAATACAGGAACCTTAATACAGTAAGCTGCTTATGACCATCTCAAGACATAAGGACTACATCCTCATGAATTGACTGCATCTTTATGATTTTTCTTTCATTAATTGCACCAAATATTTATCAATATGAGATAAAAAATGCAAAGAGAAAACTAGCTAATGTTTCACAATCAGACAGGAGATTCAATTTCTTCAGGTTCAGAATGCTTTGATTCCACCTCAGTCATTTACCAATGTCCTAAAAAGAGTTAACAAGATAACACAAGACAACTGGATAATATGCTAATATATACAAAAAAAAAAATCCTCTTATTTGAGATAGTTATTACTTCCTGCATGCTTTCTTCATTCTCTTAGACCATACCCAAAAAGTCAAAACCAGAAATAACTCAAACCCAACTGAACCTGTCAAATTTCCACCTCTAAATATCCTATTGGAGAACAGAGTAAACATCTGTATCAATGCAAGAGATAAGAAGGCATTTGCTCCTAAAAACATGTTAAAGATGGTGATGTGATTAGTACCTGTACTTGTTCAGTTCTTCAAACAGATGAATGCATTGCTCCTTGTTGAGGAACCCAACTTTCTGTGCATAGAATAGGAAACCTCATATAACATTCAAAAAACTTAAACCAAATCAACAACACCATACATTAAGCCTTTATTTGCAATGTGGGTTTGGCTACATCAATCATATTACAATGTTACAACATGGCGATACCATTTTATATGTAGACAAATCACTCAAAGAGAAGATGACATTGTATTGTGAAGGAGTAATGCTACTTGTCCAATATTTTTGTCCCAACTTTTTATCCACCTAATGAGGCAAAATTTATTGGGTAAATCCAAGAATTGGATCTTCCACTTCATGGGTAAGTCAACCTATTCATAAATAAAATATTTGAAGTTAAACCTGTAAAAGGAGTTCTTGTGATAGGAAGAGGAAGTGTTGCAAACAAGTAAGGGATGTCACGGAGGTGGCGGAGAGGAAGATCGGAGCAATTCTTGAAGTATTGAGTGTTGTGGCAGGTGGAAGCGAACAAGAAAAAAATTTGTAGACAATGTATAAAAGGACTAGAGAAAGAGCTTTGACTGAGAATAAGGTAGTTTTGAAAAGTGAAAGTCCCATGAATGAGTTGTGAAGGCTCTATATAGAGTGCCAAAAGTGATGGTTACAAGAAAAGACTTTAATGCACGTAATGAATGATATTATTAAAGAGAGTTTTAATGTTTGCTAACCGTTACTAAAAGTTAATATCAAGTAAAGCTTAGAAACCCATTAGATGACTGTTGAAGTAATTAGGTACAATAAGACTTATTCTCGAGTAGAAGCTAATAAAGATGAGCTGTATGTAAACAGATACAATAGAAGAAGCTGTACGTGAACAGGTACAAGAGAACAAGGAAAAAGAGAGAAACACTTGTATTTTAGGAAAAGCTTAAGAGAAAGACCTCTTAACTACCTCCACATTTAGGCCATCAAGTCAAACTCTCCAGTACATCTCAATATGAAAGTAACCCATGAATCTTGCCACTTATTCCGAGTTACTTTCACTGTTATTCGTGTGAAGTGGTTATTCTGTGCGAAGTAGTTTTAGTTGTATTAGTTGTTCTACGTGAAGTATAGCTTTACTTGTAATAGTTGTTCTCATTATTTTCTATATAATGTTAAGAGATAAAATAATTCTTTAGAGAATAGGTATTAACCAAAATCGACTATCTAAAAAACCAATTCATTATTGCCATATCAAATGGGATACAAATATTTTCCTAATTGTAAAGTCTCTCCAAACATAAAGATGAAACAAAATAATCAAACCACCGGTAGCAACTCAAGAACATAAAAACTCTCTTTATCTCAAATTTACATAAATAATTCAAACATCAGAAACCACGATGAATTCTGCAAAAAGAAACATGATGGATTGATGGTAGTAATCAATTTTGTACCTTTGAGATGCTTAGTCACTAGAACTGTCCTCATCCTATCCTTTCTCATCTTACTTTATCCATCTATTCTCTAATAGAGTGCTTAGACAATATCATAAGACTCTCTCTCACTTCTTTATTTATCTTACTTCTCAGCTACCCATCTCCTCTTTACTTTTTACCACCTACACCAACATATAATCATATACTACTAATTATAACGAACTTTTAAAAAAGATCCAACTTAATAAATCCTACATACATGACTTTGCAAAACTCTCCATATCCGGATCACAACATGAGCTATGACTAATACAGAGATGAAGTTTTGCATGACTTACACATGCAAAGATTTCTAACAACCATATCTTGTATACAGAGGTAGCAGTGTTCAAAATTAGAGCAGTTTAGCATGTCAAAAGGATACTTGACCAGCAAGTGAATAATGCACTTACATAATCATCAATGAGATCAAAGGCTTTACACAACATAGTTCTTCTTGTTCGATCCATCTCAGAGACTTGTTTTGCAAGCTACAAGAAAAGGAGATTTAAGCGTATATGTTTTCTTTTTTCCTTTTTTTCCTGAAGTAACAATAGTTGCTAGCAAGATTCAAATAATAACTGATCATACATCCGCAACCAAAATTAAAAGGAATACTACATATTAAGTTGCATCTTTTCCAGTCTTCACAGTTATCATAGCAAAAGTAAGATGAATGCACAGCATACCTCACTTTTGAAGCTGTCATATACAACAGCAAGGATTAAATTTGTGACAAAGTAAACCCCAATCAGGACATAGAGGACGAAAAAAAGGCAATACCAACGCGAAGCCCTGTAGCCAAAAGATTGAAAGATTTTGCAAATCAAAGGATTTCCAAAAGGAAAATAAAGTGTAACGTGATCCAAGTATAGATCAGAGGAAGGAAAACATCCTTCTTTGAAAATGCTAATTTGCCTATCATTATTCAGAAAATGTATAAATAAAGCTAAAAAGTTACACCAAATGAGTTTATCTTCACAAATGCCAAAAGAAAAATGATAGGGCATTGCATAGAAGGATCATTTTGATAAAAAAAAAAAAACACAAGCAAGCAACCTAGCTTTTCATACACAATAATACTAAAAAGGAGAACAAGCTGGCACTCAAAAAAGAGTGTGTAAAGTTTTATGATATGTTTACACATTTAAATTTCGTTTCTATAGGGGTAAAAAAACACCATCCAACCATTTTTTTTTTTTTACAGCAAAGAAAGAAACCTCCAACCAGAGTACACTAAATTTATGACCATAGAATCAGATCGGCATTTAACTCCAAAACTTACTTGTAAGCAGGTATCCATACATCTGGGTTGTTGGATGTGGTGAATAAAACAAACATCTGATACAACGTGGTACCATATGAGGTAAATACCAATTTACCCTCTTGTGTATCTTCAAACATGACATATGCTACCCAACTGGCAAAAAGAAGAAATAGCAGCCACAAAGCCTGCAGTAGAAGTAGATGAGACAGCTATTAGTGCATGCTAGGAAAAAGGTAAGCCGTATATACTTATGACCAACGAATTCAACCAGATCATAAGGCAAACACATATTGTTTAAAATTAAATTACAGCAGGCATGGATACTGGTATGGTGCTAAAAGAAGTATACAAACCAAGACATTCAAGTATGTTTTGATCATTCCAGCCAAAATGAGGATGCTTGTTCGTAATTCCCTAAGTAAAAACAAAGTGGAAAAAAAAAACATTAAATGAATGAAGCTGAAATCACTACAAGCAACAGTCACATCTTCCTTCAAACATGGATATTCAAAAATGGTCAGTAATATATGTAAACCTCAAAATAAAAATGTGATTTTCAATGACGATTTATAGAATAATGTTTAATAGGTTACTCGTATGTCACAAAGATAATCTCTGACAACATTGATGAATCAAGTTCAATTATGGGCATAAAATTCTACAAATAACTAATTCATGCCACCCCAAGCAGATCAAATTTTCCTCAACCAAGCCAAAAATTATCAAACCATTTTTCTGCTATGCTTTCTGTAGGAGAAAATGAAGCAGAGATGCATAAAAAAGGGAAAGGAACTTTTTTGTCCCCACCACTTTATTTTCACCTTATGCATCAAAACAGTGGCAATAAAAATGAATTTAAAATTCTCATCTTTTACCATGTTTCCTGATGACCCAATTATGGAAAAATATACTAGAGAGAAACACCTATGTACATGATAGTGCCGAACCAAAATGATTTTCAAGTAAAGAATGCCATCAGCCAAAAAGGAGACATTTTTCCTTTTAAACTTGTTCCTGAAAAAGGATTAACAAGGAGAGGTGGCCCATCCATAACCTCCTCACAAACCAATGAAGTTTTCTTAAAAGACAGTAGGAGATGTCCTCGTCAAATTTCTAAAACCTAATACATCTGATTCTACATAAGTACATGCTGTGCACTATCTCATGGCAGCACCAGGCAGTTGGTGATGTATAAAATCATTCTTTCTTCCAGATTAAATGTTGCAATCAAAGATTGATAGACATTTTTGTCTGCTGCAAACCTGAGAAGCACAGAGACACCATAGATTTCCCACAATTCACTATTTAAAATCATACTCAAATTCTCTATGATTTTCTGTAGATCCATATGATACGATCAGATGAATTAGTGGAGAAAATGATGGCAAAAAAAAAAAGAAGTGGAAAGAGCAAAAGTTGTTCCAATTTATGTTTTGTGATGCATAAATGCAAAGCATACATCTGTGAAGCCAAATGCATGCATTCAGGAGACTAAATTTCAATTCTGGACATGGCACGAACAAACAGATGTCTGTAAGACATATAAAATACATGCATACACATTTAGAAAAGGATTTCAAAGAAATAGAAAGTATGGACTTTGTCACTCACTACCTAATGTTGAGGATGAAAATAATAACTCTGACATATGGCGCAACCCTCAATGGAAGAGATGTCAAGGCTACCGGAGACAAATAGAGAGCATAAACCAGTAAATCTGTCACCAATATTAAGAGGGAAATGACCTGGAAATTGAACCAAAACATGCACTGTTAGGCTACATCATAAGAAAGCAGGGGAGCATTGTAACATTAAATCGTGAAAAGATAACTAGGTGGCTCATATCATGGGAAACTAAGATAGTAAACTCTATTCATAGAATTCCAGAAACAAAAGATACAGCTTTAGGCCTTTTTGAAAGACAATAATATAAAGGTTACAGCAAACTGTGTGAAAAGCCAATATTAAATCATCAAGCAAAGATCAGTGACTAGCATCATACGTAAGAAGCAGTTACTTGCAAATTGTTTAATTATGGTGATAAAAGAATAGAAGACCACAATTTTTTGTTTAAACTATAAGACTTAAACTGCATTGTTTAGGTTTGAAGCAATAAAATCTATCCAAAGTCCATTCGCTTGAAAGGCACTGACATACTTATTTGGATTGCTAATGGAAATAGGTGACAGAGTTCAACAGAGCATAAACATTAGACTTAGGCTTTGTTGTCAGATGATACCCATGTCTAACACTATTTGGAGTATCATACATTAATACCCAAGTCCATTTGAGGTGTCCAAAACAGGTTTAACATGGATAGATAATGCAAATTGAAGAATCTTAGTAACATAGTTTTGGGAAGGTATTCTTGCCAATGTTTCTAACTTCTACCTTTTTTCCTTACATTCAAGAAATCCATACATCAAAGAATTTTCATTTTTATCAAAATGCAAAACGGGAGAGAGAGAGAGACTAGGGATATGTATCCAAAAAAGAATCTTGCTCAAGTACCTTTAACTGATTAAGAGGGCGTTTCCAATAGATATGGGACCCTTCATAGAAAATAGGGAAAAAAGTATGTATCATGAGGAGAAGGAGAGTCACAACCTGCATAAGAATACAGAAATCAAAGCATAAAAGCATTAGTTTGTGAATTTAATTATCAAGGAACAGAAGTTAAATTGCTAATTCCTGAAAGTCACTATTTTTCATTTTTACACCAAAAAGCAAACAGCTATGCAGTGACTTGAGTATTCCCAATAGAAGGCACCTGCCCTCATGGTACCCTTTGGTTTTCGCCCTCTAGTAATGCTAAAAAAAAATGGGTCTACTTATGATGCACATAACCAAAGCCAGCAAGGAAAAAAAGCATTTATAAATAATAATAAGATAATTTTTCCAAATACTACTAAATGCAAAGTTCATATATATATATATATAAAAGAAGACCCAAGAAAAATAAATTAAGTTGTAGTTAAGTTATAACCATACGGTCAAAACTCAAGTCCTTTCTTAACTGCTTTCTCTATTTGTTTTTTTGGTACTTGAGGTTCACTTTAACATGAATCAAAATCCTGAGTGATGCAATAGGATAGCACAAGTATAACAGCCCTGTTTTTTGGTAATAAACTTGAGAATTGCATAAAAAAAAATCTACCTATATTGCCATACCTCATAAATAAGAGACTCTGTGGAAGTCAAGTAAGGCAACTGCCCAAGAAAAAAGTATTCCCTATCACTGCAAGAATATGAACTACTCCTTAAACACCACAAAGGCTTCTGCAAAGAGCC